>NW_027466831.1:6997500-7220000 GCF_046128005.1 Genypterus blacodes
CCCCCTACCGTCACTCTCGCTTTCTCACACACACACACAAACACACGCACGCACAGCCAGCGGATCAGGCTGTTGATAGGGGCTGAAACTGTCACAGCTTCATCTCTGCATGCTGGTATGGACACACACACACGCAAACACACACTGGTTTTAGCTCTGTGTCTGTCATCGCACAGATTTCAACACTTTCGAGACTTTACACCTGGACACCAAACACACTCATACACACCTGATGATGTGTTCAGAGACTTTATGTGTGTGTGTGTGTGTGTGTGTGTGTGTGTGTGTGTGTTACATGTATCTATTAGCCAAAAGCAACTGGCCGTGTCACAACAATCCTTGCAGTGACCAGACATGATGACCACCTGGCTGTCAAACAGATACTCAGCTTACACTTCTACATTATAATGGGACTCTAGTGGGATGCTGAAGTGCTCTTGGGCTCATCTTGCACGACACGGATGGGAAAAACACGTTCAAAATGAAAAAAAACAATTCTCAATGCACGTAGAGAGAAGGTGGAAAACATTTATATTCCTCTGCCACCTCATCCCTACCTGCTGGAGAGCACTTAGGCAGGGCAGACGGGGGTCAAACCTGCGCCTCTGCACCACAGCCCAGCCTCTACATGAAAACCATATTGCGTTCCATATGTTGGCAAGAGGTTTAGAGTTTGGAAGAGCAAACCGAGAGAGGTTGAATACCGGCAGGGCTAACTAGGCCGTGTCCATGCCAGAGCCAGCGATGGGAGATTTATTGTCATGCGCACACTTACACGCACACACACACACAGCAGAGTTGAACAGGCACGCCGCGTAGAGCTGCAGCGTCTGAACACTCGCCGGTGATTTACAGCGGGATTTTGATAAACTGCTAAAATCCTCAGTGTGCTTTTCATCACGAGTCTGTATCTGTGGAGATCATTGTAAAACGCACTCATAAAAATGGGTGCAGCACGCAGACGGCCCAGCCAGCATGTGTGTGTGCGTGTGTTTCAACTCCATCATGCAGGCGTTCATGACAAGTCCTGCGTCCTAGTGAGACGTCTGGTTATTACATCCCCACCTCTCATTGGTCACCCCACCCAGAAGAGATGCTCATCCAGGCTCAGGGGTGAGTGGAGGATCCCAGAGGACAAAACATTGGAACTAATTTGTCAAACATGATGAAGACCAATGGAGGCCAGGTGGTGTCTCTCTGCACATGTGTGTGTGGACATAGAGGGCTGGAGAGGGTGTGTGCGTGTGTGTATGTGCAGAGCAGGGGGTGCACACACAGATATTTCAGCAGAGGAATGCCCTTCGTTCAGCCTGTGTGATAATTAATGGCTGTAAGCATGTCTTTAGCATAAGAAGGTGCTGACAGACAGCACTCCAGAAATGTGGGGAATGTGTGAAGCCCTCACAGGGATGGATGAGGGTGGAGGCAGAGGGGTGGACATTTATCTTAGCCCCCTCCTTCTGTGACAGATGATCCAGGTCACTAAACCTGGGATATCGGGACATCTTTATAGACTTTAGGGTGATACTAATCTGTCAGCACCAACATCACACTTAATATGGTGTGTAGATATGTACTGTATGTGTGTGTGTGTGTGTGTGTGTGTGTGTGTGTGTGTGTGATAGGGCACAAGTGATTTATCTTGGACCTGTCCCAAGCTACTGGACAACAGGAGTCTTTCAGTGCTGCATATTGATTGACTTGTTGGGACTTTCATACCTGCATATTGATCTCATACCTGGATTCTTACAAAGCCAACAGAGATTGTTGCTTTTTCAAACAATGTAATAACAATTGGAGAGTTGGTTGAACTGAACCACCTATTTGTGGTAATTTTCCTCCAAAGTTCTCTACATCTCATTTACACTTGTACATCTACAATACATGAACCTTTAATATGAATGTGCCAATATGCTCCTATAAGTTTTGGTGCATCTGTGTTTTCTTAGATTTTGTATCATCCTGCTCATGTTTTGTGAATGCATCTATTAAGTATGACAAGTACACATTTAATAATGTCCTGTAAATTCTCATTTATACAACACTCACTAAAGTCAGGGTTCAGTTCAGCTCAACAGCAGAGAAACACCAGATTTTTACCACGTGCATGTGGAACAATATTGATCCAAGAATGCAGTAACACAGGTAGTCATGATGTTTAGGTAGACAGCACCTCCTGCTGGCTAAACCCATCATGTCAGGCTCTTCTTTTTAGCGGTGATGCTCCAGCGTACAGAGGAAACATGACATGCAGTCAGGATGTAGCATTCATACTCTTCAAACTTCAGGTAGAAAGATGCTTCTTATTTATTAGAGAATGAAGAGGGTTTTACATACAGAATGTACCAGGTATAATAGTCGGCAAGACAAATTAATTTTAGGAAATCAGGTCAATCTTTTGCACACCAATCAACATTAACCAAATAAAGATGGCGAGGAGAAATTAGTAAAGGCAATTAAGGTATAAGTTTAATGTTTTTGAAAAGAATGCATATACAAAGAACAAAGACGTCAGACAAAGCATTTGGTTGTGCACCAAAACAACAGGTTATAGTAATTATACTGACTTGGGCTTGACATCAACCCAACTCTAAGCCACCAGTAAAGAAAAACAAGAATCAATCAATCACAAATAATCTTTACCAAAACAGTCTCTATGCCTTTGGAGGTTTTTATTTGACCAATCAGAGGTTTTCTTGTTGTAACTGGCAGGGAAGAGTTCAGATGAGTTCTGACCACTAAATGTAAAAGGAGTGAAAGTAACCTTTTTATATATTTATATATATTTATATATATAAAATTAAAAAAAACAGCACAAACTGAAAAAAAAAAGAAAAGAAAAAATTTGGTAAAAATATCTGGAGCCTACATCAACATTGTGTGCCAGTTTCCATGGTGATCCCACCTGTTAAACCTGTGGTTCAAGCACAGAGACCAAGGCTCAGCTACATGCAGCACCTTACAGTTAGAAGGGGCCAGGAGACGGGACAGCCTGGATGAACACACTGAGGAGAGGCACCAAATTCTGACCTGCCACAGAATTCTGGTGGAAATTCGTGTTCATAGTCGAAGTCTTCCAAATATGGAACTGCAGAAGTGGCTGCCGCCGCCGCCGCCGCCGCTGCCGCCGCCGCACGCCGGCAAACGTTTGCGTCACACAAGTGTTCTCCGCTGTGCCCCTTCCAACTGTTCGCTGATGGCAACGTTTTCACTCTACTCTGCTTTACACTCCCTTGGTCCCCGATAACGCATGAAAGAACGAGCCGCTTTGTTCTGCTAACACTGTTTAAGTTCCCTGCATCTAAAAGGCCAAATCCCGTGGTCGACTAGCAGACCCTTTGCTACCGGGTGCCTTTCGCTCTTCAAGTGAATACCACACTACAAACGGACTGCTACTCTGCACCGCATCTATGAGGACTGGACACCAGATGGCACGATTCACCAGTTCCATTTCCTCTGTGAAAGGTTTGTGTGGAGCTTCAGCCTTACTGCTCTGGATGACCGTGTGTCGGTTCAGACCTACAGTCCGATCTGGAACGTGGAATAAATATCTCAAGACTTGTCGTGTGTTAAGGGGAGGAAAGAGGTGTTGGCAAAAAACAAAAAGTAAAAGAACACTACACTGTTAGCATTTCTCCTGGTAGTGCTGGAAGAGAACATAGGGACGCGGGAACGAGCGAGAGGCGGGACCGGCAGCAGCACGTGCAGCCGCCGGTCAGGCAGCTGGGATGGGCCGGGGCCGGGGCAGGACTCGTCTTCGTGAAAACTTTGACATTGGCTGAGGACGACTAAATGGCTGGCGTCTCTAAATTCATTAGACCACAACACTGACTGGATTTAAATTGATCTATGGCGAGCTCCACGGACTGAATTACTACATGTACACCGGCCTGTGGGTGTCGGCCCCCAGCTGGTGGGGGCGCTGCACCGCACACATCCCACAGCAACCTGTCGGCCAGGTTAGATTCTTCCTCCATCCCAAACTGAGACTGGGGGATGATAAGTTTGTTTTTTTTGTTATTGCAGAGAATTATGTGAAACTTGGTAAGCTGTTTGTGTTTTCTCTCTTAGTCTTCAGCTGTGAAAAAGCTGTCAACCAGTCTTCGCAGAGCAGGGGAGAGGGGAAGGGGGAGGGCAGGGTGGGGTGGGCGTGGTGGATGTATTTAAGATGTGTGTGTGTGTGTGTGCGTGCGCGTGCATATGTCTGTGTCTGTGTGTGTGCAACGTGTGTGTGTGTTTTATAAAAGGTGGGGGCCTCTCATAGCAGCACACATTTGCGTTTCTTCTTGGGCTCTGGGGGCTCCAGTGCAGCCAATATCGCCTCATCAAACACATTCTTTAGGCCTTTCTGTGGACACAAACACACAAACACACAGGGCTCAATGATGGGGCAACAAAAACACTCATGCTAAAGGAAAAAACAAAGTTAAGGGGCAACTGAATAGCTCACGGCAAAGAAAGACAGCATCGGACATCATTTATAGTGTGTGTGTGTGTGTGTGTGTGTACAGTGTAAGTCTGATTAGGGACGAAATGTCAAAAGGAATCCTAATTTCAGTTTGTGTCAAGTCAAACAAGAAAGTGGAGGAACAAGAGCGGACGGGTCCAGGGTTCATAAGGTCGAACCAAAACAGCAAAGCCGTCCATTGTGGACACACACAGGCGCAGCATCAATAGTGGCTTGTGTTCTGGTGATCCGCTCACACTGATCAGTTGGGAAAACACACATCACATGATCAGCTGCAATGACAATCACATTGTAGCACGAGCCAACGCCCCCAAGTCTCAAACTCTCATCCCACTAAAAGAACATTTTTCATTCCTCACTGCCAGATTTTTCTCCTTCCAGTATAAATTGACATTTACGCTGTAGAATAGACCGATACTCTTTTATGACTTTACTTCTGTCACCATTCTGTCAGTGTTGTACTACGCAGGGATCCAGAACTCTTTCTATTTTTAAGTCAGTCAACTAAGATGACTGAATGATTCTCTGAGACAAAACCTGGAAAAGGAAGAGAGACAGAACATGGAGCGCACATTCATTTTTCCTTTATTAATTAAGTTCATACATAACATTTGTATAATTGTCTAGACTTCCATGCAAGCAGGATATGCACTGCAGTAAATTGCACAGTAGTGTCATATATGGAGTTGGACCAAGCAAATCAGAAAGTATTCAACAAAACAAACAAACACAGCCCTGCAGCATCAGAATCTAACATCTTGTTTCCTGGGTCGAGCCCAAACAGACAGAGTGTAGGTGCCATAACTCAAAATGGCCGCTCTGTCTCTATATACTTTATATGACTTCAGTACTTATTGGCCCTGGATGTCACCTAGACTTAGAGCCCAGGGCCTGTATTATTCACCAGCAGCAGTACAGAGCAAACATTTAAATTGGAAGCTCTGTTTTAAGTCGAGATCAATCTCAGTATTGGTCCGGGCGCCCCCCCCCCCCACCAGAAACGAGTGCCATGGAGGGGAAAGACCCACGAAAGCAAACAATGGCAACATCCCTGACAACGTCCCGCATCCTGTGGCTTACTGCTCCCTGTTGGCCAGAGACCAGGTGGAAGCACGCAGGGCAAAAAGAGGGAAACGTAGGGACAGCGGTGAAGATTTGCTATGAAGAATGACACTGATGCAACACATTTCAGACGTGAGGCATTGTGTGTGTGCTAGGAAACCAACAAAACTGAGTCGTTACAGATTAAGGGCAATCAAACAAACATGGAGTTGACTGAATAAGTCAGAGTAGACCGACACATTGCTTATTTAGAAAGCTGCAGTCGGGACTCTGCTAGGTTTTGTAAGCAGCACATGTTGGGGGGTTGAGAAATGGAGTGAAAGAATACAAAAGGACGAGAACACGGAAGGAAGAGATGAAAGCGGCGGTGACGGAGACGTTAAAACACGCAGCATTTCCTCTTTCTCTGCGTCTCGGGTGGGTCGAGTGCAGCTAGGATAGCTTCATCAAATACATTCTTCAGCCCTCGCTACGGTGTCGGGGAGGGGGGGAGAGAACAACAGCACAGTTAGGACAAAACACAGAGAGAGAAAGATGGAGAAGGAGAGCAACATCGCAGAAAATGGAGGAAAGGTACAGCTGTCAAAAAGAGAAAGAGAGGAGGGCTGCGCAAAGGGAAAGCGCGGTGTGGGATGAAGAACAGTGACAGGAAAGAGACCCTGTGCTTCAGCAGCTGAACAGGGGCGGGCTGCGTGGGACGGGAGCGCCGAGAGGAAACGAGAAATGACGTCAGCAGCTATGCAACAGCTTTGACGGGCAGAGGAGAGGTAAAGGAAGGAAGAAGCGGGGGGAGGGAGAAACAACTCAGCTCCATCAACACTATTGTTCTCTGCTCCATGAGCGAGGACTCGGTGCACAAACTCATCTGAAACCAAATTCTCTGCAAAGTCACAGCCCCAACTGAGTATTTATCTCTAAACCTTCAATAGAAAATCTGATAGAAATTCAACAAAGAGATTTGTGGGAATGTTTTTCAAGTACGCAAGACTCTGAACAACACCAGATTCAAAAACAGTGTACTCGGAATTAAATCCCTCCTCTGGCTTCCACTGGACACTTTTTGTGCTTCAACAACGTTATCAATGACGAATCAACATCCGAATAGCTGCTTTTGCTGATGAGTATTTGGAGGATCATGTTGTCCTAGGAGGCTCAGGGGGGAAATTACATAACTCAGCTGAATGATGTCAACTCTCACTGGGTTCTTGTTTTTAACAGCTGAGCTGACCATCCCAGAGAATCTCTCCACTGATCTCTGTTACGTGTTATACAGTGTATAGCTTAACTCAGAGACATTCTACACTCAAAAACACACTATAAACCCAGTGAACACACACTTTGGATAGTTGTATAGCAGTACAAAGATTTACAAAGGTGCAAAAGATCCAAATACTTCAGAAACTGTTTCCTTCCAACTCTCTGCATCCTTCTTTCCTACAATCATTGTTGCACAAAACAACAGCACCAATTTCCTCTGTGTTGACAGTAGTAGAGGTGGTGTGTTTTCAAAAGAGAAGACAAAAGGAGAGGAGGGAACCAAACTGGGGCCAAAGCCAGAACAATGAGGGAACAAATTCACACGGATGCACAGACTCTTTGTGCATCACACTGACAGAGCTGCTGTTCCACACACAGGGAAAACGCCACATACAACAAGTAAACATAACATTTAAGGGCTGTAGTGTGTGTATTGATCTCTTGTACCAAAGGCTAGTCCCTCATCAATCAGCACTCTCACTATAAACACCTTGATGCTTGAGTTTGAAGGGACATTAAAACCAAAATGGCCGGCATGCAGAAGAAAACACAACAAAACCGTGCACAGCTTGAGGACCTATGGACAAGTTCCTCTTTCCTCCACTTTCTTACTTCTTGCCTCAGACGTTTGTAACACGTGTGTGTGTATGTGTTTATGTTGATGTGTCTCTGCATAGATCTTTGGGTCTTACCTGCGTGAGGGCTGAGCATTCCACATATTTCACAGCCCTGAGGTCCCTTGCCAGTTTCTCAGCTGTCTCCACATTGATGGGCTTCTGCTTGTTCTTGGCCAGCTTCTCTATAGTGGAGGGGTCATCACGCAGATCAATCTGAGTCCCAACCAGCAAGAAGGGCGTCTTTGGACAGTGGTGGGTGATCTCTGGAACCCACTGGATTTAGGTACGCAAATGAGACGGTGTTAGTGCTTCACCTGAAGATGTAGACTACCCAACAGACACACTATTTCACTAGATACGTACCTTTTCTTTGACGTTTTCAAAGGAGGAAGGGGACACGACCGAGAAACAGACGAGGAAGACGTCTGTCTGGGGATAACTCAGAGGTCGTAACCTGTCGTAGTCCTCCTGACCTGAAGAAGCCACACGCAATCATTTTACATTTAGGGACACGGCTGTCATCACATATTAGCTCACATTGATATTATGTGCAGTGTAGCAACAATGGCTTGCAATATCAGTTGACAATTAACTTTGACCACAACTTTCCACGTTAATAATTTAATTTGTAAGAGGACAGACGTACCTGCTGTATCAAATAAGCCCAGAGTGTAGGGCTCACCTCCGATCATTACAGTTACAGCATAGTTATCAAATACCTGGAGCACAGATACACACCAATGGTTATCCACACATTTACTCAATACACAGATAATCATGAAAAGGTGAGAGACAAACTTGAACATTATATAAGTATGAACACATGTCTATGAAACTCTTTTGGTCTTTGGGAGAAAGAGGCACTGGAGGCTAAATCTAAAAGATAGGGAAGATTTCCCCTCAACTTGAATTGCTGCTGTGTGAGAAACAATGAATAATGATCTGCAATGTTTACAGTGATGTGAAAGTGTTCACTGAAATGCTGTAGTTTGATTTCAAGAGTCACGGGACACAGTGACTGAATGTTTTCTTTCTTTTAGTGCCACACGGGTTCCACCCACCAAGCACAGAGTACAGATTGTACACAATGGGGATGTGTGACAATAACTTCACCAGTTAAGTTACACAATATCTATTGCTTTGCAAGACTTACAGATCTACATTACATTACGATCATTTGGCAGACGCTTTTATCCAAAGCGACTTACATTACATTACCACCCTTCGCAGAGGGGGGAGCAATTGAGGGTTCGGTGCCTTGCTCAGTGGGACCTCGGCAGGGGCTCGAACCGGCGACCCTCCGGTTCCCAAGCGGAAGCACTACCCACTGAGCCACTGCCTCCCAAAGAGGCACTACTATAGGTCAAGCTGCTTTGTTAGTCATTTTGAGTACCAACATTACTAAAAGGGGCGAGTGGCTGGTGCATGTCAAGAAGAACAAGAGAAAGTGTTGTTGGTAAACTTACCGTGGGCACATATTCAGAGGGAAACTTGTTGGTGGTGTAAGAAATGAGAAGGCAGGTTTTACCCACAGCACCATCCCCAACCACGACACACTTGATGGTCTGCATAGCTGTTATTTATGGTCCTCACTACTCATTCACAATCTGGAAGAAAAAGGCAACACAGAAACAACTTCCATTAGTCAAAAACAACGTCGGTGCCCAGATATACGCATGAGGTTCTTTTATGAACCAAATCAACCGATACTGTATTTATGTCGGTCGCACAAAGGTGTTGTACATTTTGTGCTTTTTGTTGCTCTAACCATGGAAAGCAAATGAGACAGGAAAACAACAGATCAACACAATTCAAAGGCAATGATGTTTAGCTCAGCGGTAGAAGACCAATCATCAGGAAAGCTCCAATTTCTGAGAGATGATGCTTCAATGTCAGTGTGTTTCTCCTTTAAGAGAGATGCCTTCCTTTCCCAGCACACAGTACCATTTGGTGCACTGTGCACTGCCCATAAAACAACATGCTGCACATGTTATGGACTGTGATGTTACACACATGGCGATAGCCTGCAGCCACGTTTGGCTGCAGCATAGCACAATGTCGTATATAAAGGACACGCTTACTGCAGCATTGTTTACTGGTCCATTTTAAAGCAGGACAACGTAAAATGGTTGATTAAAAGGGAGGAATAACAGATTTATATGTTCACGGGCTAAACTGGCTCCCAGTGAATGAATAAAGGACGGTTGGCCAGCATCGCCCTGCTGCTGGTGTAATATGCACCACTGAACTCTAGGTAGGTTAAGATTCTCAGAGCGTCCACACAATAAGTGATCTGAGTCTATGGACCAGGCTCCATTTTTCCTCCATTGGTTGTAATATGTCAGCACTAAGCCACTGCAGAGCTCTGCGCCACTGGGGTGGGGATGAGGGGGGCTGGGGCGTCTTTGAGAGAAGCAGAAGAGAGAAGTAGCAAAGAGAGAACGCTTATAAAAAGGACAAAACCACAGAGCAGACATGTGCAACA
This sequence comes from Genypterus blacodes, assembly GCF_046128005.1. Classification (NCBI taxonomy): domain Eukaryota; kingdom Metazoa; phylum Chordata; class Actinopteri; order Ophidiiformes; family Ophidiidae; genus Genypterus; species Genypterus blacodes. Next base: position 7,007,390 of record NW_027466831.1, read on the forward strand.
AACAAAATGCCAGCAGGTTCTGATGGGCCACAGTGAGATCTACGACAACACACAACATCTTAGTGGTAAAGCTACACAATCTGAAGACAGGGTCGTCACAGCACCTGCTGAGACCAAACTCCACTCAGGAATTTATCATTTTCAAGGCTTTCTAGATCGGCAGCAAAATCCTTCTAATTTTTCCCGAGCCAATGAAAGCGTGTTCTTCATTCTAATCCATCAAGCAGCTCGTACTTCAACACAAGCTGCTTCTTCTGCTGAGACAAGAGATCGGCGCCAATCAAGCGAGACGTACTGAGCTTCCTCCACTTTAACCAGACGCTCCAGTTGGTTAGGGAGTTGCATAGACAGACATTTATTTTCTTATTTGATTTATTATTGCAAATTGCAGCCCACATGCAGCCGTGGGATGCTGACTGACTATTACAGGCTGCAATTTTGTTGAACATTTTATCAGCTTGAGAGTATCATACTGTACTGGGCTAATGTGGTTAGTCTCACCACCTTCCTGGGAAAGTTGGGAGGAGAAAATTAGAGGGTGTGTTACTCTTTTACTTGTACAACTGTTTGCTTTAAAGTTCAGTTTAAATGCATTTGAAACAGTTGCATGATACTAATGATTCACAGTGAATGAAAGGGGAAAATGTTTTAATGTAATATGAATAAGAAAAACTCAGTTGCGTAAGATGTTTTGAAGTGTCAAAATATTTGGACTGGTGGATTATGACACAATGTTGTCACAATAGTGATTTTAATCTGCATTTCCTGTGTCATGATGACTTCACATTTTGAGAATGCCCCCCGATGTTCATTTCACATTATGCTATAAGCTATGGAGGGTGGAGTGGTGTGATCGTGTTTCAATGTAATTTCCTTTTCTAGCTGTGGGCTGATTTGTTCTGTTGTGGGGGAGCCTCCACATCTAAACCAAAGCAAAGGAAGGATGAAATTACAGAAGGCTCGTTTCCAAGCACATTCTGAAAAGTTGGACGGAGAAAAAAGACTGAACTATGTGAATAGTTTGGTGAAAACTCATAGTACACATAACTATTAAACCTCAATAACAGTTCTCTTAACGTGTCATTACTGACACTGTAAGAGTGATTCTGCAACCAATGCTACAAGGAATAGTGCACAGATTATGGTGGTAAACCCTCAAATGGCCATGGATGTAGCCTGGAGGTACAGATTATATAGCAGCATTATATAGCAACCTTGATTTACAGCATGTTTCTCTGACAACGTGAATCTTCGAACTTGAGACTGAACAGCACCACAAAGCAAAGACACAACATCCAAATAAAAATGTCAAAAAAGATCACTGGTGGATACAGTGATATATCACACGTAAACAATATAAAGAGGCCTCTACATTTAAAAGGCTACAATCAATGGATTAAATATTAAAGAAAACCACTGTTGCAGCCACAAACTGACAGCATTGGTAATTGTTGCACTACAAACTGACCACAACAAACTGACCACTGTCTGAAACAAACCATCCACCACTTAGGCCAAGGGAAGAAAGGGTTACTTTCCTGCACCAATTATGATAACAATGTCCACTTTAATAGTGGATAAGAGGTACTATCCTGTAATGCCAATAATTCAAAGTGGTACACTGTGACTAAGTAAAACTGTGAACACATGAATTCTCAAATGGAGGCAATACTGTACATTTAGCAGCAGCTACAAACTTCATTCATCTTATACTCATGGAAAACAGGGGGCAGCTGCACTTGCAATAAAGCAGCCAAACGTAATCCATTCATCTGTTTGTAGGGCAGCAAGCACTGCAAATACAGGTCAACAACTTTAAGACTGTACTGTAGCTGAGATCCAGTTTGATTGGGTAAGAGCCCTAAGCATCACATATCCGATTTGAAGTCAACACATTAGACAGACACACATGTATTAAGTTGAATGTTTGGAATTCTATGAATGGATAATGAGTTTCGGTAGTAAACCATAGGGCCAATGACAGAATCGATACACCAATGACACACACGGTCCAGTCACAATCGCAACGACGCTGAAGGCCAATGACTGGCACTAAACCGGATTGAGCAACTTAACGTTTCCTGGCTCGGCTCTCCTGACAGCTTCCTTTAAAGCTGATCTAAAGCAAAGTGCTGCATTAAGTTGAAGCTTGACCGAGAAAATACGGGGACATCTGGCCGCTTCAAGCTGACACACAAGAGCCTGGAGATAAATCACAAACGCGACCCACCGTGCTCACAACGATACACACTGTACACACAATAACAATATAAAAAATTACGTTTAGTTACTTTGATCAAACAAACGGTGGTGCATTCACGTAATAGTCATTGTGTTTATAGCCAGAACCATTACAACAAAAACGATTAAATCGGGTTAAGTAGCCTAAGCAGCTGAAATTCGGCCACATGAGGCCTTGTTCTGACCCAATAAGCTGGCGACTGTCTAGCGACGGACTTAATACATGTCAGCACTGACGAACCTTGACTTTAGCGCCAAACAATTAATCTGTACAACTAAATCATGACCCCGGCAATGATTAGATAAAGATGGCGGCCCTTTACGTTACTTTTCTATGGTATTTTAACTAGCTAACCGCTAACCCGCAAAAAATTGGTAATATCTGCTTATTTTAAACGCGAAGTCGTGTCAGATGAGTATTACAGCATTGTCGTCAACTAACAGACCGAAGGTGAAAACTGTTAACCCCGCAACACCGGAGGGTTTATTTATTTAACAGCCGGAATACAAGAACGGATAGCCCGTCTCCTCTTTTAGCTAGCTAGCGCCCTCCCCTGCTAGCTTACTTGCTGGGTATCTGAGCGGACCTAAGCGGGTGATGTTACGGAATAATGCCGCAACTGACAATTTCAACCCATGTACCCGAGATGCGAGGTACATATAAGACACGTACAACACCCAAAGTGACAAGACAATGAAGGTTAATTCAATAAAATGTGACAAAAAGACGTAGTTCCGTACCGTATAGTCCTATTTGTGTCTCTGCGCCGGGCGTTGGCAGCTCCGCGCTAGGGGCTTCCCACTGAACAGAACAGGGGCACGTTACGCTGCGCTCAGTGATCAACTTCTACGTAAAGTCAAATTCACGAGTGGCCTGATAACGTTACGTACTTTTCATCTTTCACTACATTACAGTCACACAGCCTTGAAAGACACCGTCGTTTAACTGAATAGTCATCTAGATTCCGATTTCCATTTTAAAGTCTGATTCTTTACAAACAGTAACTAGGGGTGTTAATGTTTTATCTCTTTGCACTTGTCTATAATTTTGCAACCCCAGACCATGGCGGGGAAATAATTTACTGTAGGTAAAACAATCAGAAGCACCAATTCTTAAAAGTGATTATACTTTGTCCTGTTACATTTGTATTCCATATATATTTAAGCCATCGGTTTGACCTACATTATAGCACTGCAATACACGCGCCTGCAACGAGATGGCAGTAATGCCAAATGAACAAAATAATCATTTACGCAACATAATTTGTGAACAGAGACGCTGAATGAAATACAATTGTAAGAAGAAACAAAACTTTTATTCCATAGAAAGAATAATTTGGTAAAAAGGAACAATTACAATATCCATGTTACATAAACAGACATATCCTCAACACTTTGGAAAAAAAGAAACAAAAAAGGATTTTTTTTCTAGAAAAGTTGACGACTGCAGAGATCTGGCATCGTCTTAACTGGTCACACTCTGCAGCAAGGTAATGTTGTCTCCTTTCAACATGATCCTCCCTGGGAGATGTGGACAGATGCACAAAGAGTGAGAGAACAGTAAAAGTGGGTTAAAGACAGATGAATGATGGATGGAAAAAAGATTCAAACTATCAGTTTCAGACATTTAATCACATCAAAATAGCTACAACAACATGTATACAGGTCACTTAACATACGACAGCCAAATCTACTTTTCTAGCTCAAAGCAGCGAGTATTTGAACAACACAAACAGCATTTTGACTGAATCTAAATTAAAGTATAACATAGATTTAATGAATGACAGCCTGAACCCACATGCCTGGTGACAACTTCAAATACTCTTGAATGCTCTTACCTAAAGGCTTTCTGTTCTTAGTCTTCATGTGGACTTCCTCAGCATCATCAAGAACCAAGTTCATGTACTCATCGAATCCCTAAGAAAGGTACAAGCAACTAAGTGTTAAATTTTCAGTGTTCAATACCATTAGATGACAGTGTTACATTAGCCAAACAAGGTGAATTATTGATGAGGTAAATTTCTGGAACATTTGCTGTGTAACTGGTGGCCTTGTGCCCATAAACACCCACAGGTAGCATTTGTTGACGTCAGATTTTTTTTAATTACAGGCACACTTTATATTTTGTGAACGTTGCAATTTTGAGATTGAGTTTGTATCGTCTTTTTCCCTCTCCCCTACATGCTTCTGTGCGATTACCCTCAAATATTTTCACACACTACTACCTCAGTAAAAATGCCCAGGAGGTTTTTTAACCAGGCATCACAACTTTTCCCTCAAAGGATTTACACACAACCAGCTAAACATAACCCCAAAGTGTAAGAAATAGAAACACACCTGCACAAAATTGGATATATATCTTCACAGTGTTGATTTTTTTTGTCATTGCGTAGAATAAAGACATTAAGGCAAAACTTACAATAATGCAGCCCTCTATCCGCATGTTCACCTGCTCATACAACCAAACCTGGATCCGTGAGCGCTAAAAATGAGAAGAACAAGGTTTCTTTAATACATAGACATACATATAATATAACATTAACGAAACAATACAAATAAATTATAAAAATTATAAGATTCGGCCAATTACTTACATTTTGAAGATATCTGAAAATAAGGTTCTGTTATGTACAGTCAAGGAAATTCAAACAAGGTTAGAGTACTTAAAAGGTGAATGTAAGATTGCAGGGCTGGACGAAAGATGGTAGTGATAATAGTAGCCCAATAATTGTGTATTTCACTGACAAAGTAGCTACTTAACATTCTTCTACAACTGTTAATACATAGTAAATTGTATTATGAGCCTTTGAGACATTGAATTTGCTATTGGACTGCAAACATACGATTTCGGGCAAGAGATAAGTTACCTTCCATACAACTTAACGGAAGGAAGAATGTGAACCCGGCGGTGTTAAGTGTGTATATCTTGTGAAATAGGAATGCGTCTAAATGAAATCTTACTAGATGAATTAGATAACCTGAATGCGCAGAACAAAACCATCAAGACATACAAAGGTACTTAGACTCTGAGCCCTGTAAGAGGCGCCAGTGCACAGGCACAATACCAGAATAGCCGGTGGCGCGTTGTTAATGTTACCGCAGCTAAATCTACACAAACTACTGTAATCGTAAGTAAAGCCCGATTATAAGATATAAGAACCAACCACCTTACATAGTAAATGTTTCAGCTGCTGCTTCTCGCGGAAAATGAATGACCGTAGAGCCAAACTAGCCTAGTTAGCATAGCTTCCACCAACCGCGTGTCGTTTTAGAGAAAAAAGGATACGATGGGTTGCACCATAACCTTCTGGACCTTCTGTCCTTGTCCTCGGTACGCCATTTCTCCAACAGAATAGACGACAGCAGATATATGATCAAAGATTGCACGTTTTTGTTTCTCTGCTCCTACGAAACTCTCACGTTGTTAAATGTTTCAATGGCGGGTTTCCTTCAGGATGGAGCGCTTAGTGCTGAAGAAGTCGTGTCCTAATGTTAAACAGCGCCCCTGCATGTTGGAGGCCAGTCCTGCATGTTTTCAGTGAAATGCATCTGAACAGTGGGTACACTTAACTGCTTGCTTGAGTATGAGAAATAAAACAACATTTCTTTATTTAAATCACTCATTACCCAATTGCAGCTTTTACTTTAATAAAAGAGTAACACGCACAACAGTCATAACAGAACATACAGCTTCTGCAGTTTAGAATGCAAACCTCATTCTCTCATGTTGCCCCCATGTTGATGGCATGGTCTTTCATTTTTTAACATGTTCACTTTCACTGTTTTACTGATATGTAACCTATTTGTATGATTAAGAAAATGATTACATAGAGTTGTTTTTCCTCAGTGAAACTAGGCCGGTTTATTAAAAAAAGCCCACAGAGGGCGCTGTAGGCCTATTTGAAAATGTAGAACCTTTCTCAGCACTGGACCTAATGCTCAACCAGTTGAAGTTAGGAAGAAAATCTCCTAAGGACCCGTCACAGACAGAGCATTTTCATAGTCACTCTTGATGTCGCATCCGGGATTTAATTAATAACTACATTAAGCTTCTCCTGCGGTTAAGACAATTAAGAAAAAAAGACTGTCTTTAATTTTTAACCTCAGAAAACACAGCAGTCTAAAGTTGCTGCTTGTAGGTTCAAAAGGAAGCCAATAAGCGCACTGGTATGATGACAATCAGCTTGCATCGAACCATAATTGGCCAAGGTATTCCCTATGATATTTATAGATGGTATTAGGATTGGCAATTTCTTTGTTGTGTACAATATACCTGTAACATGATGAGCTGAGTCAAGGAGGCCAGCCTTGAGTCTGCGGTTAACAATAGTATTAATAACATATAACACAGGCTTGTCCCCCGCCCCTCCTCAGAGGAGAAAGTGTGATGGAAATTATCAGCTGAGGACAGACAGGAGTCCGCAAGTGTGGGAACGCAAAGATGCAAGAAGCCTCGGTGGCGCAGGCTGAGGTGTCACCTTTCAGGGCAGGGACCCCTCAGTCACATCTTAAATGGCAGGGTTGCTCCCGCTTGTGGCAGCATGCGTCGCCCATCAGGCATCGTTGTCAAGTGCCACATGCTTGTCTTTGTGCTATGAGAGGAGGAATGGGCCACTGACTCTCAATGCCACACGCCTGCTCACATTCTCAAGGAAGACTGAGAGCTGGGAGTCTCTGCAGAGTGACACCGGCGCTCCAGCTGGCTGCCATATAGGCCCTGCAGTCAAAATAACAATGAGGAGGGCTAATGTTAACATGCAAAGAGCATAGTGGCCTATACAGCCTGCATGGCCACATTCATTCAGTCAAGGTCATTTGCATCGTTGAACAAGAATAATAATAATCATAATGGAAATAATAACAGTAGTAATTCCTAAACAGTAATTTTATCAGCAGCTTTTTTTTTTAAAGCAGTCAAAGAATTCATAGAACAATGAAAGGAATTTATATTAATTAAAACTGTTTGAATAGTTAAAAATGTGAAATAATTTATTAAAATCAGGCCTTCGGATAAAAGTGTGAAATATATCTAATCGTCATAACAATAACAGTCCTGCATACTGTGATATTGCTCTGCCGAGTCAGTCGATGCAGTGTGTGTTTATTATCTTTTCTCATCCTTTCTAATTTCCTACCTACTCTTTCCTTGTCTGACCTTGCCAAAGGAACTGCCCTGGTTAGATCAACCTCCTCTCTACATCACTTCCTGTTCCTGTTGGTGGTAATTGTTCTTTGGAAAAGGGAAGGAAGACGGAATGGGGGAAGGAGGAGGTGTGTTTGTGTGTGTGTGTGTGTCTGTAGGGGGGGGGGGGGGGGGCATGATGCTTTGTTCCCCTTGTCTACCTCACCTGCCTGACCCCCACCTGACAGGCTTGACCCCTGCAGGCCTGGTAGAGCCAGCCAGACACCCTGCTGACTGCCTGTTTCCTGCCTCGCTGACTGACAGGATATTCATAGCATGCTTGGAACGCAGTCAAATATAGTGTCGGACTGCTACAGTGAGCCAGCATAGGCTGTTATTTACTACAAATGAGGTCTACTGTGGTACAGCAAGTAAATGATACATGTGATGAAATTCCCTTTATTTGATTATTTATCACAAAACAAATTTAACACAAAATTCTGGCATATACAAATAGCAAATACTCGGAATTCTTGAAATATACGAGAATCTCAATTGTCGCTTTGAAACATTTTGCCTTGAGGCAAAAACAAGTCTTTGTCATCTTTCAGGAGGTGATTCATGTTCACAAAGCCTATTAACCACTGAACAGACAGTAAGTCTGAAACTTAAATACAGAAAACACATTTTGTTTCAAGTTCATCTTTCATACGTTTTCCTTCTTCCTCCAGTGATACTTAAAATGGGTAGAAATCTGATTTGAGGAGTCACAAAAATCCATGTAAAATTCAGGTAAAATCCTGATTAGTAAAATACAATATAGCGCTCAAACAATACAGTTTCACCATTAAATAATGTTTGAAAGATTTGGAGCATAATTAATAGCTCATTTGTTGTTGTTTTTTCTCCCTTCTTCTCCTCACTTTGTATTGCTGGAAGCTTGTTCTGTGCTGCCCTCAATACAATACAACACTGTTTACTATAAACCGCCATGAACTGCATCCTGTCACTGCAGGAACCATAACAACTAAAATGTACTTTAAATTATAGCCTGCTGGCAAAATGAACAATATAGTTAGAGATGTACAAAAGTATTAGCTGCCGTCTTTGACTGAGGTTTAATCCTGTCACATTGTTCATGTGTTATTGTGGATAAACTGTGAAAGGGCAGTTTCATTGAGCCAGTTTGTTTTTTATTTTTTTGTGTATAGGTTTATTGTGATGTGTGGTTGTTTCAACCTGTGCCTGAACCCTCTATTCACACTTTCCCTGTGTGACTTACAGTATTTGTGGCGCGGTTCTGTCCATGGGTGTCTGGTCGATGGTATCACCCGCCCGTCATTACTGACAGGTTTATTTTCTTTCATTCAAAGTGGACAATAAGTTTGTTTCTTTAGAGGGTGGAGTGAAGAACCTGGGCTTTAGGAAGCCATTTATAGAAACATGTGTAATCTTGTTCGATATTTTTTGTGTGTTGACTTGACCAAATATGGAGAAAGCTTCTGTATGTGAGTCATGATGTAATTATCTGAGTGAACTGTTTTCCGTTTGCTGATGACCTTCTCATTTCAGCAAACTGAAGTGTTAAAGATCTTGGAAGACTTAGAAACTCAACTATTATTACAGCAACATTATTATTCTCACGTTTTAAATTATATTAAAAAAAAACAATTGAATAAAATAAATACAAATTGTAAGAATATTACTGTCACATTAAAATCAAACCCAAAAGAAAGTTAGACATGCAGCTAGCTCTCTCTCTCTCTCTCTCTCTCTCTCTCTCTCTCTCTCAGAAATGATATGATGCTGGCTGTGTGTGTTTACAGCACCTTCGACCTCTGACCTCTGTAGCTGTATCTGGGTAAAGCCAGTATCAGCTATTGAACATCAGTACATGACAGCTACTGGGGAAACTACCACACAGCAGAAAGAGGAAAAAACTGTTTCCAACTTGTTCACACTTTCTCCATTAAACAATTCATTCAATAGCCACTGCCTTGGACTTGCTCGCACGGGCCTTATCTTGTTTTAACAGCACCGTTGAGATGCACAATACATTTATTTTCCCTCCAATTAACTCGGTGAATAATACGCAGGTCCGATAAGGGCTTTTTGTTTGAAACACTGTTTGTAAAACTGAGGAAATGTGGAGGCATTTTTCATTGTGAGGTTGTTTGGCCGCAACACTGGGGATCTGATGAACACGTCGGCCAATGCTGCACCAGAAGTGGCAGGGTCAGTGAGCAGAGGCACGGAGAGGTGAGGAAGGGGGGGAGGAAGAGGAGGAGGGCTTGGGCAATATCTCAACAATATCTCGGTAACTCCGGACATTAATTGAATATCATTCCAACATCGTCCCATATTCGTCTCTTGTATTCACACAATCATCTTGGTGCTATGAGGCAGCAGTGTGTCCCTCTTCACATGCTGTTTGCTTTGTACCGTGTTATGCTTGCCTGACCTGTTTTCTGTCCTATTTGATACGTTCTTTGTTGGTTCTATATTTGGTCTGAAGGGGGTTTTCTGTATTATTGAATAAACACATTACCCCTCACAATGAGTGATGAAAGAAAGAATGATCTGAGGCGCCGCTGTGACGCTATGAAGGTGTGACTTCTTGCACATGCAGTGTTAGCATTTCCAAAATTATGACCACTAACTCTTTGGTTTTGCGACACAAAATGATTTTGCTTGTTTTTCAAGTGTTTATTGCTCATTTTGTTGAAGAAAATAAATGTGCTTGGAGACGATTTTCTTTTTATTTCATCTCATTTTGTCTGAAAATCTGAACACTCACACGCTTTTGCTGAAAAATTATTGTCCCTCACTCTTACTTTCACATGAAGCAATACACCTGAATGGCATGAGTGAAAGCTCTAACAAAACAGTAGATCAATGGTTAATGCTGGTTCCCATAACCACAAGTGGGGCCAAGATGAGTCATAGACTGGCAACCTGTCCAGGATGAATGCGGGCCTCTGCACCTCTGCTCAGGATGGGTGGGAGCACAGCAACATGGGTGAATGGGTACAGAGCAGTGGCATTCTGTGGTTCTTCACTCTCAAGTATCTCCACAGTGCAGAATTTTAATCTCTCAATGCTCTCTTCACTCCTGATTCACTAAACCAGGCACTTTTACTTGAACAGAAGTTGGTGCATGACAGATCCTGATTGGCTAAAATACTAATAATAAACTTTATTTGTATAGAAACATTCTTCAATGTTACATGGTGCTTGTAAATGTAAAACTGAATCAAATAAAGACAGAATGAGGTTAAAAACAACCTGATGTAAATACACTTTTATAGCAAAGACCCTGTCACCCTTGGTCACCAATCTGAAATCTAACAGCCAACCGATGAAGTGCAGTTAAGAAAGGAGAGATGTGCTGAGATCTCCTTGTAGCAGTAATAAGTCATAGCAGCCTTATTCTGCACCATCTGCAGGCGATGTAGTGCGCTTTGGCTGAAACGGTTGTAAAGGGCGTTGCAGTAATATAAGCGAGAAGAGAAGACTCTGTTGAGATCTTGAGTAGATAAGAAAGATCTTAATTTAGAAATGTTTCTCAGATATAGGAAGCACGACTGAGCCACCCTCAATACCTGAGCATCGAAACAAAGTTCAAAGTCAAATAATACCCAGACTATCCTGTGTGGGACCTCCATCAGTGCATTTCGGTTTTGAGTGCAACATAAATCTGTATGTGTCGTCTGCATAACAGTGGAATTGGATGTTATGCTTATGAATGACGTAGAGGGGAGCATATTTATTAAATATAGAAAAGGACTGACGATAGAATATAGAAAAGTTTAGATATTTTACACTTTTGCTTGAGTATCCCAATTTCCTTTGTGTTAGACGTCAGAGCAATAAGGCTCAAGGTAATGACATTTTCAGGTGACAGGTTTTAGAAGTTGGCCCATAGATTGTTTTGAATTTAGCTGTTAGTCAGCAAAATAAGCGTAGCTGCTATCTCTGCTGCAGCTCTCTGTCACTCAAACTCACAAACTGAGGCTGAGCCAGGTGTCTGATCATTTGTTGTCATCCTCCAACATGCAGAGGTGTCAATGTGAAGATAGGGAAATTCATGTTATCCACTGCTAATTCAGTACGACCACCAGCTTGCACCTGTTACAGTAAGTTCTAGCAGTATAGTGCATCTACAACAAATCCCGCGGAGAGGAATGAGAGCGGGAGAGGCAGCAAATGTGACAAAAACAAGAATTTGCCCACAGTCTATCACTTCTCACATGCTGTTCCATCTGTTTTCACTTCTCGAGGAGACAGATCTTGTTTGCTGTACGTTGTGTAGTGTAGTGGTCATTTTTTTTATCAACAGCAATTCCTTAATTAACCCCACATAGCACAAACAATACTTACATTCTTACTCTGTCAATGGCGTTTCAGAAGAGGTTGAGCAAGAGCTTGACACAGCAAGATCTTGGGTGAGAGCGCTGTACAAGCAGTTTTGGCACACATGCTAGGGATGTCATAGTGAAATCAGGCTAACAGAGTGACATCAACAGAACAGACCAAACTAGCAAACCCAAACAAGATTGGGTCACCAGAGATAGAACATGGATGTCATAACCAGAGTAAGTGATGTCATTAAGGTAACACAATGAGGTCATCTTAGTCAACCATGACTGTTTATGGCATGTTATGGTGACATGGCCTCTGATGTCATAATTCAGTTGTGACTTCATATGACATCATGACATAAACTATGTTATTCAAACTCCAGGAGTAACAACGCTGTCATTAAATCACAGTAAGTTATGCAGTCTGACAATGCTTACCTGAAAAATATATCACCATATCAAAAGTGGTACAGCGATAGCAGAGAAATCATGCTGCAAACGTAGAGATGTGTGTAGTAGATTCAGTCATTCTGCGCCACAAAACCTAAACCCACAAAAACACGAGGCACAAAGCTCTCACACAGCTGTAACGGTTTTACTTTCTAGACTACCTTTGCCCTCAATGCTTCCTTCAGTTGCTTACATGAACCATTTTCCATTTCATCATTTTGACTGCAGTCCTGTCCGGTGAATTATGATTGAAGCTACAAGATCAACACTTGACTCATTTACATCATCAGTGAGTCAACACTGCACTAAATAAAGGCCAGACAAAACTTTATGGCCCTCACAGTAATTTTGTGTAACAATCCATAACTTTGATCCACTCAAAATTCTTCATTTAGGGAAGATACATCCTGATAGATCTTGATTAATAAATTATTGAATTTCTGTGGCGAGGGGAATTCATTCTGATAATCTCTCAGTGTCAAGTCGTCAAGTCCAGCAACAGGAATCATAGTCAAGTGTAATAATACATGTAAGTAACACCCTGCAGTGCTTCATAAAAACGTGTTTATTATTCATCGCTGAACTACTGTAGTTCATCTCCTATTTGATAGAAAACACACATTACCATGTTCGAATATCAGGAGAGCTTTCCTGCATTTAATTACCACACTTGAATGATTAAACGCTGCTTATGAGCCAAAAGAGAAACAGGAAGCATGTAAGTGGTGTCATCTTTGTGATTAATTTGAATTCCTGTATTACAGTGTTACTGATACTGTCTGTCATAATCCAGTTCAGGCATGGGGAGTTTACAGTGTCGGGGGGGAAATCACTGTGAAGTGAAGAGTGCTCACTTTTGTTTTTCTCTCACAGGTGATATATTCAAACGGTGGATAATTATCTTTGTCCTGGGCAATTCTTTGAGTCACGGTGACATTTGTGGTTTGACTTGTCTGTGCAGAAGAAATTTCTGAAATTGGACATTCCAGTTTGAACAGCAATTACTTCTCCTTCTCTGTTGATGTCTTTCAACCTCCCCTGTCTCGCTCTGAGAGAGCAAATTGCCAAAGCAGATATATGTGCTCCCAAACATGTTGGCCACATTATCAGAAGTACATTTCACAAGCTGGTAGGGGTTTAGTGAGTTCAAACTAAATAGCTGAGAAAAAGCCTCTCTCTCTCTGTGTGCTGGTTCTTTCAAATATCAATTACTGTCAAGCATTCCATAATAACGTATAATACATTCTTAAAGCAGCCTTAGACCATGACTGTGGTGCAGATGTATACATGTGTACAATACATGATATTTCTTTTGTAGTGCTGCAGCATCAGACAGTGTGAGAGAGGTTCTCATATGGGGGACAATAAATCATGTTGTGTTTTTATCTCTTATACGTCAGATAATATTGCAACAGTTTGGAAGATATTACAAAACAGATTGGGTTTCAAATGTGATGTTGGCAACTTTATCCAATAAATAAATGCATTTAGGATAAATAAAAGAGTTTGTGATGCTTTATAGATCGGTGGTGCGTGCATGCAAGAACAACTTTTTTTTTAGGGTAGTAAGAGTCTCACTACCTCGTCTACATCCTGCTTCAGAGTTATTTGTCTTGTCTATTCAGGTTTTAGTTTAACCACTCTGCGGATAAGAGCTGCAGAGCATCCTCACCAAGGTCTATTTATCAACTGCAGACTTGTTAAGAGTAAGCCATCACACTTACACACCAGCCAAAAGTATTTTTCACAAGCTGGCGAGCCAAATGTTCATACTGATGTGTTGATAAAACATTGATTGATTGGTTAGAACAACAGTTGTTAATTATGCCTTATTAGCAAATAGTACTAGAATATTCATGCAAACTGTGAGTGTAAAATGAGGAGCGAGAGAAGCGTCGGCAGCAACAGGCTGTAAGTCCTGGAGGATTGTGAGAGGTTGACTTTCCTCATCAGTTCTATGATTCATGTTTGGCTTGTCTCTGTCAGATTTTTGTGCCATTAGGTGATCAGCTGTCCATAGATGGTGGACATGGACAGGCCACAACAATGGCAACAAAGGGCCGTCTCTGCACAGACTGTAATTGACTTAGAATAATGCCTGTTCTCCTCAAACCGCTTGTCTCAGAGGACACAAATCACGAGGGCCATGTTTCATATTACCAGAATCAAAAGCTGCGCACGGATAAAATGAATCTCCCCCTCTGCAATGCCTGTATGGGCTTTATTTGATCTCACAGAACTATTTTATCTTGCTTCCTGTTTTTATCTGCTCATGAAACTGACACCTGCTCACATACACAAAGTCACACACACACACACACACACACACACACACACACACACACATACACCACACACACACACGCACGCTGGCGGCAGATCCCAATGAAGTGCCTAAATATGGTGAACAAAAAGGTCTGCAGGGGAGTGAAAGGAGAAGCGGAACAAAAAACAAATAAGTAATGAAATTATAACAATACCGAGAGAGAGGGCGATAGAGAGACAGAGGGAGAGAGAGAGAGAGAGTAGGGTTGCCACAATGGCAAGGAACAATTGCGCCGCGTCAATGGAAAAAGAGATGTGGGGGGGGTGGGGGGGGCTGTGTGGACAATAGAGCCGGTGACAGGAGCACAATGGCTGCAGTGTTTTCAATTAGACATTATCTCATAGACAGAGTGGCAGGTCTCATTGTGCGAGGGGGCTATTTCAGGGCTGCCTTTGTGTGGGCCAGTGCCATACTCCCCCCCACCCCTCCTCCTCGCTCCTCAACTCCCTCTGCCCCCCACCCTCCAACCCTCACACCCTCGCCCCCGCAGAGGCCCTGTTATCTTGTGTGCGACTGTGTGTGTCCATGCCTGTATGTGTGTGTGTGTCCGTAAACAGAGAGCCGGGCCTTTTATGTGGCTTGTTATTTGCTTTCCATCAGTGGAGGGCAAAGTGTGGCGAGAGCCACAAGGGCTGGACCTCAAGCCCATATGGGGTGATGGTGGGAAAGAGAAAATGAAAGATTGGGAGGAGAAGGTGCGGTTTTGCTGGTTGACCTGTCCAGCTGACCTGCTGATGTTCGGTTTGCCGTCAACTCGTATTTGCAGGCGAGCTCACTGCTCCGGAGACTTTCTGCTCCGGAGCCGTTCTCTAGAATATTGTGTACGATACTATCGGCTCAATCAGGTCACTGCGGTCTCCGTATCTCCATAGGGTAATGTTTGCAAAAAAGCAGCTCTCGTCTTCGGTTTGACATGTTTCCGCTGACAGATGTGTTGTTTTGCTGAAATGAGCGGATGCTTCGGAAGAGAGGGTGTTGCGGTGTCCTTGGTTCTCAGAAATAATGCGAACTTTACTAATCAGACGGGAGCATCTGCGATACATTCTCTCGTGTGGACGCCTGTTGACACGTAGAAAGAAGCGGTTGCTTCGACAAATGTGATTTCGCTGCTCCTATGCGGTTGCCCTGTGTGTGTGTCTACATGTTACTTAGTACTCACCTTTTTTGCATGTTGGTGAGGACGCATCTGTCTAAATGCACACATAAGCAGATCTGCACGATCGCTGTGTCAGCTAAGCAGAATTATCTTATGAGGTTTTTCCACTGTTGGTGTTTATCTCTCGTTGTCAGTGAGTGCAGTGGCCCCCTTTTGGTGTGCATGGTACATTCCATATTTAGGCTTAGTGTGAGGTGTTGCAATGTTGCAGGTTTAGTAGTACGCAAGTAAAATACTACATCATCTAATGTCTTCAAAATTGAATGTTATTTTCATATTTTTTTGAGTCAAAATATTTTAATAGATGGGATATCCAAGAAATCACTGCACATCATTCTGTTCTATTCTATTCTATTCCTTTCTTTTCGCACATTTCAATACGATTGCTTCCATGTCATATTTAGTATTAAAATTAAATCACTCAGCATTCGGCACAAATATAACATTTTACAGTAAATACATTAGTTATTGGTCAAAAACATGTGTATACTGATATCACTACTATAGGCTATGGGCTATTAGAAGTATCTATTCTTTCATCATTTCATCAACCACATTTATGGCAGAGTTTTGATTTCAGACCCATTATCGTTTGGTCAAAGCAGGTCTTTGTGGTGAAGTGCCAGTTAGTCTGCCAAACAACGTGTGTATGTGAGATGCTGGTGGTTCAGAATTACCCCAAACTTTCCAACAACTCTCTTCCACTGGCGTTTCTCAAGGTTATTTCCATCCCTTGAACCAGTGGTTTGACCTGACATTTTTGGAATCAAATTGGTCTCTGTCAGCGATTTCTCACATTTCATAATACAATGATTAGGTGGTGCACTCTGGTTTAATCAATGTTAATCAGTGAAGTGAACTACCGCAGCGTCGGTTGGAATGAAATCCTGTCAACGAGTCGGTAGTGGAGGGTTGAAAAGCAATTCTCTGGAGAGTTGCGTGCAATAATTAGTATGCATTTAACTAACAAAGACATGCAAAGTATTACCTGGTTCAACAAACAACATTTTTCAGTATGAGCACAGACATTTCAGCATACATTCAGTGTTCACTTGTTTACTTGGATGAAATCACAGGCGCAGTACTCAAAAGTGTGTGTTTGGAGTTGCTCAGTGTGTGTGTTCACGCGTAACAGAGTAAAGCAGCAGGTAGGCTGTGAAGACAGTGGTAGATTGAACAGATACTCATCTAATGGGTGAGAGGAGGAGGCGGCGGTGGTGGCGGCGGCTGAGTGGCCTGATTCCAATCTCGACCATCGGGGGCTGGCAAACCCCAGAGAAGAGGGGCAAACTGGCACACAGGAAGGCACTGTGGGTAATTGACTTCAGTTGAGGTTGGAGTTGTTATGACATGTTGCATATAGATTAGGTTGGGCTGCTGATGCACAACAGCCGCAACTGCCATTGCAGCCAGAGGAGCTCATCCTGGTGCCACGAAGAAACATTTACAGATGTGTCAGTAATTTTATCCAACACCTCAGTAGTATGTTATTACACTACATGTGTTTTGTTTATTTATTAACATTTAATTCCATATCAGTTTGTTTGATATTACCAGGAATTAGATTAAAAAGTCATCAGCAAGAAGATTATGAGATCAAAAATATGCTGTCTTTACAACTCTACAGTAAAATCACAATATTTGACTGTATACTTTACAGATGTAGTCACGTTATATTTTGTTCATGCAGTACATCATCATCCCTGTCCTTGTCTTTTGTATATTTCTGTCAATATGGTTTGCATCACATGTATAAGATATAACTAATATAAAGACAATTGTGTAATTTCATACATAATTTCTGTTTTTTCCCTCTGTAATGGTTCTGTAACTACGGCTTTTCATTCACATTCATACTGTACTTCCACTTAACCCGTCTGCAATATGGTGATATAAGCTACTCTCACCATGTGCTATATGCCTATTAATATTCCAGTTTTCTTTGCTGTGTCCTATTCTATCCTATTATTTGCTGTTGCAATGGCTCAATTTCCTCAGGGGAGTCATTAAAGATTCATCCTCTAAACATCCTGGCACACTACTATGGAAACTCAGGGCTCCATTAGTAGGGAAATGTTGAGGTTGTATAGTATAGAGTTATGACGATGACAGTAGAAGCTAAAAAGGAGCTACAGCTAACACGGGGTGAAGGTGCTCAAGCACAGCACAGCTTGGCCACTGGCTCGACAAACAGAAGCAGGCTGGCAGCGCTTAGCAAGGCTTGGCTGGCTTCATCAGCAGAGACAAAGGTGCTCGACCTGAGAGGCAGGAGGCAGAATAAAGCTACTAGATTGGAAAGCTGGCACCACACCTGCTGCCGCAACCAAAGTTGGCAGGTTTGTATGGACAAAACAACACACTTTGCGGTTCAAATGAAACACCACGATGGCTTTGGCCTCCATCTGTATGCTCCCAGTGTGCAATCATCTGCATTTGGTCTTAAATATGATCACGCTTCGTTGCGTCAAGGGCGGTTGAATGTTTTTTCCTTTTCGAGGATGTGAATTTCAAACACGCCGACATTATGTTAGGAGAGTAAACTGCTGTGGGGTTATACGTACCTACGTGTGACGTCAGGAATAAACAAAATAAAGGTGTGATTTCATAAAAATACACTCTATATCAGTCACAATAAATCAGTGCTGCAATAACCTAAGCTGTGACAAATGTAAATTACTGCTTCCTCCGGCAGCAAAGCCAAACGTCAAATTGGCAAAGGAAACCTAACTCCTCTCCTTTAGTACTGTGCAATTTTAAGGGAGGCGGTACAGATAAATAACTCCCAACTGTTTGACAGAAATGTGGCAACTGCAAAACAAAGCTGGAATGACCAAAAAGGGGTTGAGGCTTCCAGACACTGGGACTGGGAGTGTGAGTGTACAGGAGGGCCTGTGAGATGCAGTGGTTCAGCCTGTTTGAGCACAGAGCCACGAGAATGTGTGTGATTATTATTAGTTTGTGTCAGACACCAGCAATTTTGCACACATTTTCAGGTCTCCGGGGTGGGGGTTAGGTTACACTTTGGGAAAGTATTTGTACCACACTGTATGAAGGCTATTTTGGAATATAATATACATGATGTACTGCATTCATTCCTCGGTGTACTCAGTTTCGAGGGGGGGGGAGAGTTTGGACCGGTGAAGACCTCTATAGTCTGTCTGTGTGAACCTCTACAAGTGCAGGCGATAATTAACGACAACTTTACAGATAGAGTCAATACAGGTTCATAATTAACCTCTTTAATAAGTCATTTGGGGTCATAAACTGATATCACCGCTAAAGAAAGGCCTTTACAATAACTTATTTCATCTATACTGAGTACTACAAAGTTCATCTTGATATGCTCAATGCAGACATCAGGAGGATTCCCAAGGCAAAAAAGCTTTCATTCTGTACAGCAGCCTTGATGAAGGTGTTTCAGAAATTGAGCACATTTCCTTTATCCAGATTTTGACTTTGATCTGTGGAGCATTCAAAGGAAGAATGCTGCACAGCCTCCTCTACATCTGCAACAATCTCAACTGAGATGAAGTGGCCATGGAAATCTTAAGATGGTCATATTAAATGATCCATATCACTACAGCCAAGGTTGACTGCTTCCATTCAAATTGATGACATCTGACGTCAGCTAGCCCAGCTATAGAAAAATCATTCTGAACAAAACAAACGCGGACATTCGGACCCATTAGTAAGTCCAGAAAGGGAAGGTTGTGACACGGCCTCCGTCTACAGCATCACCTGCTACCACGGAGACAGGAGGAACTGGATCACCCTTGTGACTTGGAGATATACTGATGATCGCAGGCATAAAGAGGTTTGTGTTTGATTGATTTTTCTCACAGATAAAATTTAACAAATGTGAATGAAGACAAAGGAATCCTTGGTTGTCAATCCAAACAGTGGTCCGTTTGAAGGCAGCTTTGAAATGGTGCACTATAGCCATCTTGCACAGTGACAAAGTATGGTTAAAACTATAAGATCGCTCTCTATGGGCCTTTAAGACGGTGACGCCACAGAAAAGGAACTGCTGTTACTCTGATTAATGCTCATTATGTGGGAAGTAGGTGTAACACATTGTGATAATATATGGGTCAAGTCCTGAGGGCCCTCGTAAAAGTGACTTAACATAAACAAACGCACCCAAAATAATCTGATAGGAAAGATATTCACGTTATGACATAGTTAATAAAAAGGCAACAGTGGGCGCAAAGTGAACCGAGTCAAATGTTGAATCTGAGATTTGTAAGTAAAGCCTCTGGTTCTGTAGATGGCTTTGTGGTGCAGGGTTCGTTCTGCTCAGATGACAAAGAATCCAAATCTTGACATGACTACCATGACAACCTCACAGTTTGACCTGCAACATAATGACCATAATCATTACGGCCACAATGAAACGACCGAGTTACATGTAAGGAGAATTGGAGTATGATCAGACAGTGCAGTATCTTAATACAGCACACACACACACACACACACCGCTGACTCACACAACACAAAGACCTCATCTAACTGTACTTAGAACATCGACAAAGTGTTTAGTCCTCATAACTATTGCATTTTGTGTGTGTGTGTGCATGTGTGTGTGTGTTGGGGGGACATGAGTTTGAAAGCGGAAGAAAGTGAACAAGCTAAAGGGTAAAAGAGAGAGGGATGGAGAGAGTAAGGAGAAGTGTAGAAAAGGGTTTTGTAATCTGGGTATAGTGGTGTTGTGCCGTCTCCATGGCGACAGGCACAAAGGCCCGTGGTTGGCCATTGATGGCTAATTGTATTCTTCACAGCTCTTTTGTTAATTGTTGTCTGCCCAGCTCCCACTTCCTGCTGGGCCACGGCACAAAGCCACGAACAGGAGGGATTAGAAATGGCACATCAGCTCCCCAATGCATAGCGAGCCTCTCTCTCTCTCTCTCTCTCTCTCTCTCTCTCTCTCTCTCTCTCCCTTCTTCTCTGTTTCTCCCCTCTTTCTTTCACTATCTCTGTTCCCGTAGTGCCTCACCTCCCTTTATCTTTTCCCCACCGTGTACACTCCCATGACCTTGATGATTCTTTCTTTCTTTCTTTCTTTCTTTCTTTCTTTCTTTCTTTCTTTCTTTCTTTCTTTCTTTGCCACCTGTCCATGACATTCCATCAGCTATTGTTTTTTCTCCTCTTCGCCTCCTTCACTGCTTGTGGTTATGCAACAGAAGTGGTTTCTGTTATTTCACTCATTTCCCTGCATACTTCAAATAAAAACAAGTCCATGGTTTATGTTCAGTTTTGGAAAATGCTGTCAAACTAAATACTGATGTATCTTTTCAACTCTTCCCAAACATGGACTTAGTGCCTCCACTAGTAATCGAGTAATCCATTGTCCAAGTTTGACACATTAACTACCTTTGTTGGCTGAACTGTTTTGCCATATTCTTTTGCCTACTTGCATAAAGTAAACAAACCATGGGCTCATTTTATCGAAGGCGAGTTCAGCCAAAACAGTAGTTCTGTCATTTATGGAGCCGGGGGAGCTGTAAAGATAGCTGATAAACATTCTGTCACAAATGCGTGTTTGTTGTGCATGGGTCAAACTTGATTACACTAATAAGATGCATCAAAAGTCTGAGTATGTGTGTACACTTTCAAGCTATCTTACCACTATAATTGCAGTGTGTGGTTGTGTAGGCAATGTGCACCAGTCCTCTGACAGCATCATTGACATGAATGACGTCACATATGTTAATGACATCGCCATGATGTCACCAGAATGAATGATGTCACCGCACTACTTTGAGAGCACATTGGAGAACAATGGAAGCCGGAATTGCTTTTCAATGCCTGCTCCGTGCGGATCTACAGCAGGAACACACTGCTTTGAGAACACTTTGGAGAACATCAACAACAGCATTGCACTGGCCTCTGCTCCACTAAGTCCTCCTTCATCCACTCTGCACTTGACGCAGGGGGAGGAGGGAGGGTCAAGGGCCCAAAGGGTGCTTGGTCACTTTAAGAGGACAACTTTCTGTCAGGTCAGTTTATGTTTTAGCATATGTTGTGTGTCCATAAGGTAAGTCAGATGCGTTGTCCTTTACCTATTTTTCTGTAGTTGTTATTAGATAAATGAATCAGTATACAAGTATTTAGCATCTGATCAGCAGTTCATCAAACCCTAATCAAATCACCATTCTGTGCTTGTGAAATCATCTGAACAGAAACAGTTAGATAAGTCAGTGAGAACTGATCTGTTCAGCTATGTATCACACACAAGTGAACAGGAGAGGCAATGACACCAATGACACCTCACAGCGAGAAGGTCCTGGGGTCAAACCCGCCTGAACTCACCGACAACCTATCTAGCATCCTCACGTCTGGCCAAGGCGGACGCGGACATCAGGAAAAGTAGATGGATCAAATAATCTACAGTAATGATTAATCATTATCATGCTTATTGTATGTGGAAGAGAAATGGATGACTGAGTAAAAAGAGAATGAGACAGAGTCATCACACACACTTACACACGCACAGTATACTCTGGCATAGTTTACTGTTTAGTGACACCTCTGTAGCTCTAAAGTTATACTAAACTTTAAATGTTTGTATGAGGGAGCCTCTCTCTCTCTCTCTCACACGGAAATCTGTCGCTCTCCCTTTAAGTGGGAGGTGAGCAGTGGACGGTGAGTGTTGGAAACCCTGAGCCCTGCACAGAAAGTCAGCGGCGACAGAGAGAGAGACGGGGGGAGAGAGAGAGAGAGAGAGAGAGAGAGAGAGAGAGAGAGAGAGAGAGAGAGAGAGAGCGAGACAGACAGGGAGAGATAGAGAGTGAGTGAGAGAGAGAGCGAGAGAGAGAGAGAAAGAAAGAGAGAGAGCGAGCGAGAGAGAGAGAGAGAAAGAAAGAGAGAGAGAGAGAGAGAGAGAGAGAGAGAGAGAGAGAGAGAGAGAGGCGGGTCGCGCTCTCTCCAAAACATTACGCAGCGCAGCTTACGTCTCTTTTCCTACCGTCATCTCCACATCCAGCACTTCTACCTCCGCGAGGGACCGGAGCACAAGTCCTGCGCTCGAGCCGCCTCCGTCCCCCCTTCACGCGCCGCCGCCGCCGCCGCGCTGTGCACGCGGTGACCAATTAACCGGGGAAAGGAAGAGGAGAAGACAAGAGGACGGAAGTTTTTCAGTTTTGTTTGTTTGTTTCGTCGTTTTTCTTCTGTTGCGTGTGTGCTTGGAGAGCCTCAGGGCGCACCGGGACTGGTGAGTTGGAAGCGCAAATCGATGAATTTCACTCTCACTTGACTCACAAACTGAGCGTTGTTTCGTTGTGATTGTTGAAAGTTGCGGGGAAACTGCGTCTGTGTGAAAACTTCCTAAACTACTGAATTTCACGAGGGGCAAAGTTCCGGTGTGTGTTATGATTATTAGATGTAGTTCACCTAACTGTTATCTTAGTGAGGTTTTCACTTCCAAAACGCATTTCATTTTCATTTATGCGTTGCTTTACGTGTGATTTAGTCACATATGGACGCCTTGTACATGTAAAGTTCACCTGAGCCATCGTGTCTGAGTGTGATCATTCCAGCCCTTCGTGTGAAATCCTTTACATTTCCCCCTGAAAGTGTCTGAAAACTGAGTTTGACAGCATGGCACAGCTGGCAGCCCACACAATTATCTTCTGGCTGTGATGAGTATGATGATGACGATGATGTCAGCTCTGTTGACACATGCAAATGAGTGGTTATCAGCAGGTTTCACCAAGAATAGGCTCATGTGTGAGCATTTTTTACAACAGGTTTCAACACCCTCGTTTGTTCGACGCGGCTGATTTGCAAAAGTTTGAGTCACGGGGCTTTGGGAAGAAAGATAAAAAGTTTCAGGAGGGAGGTAGACTGACCCTGACAGGTTGTCTAGGCGATGAAGAGGTCAGGGTCGAGCAAATGTAGCAATGTTGTCGTCGTCCATCATAGAGTCTGAAATGTAAGCCGTAAAGTCTGCGGTCCCATTCGGTAGCTCTTTGAAGAGGGTCCTGTGGGTGCCATCATGTGAGGAGGGTGTGTGTGTGTGTGTGTGTGTGTGTGTGTGTGTGTGTGTGTGTGTGTGTAGGGGGGTGGTCTGTCTGTCTGTCTGTCTGTCTGTCTGTCTGTCTGTCTGTCTGGACACCTCCACTTCAGACGCTGGTTTTTGTTTTGCACCGACCAGTTGAGATGAAAAGCCTTGATCTCATCATTCAGCAGCAGCAGAGTATGCAGCATGTAAAAGCTGGTGGGGGTCAGTTGTGTGTGTGTGTGTCTGTGTGTGTGTGTGTGTGTGTATACGTGTGTGAGCGCTTCTAGTCTTTACAGTGGCTGGCTGCATACAAAGCTGTCCGTCAGTGGGGAGTCCCTGACCTTTCATTCCGTCAATCTCTTTTCTCTCTTCACTTATTTTGCTCTTCCATCTTCACACCCCCTACAGCTGCAGCCTCTTGTCTTTCTCTGTCTTTCTCTGTCTCTCTCTTTCTCTCTCTTTCTCTCTCTCTCCTGGACTGGTGAGAGGTAGGGCTGTGTGTGTTTATTGAGTGCCGTCTAAATTGTCCTTGTCCGGTTGTTTTTCTCAAGCCAGCACAAGAGCAGTTTGATCTTTTTCTAGGGAGGCAAACTTGTTTATTGGTAACAACGTGAGGCATTTGCATGATTTTGCTGAGTTTGACACCTTGCCTGGTGAGCGAGTGGACAGAGGGCAGCGCTGCCTGCTGATATCCAGCCTGCAAACTGCATAGAGAGAACATGCGCACACTCACACACTCCCATCGTGCTCTTTGATCTCCACAACAGACAGAGGAGTGTATATGTGAGGAGAGCCTGTCTACACGCACACACAGACACAGACGCCCACGCACACGCACTCACACGCACGCACACTCACACGCACACTCACACGCACACACACACACACACAGACATAATAATCTCTAGGAGTAGTTTGGTATGTCACCCTTCACCTCTGCACTTGCCCTCCCTTCCCCTCTTTTGGGGCTTTGTCTTCCCAGGTGAATGGGTTCATGTAGGACGAAAGGTGACTCGGGTGGACTCTCTCTCTCTCTCTTTCTCTCTCCCTCTCTCTCTCTTTCTCTCTCTCTCTCTCTCTCGCTCTCTCTCTCTCTCGCTCTCTCTCTTTCCCCTCTCTCTCTCTCTCTCTCTCTCTCTCTCTCTCTCTCTCTCTCTCTCTCTCTCTCTCTCTCTCTCTCTCTCTCTCTCTCTCTCTCTCTCTCTCTCTCTCTCTCTCTCTCTCTCTCTCTCTCTCTCTCTCTCTCTCTCTCTGTGTGTGTATGCACTAACAGGCTAAACAGACCCCGCTGTGGAAATGCGGAGAATGCTAATATTTGATTGGCTGGTGTCTGTTAAAAGTGTGTACCGCAACACCTTAAACACATTACTGCCAAATCGTACTAATATTAAACAGTAGGTAACCACAGCAACAAGGTTACCAGCGAGGTTTGTTATTTGTTAACTCAGCAGGGAAACAAATTTAATCATGGGATAAAATACATATATATATATGTAGAACAAAATAATTGGGATTCTACCTTTCTTTTGTAATGTGGCTGTGGTCTAAATGCAATAATGCACTGTAAGGTGTCCTGATGTAACAAATAATGCATCCTGCGAGTGCATTATTGTTTTAATTCCATTATAGTAGAACACCTGCATTATTGCTTGCACATTCATCCTGTCACACCTGTTTGAGACTTAAGTATTTGTTGTTCTAAATACTGTGTGTGCATGTGTGTTTGTGTGTGTGTGTGTGAGCATGCACACACACACACACACACACACACACAAACACAAACACACAAACACATTTTCTATGCATCAGGCATCTCCATAAGGGCAACAGCGCAGATAAAGGTTTTCTCTCTCGCTCTCCCTCTCTCTCTCCTCCTGACCTCCTATACGCCGTAGTCATTGTTCTCTGCACCCTATTGAACGAGAGAAAAGGCACAATGGAGAATAATGGTGAGTGTGTGTGTGTCCATTTTGTGTGTGTGCGTGCGTGCGTGCGTGTGTGTACGCCTCAGCGCGGTGTGAGGCCAAGCCAATCACACGGAACAATGTGAGATTAAGGGAAGCCTTGTGATCCCGCCGCATTGTCTCCTTTGAAGCATCACAAGTCAGTTGAATTGAAAAATTAGAAAAACTCAGCGTGTTCACTGATGGCAGCGCCGACAGCTCACGTTTTTATTTACATGACGTGTCTGATGTGCTGTTAGGGTTCAGCAGAATCGTGCAAAAATCATTTTAGTCATGGAAGGAAGTAATGAAATCTGCTCTGCTACGTTTCGGAAGCAGATGGATTTTATTGCTTTTAAGCTGTGATGGTTGAAGGATTTGCTTCCGGATGAGTGTGAAGGTAGAAGTACTAGAACTTTAGAAGGGTTGTGTCATAGACTGGTGACTTGTGTGATGTTTTAAGGGCTTGGGTTTGTTTGTTTATTAGTTCTCGACCGAGGACGATGTGTTGGAGCCAAGGTAAATGTTAAGCAGAAGCAGAAATACACAAATATTTCAAAAAATAAAAGTAAACATAATTATAAATTCTTCAATCATAAAATAAATAATAAATAAATAAACAAAATACCAATAAATCATTTAATTCATATTGCTTGGAATGCACAATAAAAATATGATTGAAAATGAAAAATACAAATAAAAAAAAATAAAACATTTCTTGCATTTCAGATGTTTTCGGGTATTTTTGAGAATTTACTAAAAAATATATATATATTTGTCACATATTCATACTATTATCAAATTGATGGGTATTTTGTTGCCCGTTTGACCCTCTGAATTCCAAAGATACATTCAGGCCTTTACAAACGGCAAACAGCCTTCCGTGCCTGAAATGTAGATAACCTGAGTTGTTGAGTTGCGGCGGGTTCATTATCCGCTCCGTCTTTGAAGTGACCCATGAACCTCAAGTCTCCTATAATTCCCTGAACCAGCATCACCAAAGACTAGCGCTTTTCACTTTTCTTCTATGTCTAAGGTGTGAAGTCGGAGCTTTTTTAAACCGTTGGTCTTCCTGTTTGGTCTTGGAGGAAAACAGGGTGAGAAAGATTAAGCAAAGTATAAACTGAGATGTGAAATGTTAGGTAAGGAGCGAGCAATCATTATTCTATAAAAGTGCAAAAGTCCTGTTGTCTTCCTGGGCTGATTAACAGTTAAGAAGATTTCTGTCTTTTGCCTTCAGTGGTGGAAGGAAAATCGCTGTATGGCCTTTAGACATAACACACACACACACACACAGATTAGAAGACACACTTTGATTCATGCTGGAGATAAAGTGTGAATCTCAAAGTGGTAAAGGTCCGCCCTCAAAGACGGAGAACAAAAAGACACCTCCAGAGCCCGTAGCTGAGGCACACACTCCTCCTTTCCTTCAAGGTAAGATTCCTGCTTTACTCAACTGCAAACTCGCTGAACTCAATCACTTAACAATCCTGCATTAACCTGATTTGTATGCCTCTCTGTTCACAAGGTTACATGGTGTGTGTGTGTGTGTGTGTGTGAATGTGGCGGGCTGTTTGGATTTTGAAGCAGGTGCATTGTTGAAACATAATAACTTGCATTTAGTTTGCTGTAGTAAGGGGAAATGATGCGGGGGAGCTGATTCTGAATGAAGCGTCTCACGTGGGAGCGATTAACAAACATGCTGTAGTGTTTTCATGCTATCAGGGCCATTCATCCACAGAGCCAGACTACGCTTGAAAAGTTTCCAAAAGAAGAATAGATTTTTGACAGGACCAGGAAAGAAAAATAGCCGATGTGATCTGATCTTGTTTTTGACTTTCAATCAGTACATTTACAGGCAGATTAAAACTTTTACAATCAAAGTAATAAATCAAACCTTATGTTGATGATGTACTCCAAGTAGCAGACCCTGATGGTGCAGTTGTATAAGGTGGAGTCCTATCCTCTCCCAGTCCATCAGTGCATGTCTTACGTCTACGTGCAGGCAAACATCAGACTCGTCATATAAATGCACGAAATGTGGCGGGATACTTTCTTTTACTTGCATATTTTGGATGCAATCAAATAAGTAATGAATGAATCTTTTCTTTAAATATGAGTGTTGATTCTTCTCTCTGTATTCTCCCAGGAAACGCGGAGAGCCATTTAAAAAGAAAGAAAGAAAAGTGTGTTTTGAATACATAGAAATGGACAAAGTTCAACGCGCATTTCTGTCTGCCAGAACAGAAACTGTTGAAAGAAAGCCGGCAGCTATTCATGTTTTCGACATTATTTCAATCAAAGAAAGTGTAAAATAAAGTTAAATTAATTTCCTTAATGCGGTTGAACAAAAATGAAGCGTAGAATTCCTCCAATGTAAAGATTCCACTTCATTTTTTTTTACCTTTATGCAGGAATTGTTAGGCGTCTTTGGCGTGTGTACCTTAAATATGTACGCACTTGTCCATGAATGTGATCATAAGCTCATAATGAGGCACTAATACCGCGGGAGGAGGCTTGTGCTTTCAGCCGTGGCAGCGCTTTTTATCACGACCTCCGCATCAGTATGAAGAAGAAAGAATGGAAGCATCCTTGAACGCTGACCTACTTTTGTACACTTTATAATCCCTGTCAAAAACGTTGTGTACTTCAGGGTTTTCTCAACGTGTGTGTGTGTGTGTGTGTGTGTGTGTGTGTGTGTGTGTGTGCTCATGCAACACGTGCAAATGCAAGCTCCTACAGGACTAAGGTGTGTAAGAGGGAACGTTTTGTGCGTGTTGCGTATTCATTTCTGGTGTGCCAAAGTAACACGATGGCCGCGACGGCGTTCTTGCTTTTGGACTGTTAAAGGAGCTCATATAGAATCGACCCAGAGAACTTGTGGCGTTGAAATAAGGGTTAGATACACACACATATCAATCACACTTACACTTTTACCTGAAGTCGGGGCTCTAAAGGCCATTTCAGCGACTTTTACAGCTTTTTTCTTCCCCGTCGATGCCCGGTTCATTTGCATGGCTATCAGAGAAGTGGGCACAAACAGATGTGTTGTGTTCACTGCCACCCAAGATAAAGCTAGAAAATCGGTTCGTTGCCATCATTTCTTCCAGAGGATTTGTTTATTTCTGTGGCTATCGAGAGAATTCACAACCACTCTATTGATGCGTGGACTCACACGCAAACAGAGTTTCCTTCTTCATTTACATGCTTTTTGCCTGCCCTCGGACAACGCCGCTCTGTTATCACTTGAAGCATTAACTTATTTTTTTGGTTATAGGACCCCTACTCATCAGTTGTGTGAGTATGTGTGTGTGTTCCCCGTCGTTTGCAAATGACCAGAAACCGTTTTACTGTGCAGCAGTCCATTGGCAGAATTTGCATTTGTTTTAGAAATGAGAGAAATTTGAAGCAACAGTCGTTTTTACGCGTCTGATTTGTTTAACTTATTTGCATCCATAAAACAAACACGTGTACATTTGTGTTAACGGTTACCTTTACATCCATAAAAGTACACATCATGTAAGTCATTTTTTCACCCTCATCACTTAGCAAAATCTCATTTATGAGAGAAATGAACAGAAAAGGTGCATTCCTGTTTTGCGTAGAAGGCTGAGGCTCAACCACAGCCGCCTCTTCCTAAATCAGACTCCGGCCTGACGGAGTGCACTTTATGTTGCTGCTCTGCTCTGCTTGACTGGCGGTAAATAAAGGCCGAGTGATTTATCAGCAAGACGATATTATTGGTCGATATTCGCTTATCGGAGATGAATGGTGTGAGCTGGAAGATGACGTCATTTTCCTGTTTCCTTTATTTTCTTACCTGGGCTTTAAATTTGGATTCTTAAATGTGTATGTATATTAATGTAGTTAGTATTCCCATGTTCATTTTGTGTTGATGAGCTCTCTCAGCTAAACTATCTATCATCCATTCAAAGGATGAATCATCATCATCATCATCATCATCATCATAAAGCATCTTTTCTGTATTGATTGTCTGTACTTTTTCTCTGCAAGCTCAGCGACATCAGTCAGGTCACAGATCCCCTGGGAGACAAACCACTGTGCGTCTTTAATCCATATGGGCATCTTTAAAATAGTGACATGTACACGTTTTATGGCTAAAGACAAAAGACTTTTCCCTTATAAAGCGTGGCTTCAGTATAGACAGTGCCGGGCCTACACATAAGCAGCTGCTTGGGGCCCCTGGTTGGTGAGGGGCTCAGGGGGGCCTGTCATCATTTTATGGTGGCCAGATTGGGGGCCCGATGTTAAAGTGTGCTTACGGCGGCTAAAAGGCTTGGGCCGGCACTGTGTACAGAGGCAGTTGACCTGTGGTTTATGTAATCAGTGTGTAGTCAGATGTCATGACAGGCGAGTGAGACCTGAGCTGGCGTGTAAAGCCGGGTGTCATGTCGTCACGGTGATCATCCCAAAACTTCAGACATGATCTGTGCCTTGTTGGAGCTGGTTAAGACCAATGGCACAAAGTTGTTTGTAAAACAGGCAACTCAACTTGTCGCACACGCACACACACACTCACACACACACACAGACTAGACCCCCTGCTGCTTCTCAATGCTGAGACGAGCAGGCCCTCTGCAGAATCACCTGTTGTGCTCCTTACTGCTCAAAGGCGTTTCCATAGCAACACCTCAGAGCCCTGGACCCTTGGTCTATAAGACCCTTGGCAAACATAGAGACCCCCCCCCCTACACACACACACACACACATACACACACACCCACCCCATACACACACTGCCACCACCACCACCATAACAAACTCCATAAAACACACGCACGCGCTCACAGTGCACACGTGGGTGCTCTCAGGCAGAAGCGGTGAATGGAGTGAGGATATAAAGTGTGCCGGGCTAAAGGAGGGAGCACATTGTGAGAGTCGGGCCTCCTTTGTCTGAACTCGCCTGAAGGAGCAGGGGGGTAGAAAGGGTGGGGGGGCTTTGTGAAGGAAGAGAAGAAAGTGGCTCTATACACATCCTTTCTTCCCTTTCTCTTGTTCTATCTCTTTATTGGGACCGTGTTTTGTCTTCTCCCCCCCCCCTCCTCCTTGTCCTCCTCTTCCTCCTCCTCCTCCTCCTCTGATAAATGCCACAGTAGCCTTTCGCTAGCCGCCACAATAGACGACCTGTTTCAGAGAAAGCGAGGGAGAGAGGGAGAGAGGGATGAGAGGAAGGGAGGCATGAAAAGGAAAAAATGGCTCGCTTTTTAACCTGTGTCTTTGAAAGGCAGGAGAATAAAGGGACTGCGACTAAAGCCAGAGTCCTGTTCTCCTCTCCTTTCTTTGTCTGCTCGGTCTTTGTGATGGGCACAGTTGTGTCATCAGCCTATTTATACATCTTATTTAGAAAGCCTGGAGTGGAGTGGACGGCCAGAGAGGAGAGAGGGAGAGGGAGTGCAGAGTGTGGTGGAGCAGCAAGAAAACACACCTGTCAGGATGTGTGAATTGGGCGAGAGACCAGAGGATGTGAAGGGAGAAAGTATTTAATCAGAACAGAGGTCTTTGTTTTCCAGGCAAAGAGAGGAAGCAAAGACAGACCAAAATTTGAAAAAGAAATAAACCCACAGAGACACAGACAACTGGAGGTTCAATCAAACCATTTTACCTGAATTCTGACATGGATTTGAAGTGGAACCACAGCTCCACCAGATCCTCTGTGAGCACCTCACCACCAGAGATGACCCCTGGGAGGAGAGAGGGGGGGCATGGAGGGTGGGGATCCTTTACCTGGATCCATGTGGACATTGTCTTCAGCCACCTGTGTAACCAATCAATGTTGAGATTGGGTTTGGTCAACCAGGAATGGCCACATAGGAACCAAAGGGGAGTCCATCCCAATCTCACCTGTTGAGAGTTCTTCCCATAGATCAGGAGTGGAACTGGGACAGCCACAGGTGGAAACACATTCATGAATGGAGAAGTTACTCCAGACTCCAAACAGGGAATCTTGTTGTGGAAACCATGGGATTTGATTGTGAGCGTACCTATAGAAGAAAGTGTTTTCTAAAGTGTGAAATTGAGCTCCATACACTCTGCTGTCTGTCCTCTCAGGGTCAGATGTTATCTGACAAATCGTTTCTGCCGGTCTGTTACCAATCTTTTTGATGGGGGTCACAGATGGTATGGGAGGGAAATGAATGTGGGATAGTGATGTGTGCTCATGCATGTTGCGGTGTGTAAATGTGTGTGTTTAGTGTGAGAGGGCCTCTGTGGGGCAGCCCCTGAACTCCACAAGGAAAAGGGGAGTAAAATGTGCTCTTTGTGATGTCTCTATCACTCAATCGCAGCACTGGAGTTCCCAACACGGCTCTTTGTCTGACGAACTGACCAGCGACCGCGCAGAACAACAGCGCCTTATCAGGGCTTGTAGCTCTATGAACGCTGCTCAGCACACACACACATGTACCACACACACACACACACACACACACACACACACACACACACACACACACACACACACACACACACACACACACACACACACACACACACACACACACACACACACACACACACACACACACACACACACACACACACACACACACACACACACACTCGCGCGTACACACAGTCTCAGTGCGATATAAAAAACAAAAAATTAAGGAAACCCTGTGTGTGTGTATCCTTGATGAGCTTATTCATTGGACTGTGTGCAGCCCCTTTGGTTCAGTACCCTTGACATCAAAAGGCCAAGAGAACAGAGGAAGAGAGGGGAAGGAAAGGAGAAGAGAGTGAGGCTTTTGTGTCTCCGGCCCTGAGAGCTCATTCTCTAATGAGGCCCAGTCAGCAACGTAAGAAAGCTTTGTTTGAGAACTCTCTCTGTGTGTGTGTGTGTGTGTTTGTATGTGTGTCTCTTACTAACCTCGCCAAAATAAAAAAAAAACAAATCTACAACATACACAGTTGACAGACCATTGAGCTGCGCCATCTTAAGAGTGTCCAGTGTGAAAACAAAAAGCCCAGTGTATGTTCAGACCTGTGTGAGCCTGAAAGCATCGCTGATCATTGAATCATCTGTGCTGAAAACAGATCAATCAGCCCTCCCACCTGTCAGCTACCCCTGGTTTTGTCAGTTTCGGTAAGTTACCAAACTGCTTTGATTCTTAGCGTTCAAATTTATGACAGTCTATTGACATTTGTAACTGTCTTTGCGTTGAAAATAATGAAGAAAACAGATGTTTAAAGTTTGCGTTGAACATCGTCGCAGCAGATTGATAGAATAAGAACACAAGCAGGACTCCTCATGCTTCTCATTGAATATCAGTTCAGCTTAAAATCCTCCTAAGTAGCAAAGGAAACAAAGTAAAAGCTTCAGTAGAGAACAGTCATCAGATATAAATACGTACTGCTGGCTGCAGTATCCATGGATATCCATGACGGTGTTTGGTTGAGACTTGACAGTTTCTCCACTTCCTCAAAAAAAAAATGAATACCCCATACATTTTGATTCAGTTTGTCTGTTTGTTTTTATTTTGCCATTGCCAAGCTACTTTTTTTTTTTTTTACTGCTTCACTTTGCCTGTTTCCAGTCAGGTGGGCAGGAAATCGTAACCCGGAGAGAAAGCAGACTTTGTTAGAAAGCGTAGACGGCGGCTGAATGCTCTTATCACCGCCTTTCACACCTGTTGGCGGGTTGATATTCGATCGGCATCAGCATCGAAGGTAACTTGCGACAACATGCTAATTATGCAAATAAAGCTCTTATATGGTGGGATTTGAAGAGTCTCTTTGTACTTCTCTCCCCCCCCCCCCCCCCCCTCTAGAGAGGAGAAAGGGGGGTGGGAGAGAGGGGCAGAGGTAACGGAGAGTAGAAAAGACAGGCGTTGCGTTACTGGTGAGGCAGAGACACGGACTGGACCAGGACTTGAGACCAGGAACTTGTCCAGTTAGGGAGCCTTGTTGGATCCCCTCACACTCCTCCTGCCAGGTCAGTGCTGAAAACGTAGCGGGACCCTCAGGGAGGGGAGAAGAGGGGGGGGGGGGTCAAGGGGGCTGAGGCGGGGGTTAAATTCTCTCTTAACAGTCCTGTCAGTTTTCTCTTAAATGCTTGGGGATTTCTTTTCCATCAGATGAGTTCTTCTCTTTTCCTGTTGCCTCTAAAAATGTAAATCTGCCTTTTAAAGGGACGGTTATTCTTCATTCTCCTCAGATGCAGATGAGTCACAGAGGGGCTTTTTTTTTTTTTTCTGAAGAGACACAGTATCAGTGATGTTAACGAGATTCAGCGTTGTGTCGTGGGAGCGTTTGTTAGCCGAGCCCTGTGGGCAGAGAGAGAAAGAGAGAGAGACTGTCGCTGGCACAGGATGCTGGATTGTTTTATCATCCCTAAGCAAATAGTGCAACCCGCTAAACATCTCCCCAAACATTTGTTTATACATCGGTTCACACTTGTCCTAACACGACTGCCCAGCAGGTTTTCAAACTTAATCGTCCCGCCGTCACCGCATAAAGCTGTGAAAGGATCTGTGTGAGACTTTGTCCAAATGTTTTTCAAAGTGTGAGGGAATCTGTTGTTCTGTCTGTGTGTGCGTGTGTGTGTATATGTGTGCGTGTGTGTTGTTTTGTATTAATTTGTGCTCCAGCCAGCTGACTGAGATGTGTTTCTCTCTCCTTGACAAGTTCCTGCAGAGAACCTTCTGCCATTACAGCTGTCACTCTCAGCTTTTACAATGAGAGCGTCTTTATTTGTTTAGCGCCAAGTAAACGGCTTTAAATGTCTTAACACTTTATCCTGCTGCTCTCAACTAGTGTAGACTGGCTCCTCTCCCTCTCTCCCTCCTTCTCTCTCTCTCTCTCTCTCTCTCTCTCTCTCTCTCTCTCTCTCTCTCTCTCTCTCTCTCTCTCTCTCTCTCTCTCTCTTTTGTGCACTCCCTGTTATTCTCCTTCGGGCAATATTTGGAAAATGACAAAGATGACACAAACCCAACAAACTGCTTCTGTAGGGAGGGGGAGAGAAGCCAGTGAGTGAAAGGATAAAGAGACAAAGAAAGAGAGAGGGAAAAGAAAGAGACGGAGAACAACAGAGAGGATTTGCATGACCGAACCCCCGGGGGGGAAATGTTGGGTTTTTACGTGTTACAACTTGTTTGGTAACTGAATGTTTTGTGTGAAGTGATTCTTGTGTCGTGGGAAGTGTAAGGTTTCAGTGTTGTCAACGCTCAAAGGGAAGGAGCCGATCTTTATCTGCGGGTAAAGATCAGCTCCATCCAATGTCATCCTCCGTCCTGCAACCAGAGCATCCAGCGGGACGGGCCGGAGCGCCCCAGCGTCCATTACCGCGGTCACAGTGTCGCTAAGCCACAATGGACTGTTGTTGTCGCATTCTTTTGAAGTTCTTAGATTTGCCGTCTCGCTCTGTAGGAACGTCCTTCTTCTTTACATACGTGCCACAATCAAAGCGGCGTGTTGGCGAAGTTTTCCTGTGCAGTTGAGCCGGTTTCACAAAATGTCCTTGAGACAGTTGTGAGACAAAGCAGAACCGAGCACGTTGCGACAGTAAATGTTGGAAAACGACTTGAAATATCCTCCGCGTGTGTGTGTGAGAGCTGTGTGTGTGACTCTGCGTACTCGGTTGCGTCTCCAGCCGTTATTGTCATGTCAAACCTTTTCCTTTTGTCCCGATTGTCTCCCGGATTTCCCGCGTCTCATTGTGCCTCATCAATGGGTGTTTATGGATTAAGGTTTAAATGCGGGGTTTGGGATCCAAGGTAAACCGGGAGTGCAGGTTGTGTTATAAAATGATCTTCAGCGTGTCTCAAATTAGGCTGGAACCTGCATAAAGTCACAGGCATAAATCATAAGTGTATGTCTGTTTACACAAGTATAAAGATGAACTCGTCTTATAATTGATGTTATCTTCACACATATTTTCCTCGCCTGATGTGTTTGCTATTGTCAACCTGGCAGTGCACAGGTATGTGTGTGTCTGTTTGTCATCACACGCAGTAGTGCATTCTGTAATGGTGTGTACAGTTCACAGTGCGAGTCCATCGGCTCCAGACGTCACCGCTCCACAATCCTGTTGTGTTCACATCAGCAGCTGGTCGGAAGTTTGCTTTGCTCTTATTTCTCGGTGTGTGTGTGTGTGTGTAGAGATTCTATAAAAGCTGGGCACAGCTGTGGGTGGCAGGAAAATGGGCCTCAATCAGATAACCCTAAGAAGAAGGCAGCGCTATTCAAATCATGTCATAGGTGGAACAAAACATACATGCATGAAATCAGGTTCCACACGCAGCTGCAGGGAGGCTTAAGTGTGTGTGTACAAGAAGATGAGTTGATGTGGAGTGAAGCGGTAACCTTGACTGGCACGCATTGTTTCAGCCATTGTCTTACAAAAAACTTAGCCCCACTTGTTAAAGAAAACACACGCACGCACGCGCGGGCTCGTGCACAAAACACACGCGCACCTTGACGCATTCCTCGCTGTCAACGGCTCCATGGTTCTTTGAGATTCTGGGAATACCTCTGCATTGGGTGACACACACACACACACACACACACACACACACACACACACACACACACACACACACACACACACACACACACACACACACGCGCGCGCACGCAGACTCGGGCACACACAGATTGTAATGCAGACATGACGCGTGTGAAAGCCACCTGTGGCCGCTCTGCAGTCCAGCCTCTTTGGAACGTAGAGGGGGGAGACCCAGGAATAACTTCCAGCGTGGGACAAAACTCCTACCACAGACACACACACACACACACACACACACACACACACACACACACACACACGCGCACAACCCCCCCACCCCCTAAGCATCACACACACAAACACACTCTGACCACTTGCCGACAGCAACTGCTTCAGTGTCGCCTGAACAGTTTCCCACCTCTCTTTCTTCATCGCTCCATCTTCATCCCTCTCTAATCCTCCAACCAACTGTGAGGCACATGACAGTCAGATTTGGTGGATTTCAAGATGAAGTCACCACAGATTGGTTCTGGAAAAGAGCTTCTGTTTGCTTCACTTTGACCATTATGATCCACTTTTTCTGCTAATCTCTTCAGTCTAACTACTCATAATACACAGGGTCATATTTGGGATTAATCAACCTGACTACAATGGATGCCTGTAGGTTGAGAGCTGTATCATTATATAATCAATGGAAGCTAATATTGCATCATTTGTCCTGTAGTTTGTTTCCTTCAAACCAAAAACCAACAGTTCCTACTTGTTCACTGCTCTACATCACCTTTCCAGATGGATTTGATGTGATTTAGGTTTGGATTACACACGTATAGAAATAATAATCCACACATTCCAGCGTTGCTCGCGGGCGTTCAGCCTTGGCAGACAGGTGCCTTTGTGCTGAAACGCAACAACAACATTATTATGCTTTTGGCAGAACTGCAGTGTTTTTTCCTCGTGTTCCTGAGGCGAACAGGCAGAGCAACAATCAACTTTAACTTTAACTTGGTTGATCACAAGGACTGACTGTATGTGGGATGAGGTGTTGGTGGTATTAGTGTTAGTAGTTACAGGGGGAGGAAAAGTTGTGATAGCAGTGTGGCCCAACGTGGCCGCGCCTGTTCCACAAATCACTGAAATCAAACACGTTTTACGATCCGGCCCGGCCCGGCCCAACATCCTGTAGTTTTTGGAGCTGACTGAGGACACAGGAGTGAAAAAGGGACAGTCCAACATCCACGCCTCCACCTGTCCACGACGTCACACGTTGTTGTTCTAACACAGCTAAGTCGTTCCTGCCCACCATCTGCTGTGTTTGTTTACCCTGCAGTCACATTCGATCTGGGGTTCGATCGCGAGAGATTTGGTGCGATTTCCTGTTTGGGAGATTTGGGAATGTGGCTGAGGGGGAAGAGAGTCTACCAAATTGCAAAATCATTAAGTGTGTTTGCTCCTCACACACCAGAGGAGGAAAAAAACGTGAAATTTGAACGTCTCTCGCAATTTCAACATCTCTACCTCTCAGTGTGAGACGGTGTTAGTCGACAGGAATATTGATCACTAACTACAAATGCAGTCGTGTCTTTAGTAAAACCCCCCCATGCATTAGGACTGAGATGAAACTGAGATCTTCATCCTCGGTCCAATATGAAAACAAATCAATAGTCAAGGTCGTGAACCTAACCCCAACCAATCTTTGCAGCAGACAGACAAATGCCAGTGATGACGACACACCTGCCTGCTGCAAGATATAGCAGGTAGAAGTGTCTCAGTTTAACTAAATGAACTGATTGGTTGATTTCTTCCAGCAGTCAATTGAAAAACAATGAAGTAAAATAAAGTTTCCCCACCTGTGACCATACAAGGATCACACTTCTATTTACTGACACCACTGCCGTATTTTCAAACACACACACACTTTGGTATATATATTTATATGTATATATGCAAATGCAGTGGAGCCGTCCTCATATACATGCATGTACAGTACATGATGATGTCTGGAGCCTTGGACCCCGGCAGACAGGTGGCCTTGCTGGGAAAGATGTAAAGGCTGGATGAAGGGGGGGGGGGTCTGTAATCATTATTATGCTTTCCGCAGAATGGTGGCGCTCCGCATTTTTTGCCGTGTTCCCGAGTTGGTCGGCACATTCCGCTGGCATTGTTATCCGGCCTGTTTCCTGCGGCCGGCGGCTTTTGTCAGCCTCTCCCCCATTGTCCCGGCTTCCTTTGTTCCCCAGCTCCAACAATGGCTTTTTTCTGCCTCTTTATATATATGTGCACTTTTTGCCCTTGTGTGTTCTGTTTGTTTTGTTCTCCTGTCTGCTGTGTTTTTCTTTCCTCCTGCAGCAGACCTGGGAAATAACACACGCACCGGCAGACACACACACACACACGCACACACGCACACAGCCTGAGTTGATTTGTTCAAGTTCATTGTGGTCAAGCCTCCCTCACTCAACCTGCCTTTCCTCCTTCCCCCCCACCTCTGTCTCTTTCATTGAGGCATTGTCTCTCTCCCTCCCCTCTAACCCTGTATTATTCACTGTCACACACACGCACGCACATACGCACACACGTGCACACACGCACACGACATATGACTCATGACAATGACACTTGTTATGACATTTAGGTGGTGGTAACAACAGCACCAACTAACCCTTTGACCTTGAACATCAGCAGTGACATAAACCTGGCTTGTTATAAGAAAACAAATATTTTCACTCAGAAACCTCATCTAATGACTCGACTTAGGTGAGCTGCTTCACCGTATGTGTCGACCAAAGTCCCAGTGAGCTGCTGCAGTGGTTATTGATAGAAGTGATAAAGTCTCTCGCTGGGATAAATGATGACATAAAGTTAAGGAGAAACGGTTCAAGCATCCAGGATTCCACTGGCAGACAATAGCTTCCAACTGCGATAAATACTTTTGATCATAATTTTGGCTTGGTTGTTGTTTTCTTGCCACACCCAAATGACACCCAGCTCTCTCTTCCTCTCCCCCTCCCCCTCTCCCCGTGTGTGTGTGTGTGTGTGTTTCTCTCTACAGAATGGTTGAGCCCAGCCCTCCAGCACTGCACCTCCACCCGAGCGGGGATGTCAGCATGGCGGGTGTCGGTATCAAAATCGAACAGGAGGAGT
Source organism: Genypterus blacodes (assembly GCF_046128005.1). NCBI lineage: Eukaryota > Metazoa > Chordata > Actinopteri > Ophidiiformes > Ophidiidae > Genypterus > Genypterus blacodes. Next base: position 7,046,591 of record NW_027466831.1, read on the forward strand.
CTGGCGGAGGGGGCGGAGTTATTACCTGCACCGAGTACCCTAAAACATCTCCCTCACACAATTGGTCAGGGAATCAGATGGTGGAGACTCGCCAACTGACCCCACCGCTCTCACGTTCACCTTCGGTAAGAAAAAATGTATGAAGTTTAAGAAATGAATGAAATCTGTGAGCCTCGTGTTGCTGATGTCCCCTCTCCTCTGTGTGTGTGTGTGTGTGTGTGTGCTGGTAGGAGGGCTCTCCAGGTAAGGAGATGCCACACAGGCAAAGCCCCGTGGAGCTGAAGGAAGCCAAAGTGCACGAACGATCACAAGGACAACACAACTTCAAAGAAGGTACAACAACGAGGCCATACGTACTCACATTCACTTTTATGTCAGAGTGCAGCAGCAGCATCAACCGCCGACATCTCCACCGCTAACTAACATGTCAGATAAGCCCATAAAGAATGAGCTTGGCTTTACAATTCTGCTACATTTGTCTATCAGTCTTGAACGCATTGAGCACTAGAGGCCAAAGTAGACACATGCACATCCCGCCGAAATGTAAATCTGAGCTTTAATGTCCCACTCACCGTAGGATTTCCGTATTCATTTTAATTTGATGACGGTAACATGCATATGAAACATTTTCTATGAACAGATTGACATGATTTTTGTGCACATAGGTATACAGCCATAATCGCAGCCAGTGCACTTGTTGCTCTCCATGTGGTAGCAGTGGGTTCATGTTGGATAATGTGCACTAAATAGCAATGCCAAATGCTTTTTTCTCATAAATACTTAATAGTGTGGTCAACTTAATAAAGATTCAGTACACTTTATAGTGCCCTTATGTGTGCTTTGCTCCGTTTCTGAGTGTGGTCATGAATTACACCATTGTCCCACAATGCAGCACATGGGGGAAAGGGGGGAACATTGAGTTTGTACAGGGAGTGTGTGTACAGCAGTTCTACTCTAGTAGTGTACAGTAATGTTATATTGTAGTTGTAGTGCATAGCATTACAGCTTTGGGACACAGCTGTGATATAAAGTATAAAGTACTGACTGCCTTCCTCAGTTTCTGGTTCTGAAGCTGTGGTGTCGATGCAGCTGTTCTCCTTTCTCTGCCTATTTTCTCTCTCTCTCTTACACACACACACACACACACACACACATTCAAAGCACTTTAACGTCTCATATCTCATGTGTTTAAGTGCACTACATTTTGCTGCTATTCAGCATTACACAATGCAGTTTGCTGAAGATCGATGCATGAAAAGGGACGGTTTGTCTGGCGAGGCGAGCGTGTTGTTTTGGTTGCTAAATGCATGCGGGGGATCAGGGTGCTTGACGATTTGTTTGATTTGTTCGGCGCCTCACATGCGGAGTAGAAGGCTGCTCTCTGAGCCACTCCCGAGACTCTCCCTGCCCTCCAGTCTTTCACCAGCCTGCACTCCTCGCCTTCGGTTTCTCTGGGACCTCTTTTCTCAGCTCTTTTGTTTAAGAGTCCCGCTCTTCAAATCCTCACCCAGTACCTGACCTTGGATTGTTCTCTGTCCAAATATTGATCCACTCAAACACTCAAAACTTCTCTCAGTCACACAAACAGCCTCTGCCCTTCTGCACCTCCAATACCTTCTTCAATCAATGCCATTTGGAAGGCAGAGGAGAGGCTGAAAAAGTAGTTTGGTGTCAGATGTGATTTATTTGACAGAATGTATTTTTCACACCATCTAGTGCAACCCAGTGCCATTCTGCTGAGTACCTGTTGTGTCTTGTTAACAGTAATGCCGACCATTGAGAAGCTGCTGAATGCTGACTGGAAGGAGAAACTCCTGGATAAAAGCACTGTGGGGGCAGGACAACTCAAAGGTCAGCTTTCAGACACCGCTATCCATAATACACAACACCTTTACACCTTTTAAAATACCATTTTCATCGCCATTCCATTACTTTACGGCTATTTACTTTTTTTGTAAGCCAAGGGACTGCATAAAGCTGATCCACCAACACAGATGAGGTTGTAGATGTATAAATGTAGAGATGAAGGGGTCATCAATGTAGTTAACTACAAATCTGTCCTCTTCTTCTTCTTCTTCTTCCCTTATTTTTATGTGATTCTAGCAGGTACCCAGGACTCTCTAGCTGAGAAGGAGCTGCAGTTGTTGATGATGATCAACCAGCTGAGCGGTCTGAGGGAGCAGCTGCTGGGCGCCCACTCTGAGCAGAGGAACATGGCCGCCCTCCTGCTGGAGAAACAGCAGCAGCAGATGGAGCTGGCTCGACAGCAGCAGGAGCAGGTAGATCACCAAGGCTATGCTCCCCACAACAACAACAGCTAAATCTCTGACATATGATCATTGTGTTCATTATGAGACAAAGGCCACAGATGACAGTAGTTTGGAAGGTGTTTGAAACCACAGATAAACATAGACAGTCTGCATAACCTGTTGGCTTTAGACTAAATTAAAACATTTACTGGACTAAATCAGGAACTACCAAGAGTGGGAACTATGAGGTTCCTACTTCCTTGATCATGTTGGCACCACATTTCTGGTGACGCTTGTGGGAATTGGTGTTACTATTATCACTAAGTGGATATTCAGGTTGAGTTTGACTGAGTGAAGACCTAATCACAACAGCTTGGCACAGTACAGAAAGCATGTATGTGAGAATGAATCCGTCTTGTGTCTCAGATCGCCAAGCAGCAGCAGCAGCTCATCCAGCAGCAGCATAAAATCAACCTGCTCCAGCAGCAGATTCAGGTAAGCACCTCTCAAGACCTTAACGCCTCCTTTTGCACCACAGCAACGCACAGCAGCAGTGTGTGTGTGTGTGTGTGTGTGTGTGTGTGTGTATATATATATATATACTGGAAGTGCTGATGTTCCCATTTCACTCTTTTGGGGTGTTGTATGTAAGTTCCGTTTGTCCTGCTTTGTCCCAGCAGGTGAATATGCCCTATGTGATGATTCCGGCATTCCACCCCAACGCCCAGCACCTCCCCGTGACCTCTGACCAGCAGATTCCCATGCCATTGCAGCCAATCCCCTGCAAGCCAGGTTAGTGCTCAGCCAAGCACAGAGACTTCAGCAGGGACTAAGTAGCTTCCATTTAATGAGACATATGATGGTTTTTGCTGTTTGCTCTCATTTTTATAGTGGAATTAATGTAAACATGTAGGAGGTTGGAATTACCTGCTTACACACACACCTGGTTAGAAACAAGTACAAGGACAGTGAGCAATTATCTATGATTCACAGCCTGTGGGTGTTGTCAGCTTCAGCCCGACGTGGTTGGCCAATCAAGAGCAGATCTGGTTTTTCAGGAGGAATCCTTAAAGAGACAGTACCTAAAATTGTTTTCACTCAGTGTGGATAGCACTGCTGCAGCAAGGGAGAGTCGGTGTATTTCAAGTGAGCATTGAAAACGTGGCACTGACCAAACCAGATCAAATGAAGTCATTGTAATGAGATCAATAAAGAGTTTTATGTTTGAAGGTGTCTTGGTCTCACCCACACCCGGGTTTGTCTTAGCCAGGCATCTGGAGCCTGGAACACGAGGCTTTTTCTCAGAGTGTTATCCTTACATACCCTGCTGTTGGAAGAGTTCACACTGAGCCCCTCAGACATTAGCTGTGTAGTTTTAAGGCCAGAAACTTAGTACTGACAGTTTGTCTCCCTGTGTGCAGTTAAATGAGTTGCCAGCCTCGTTCCCTGAATGTCTCCTCACTTGAATATTCTTGCCCGGTAGCCTCTGCTTATGTACTATATCCACTTCAACTCGAGGTCTATTTTATAGAAAATGGAAATGCCTCAATGAGCTGGGAATGCAGGCTTCAGGTGAACAAAGTGGCTGATGGTACCTCTCACACACACCTATGCTCGTACAGTTGGTTGGCTATAGACGTACAGCTTTAGAAAGCCACTGCTTTGTGCAAATCGCGCGTTCAGTCTTAAAAGCTGTGCTCATGAGCGACCTTGTGTCCGCTCTCCTTTCAAAGCCCAAAAGACACAAGGCCAGTTTTTAAAAATGAGAGATAGGATTCAAGGCTTGGAATTCATTCTTTTCTTTAGAAATCCAAAGTAAATGTGTACATGTTCGAGCGTTTTGATGAATGCGAAACATTTTGAGGAAAAGACGAGGCCGAGTGGTGTTAGGGTCACAAAGGACCACCGTATTATTCAACTGATTATCTGCTTCGGAACAGCACACACACATTCCTACAACATTTGAGAATCCGCTTCTTCAAACGCAAGCAAAGTAAAGCACAAAGCACCGTCCTTATATTTCCTTTATCACAGCAGGTGAGTTACAAAGTGTTCAGTAGCAGACACAGATGTTTGCACGGCTTTGCTCTCTGAATCTGCAACTACATTGAGCTTATAAGTTCAGTGTGTGTGTGTGTGTGTGTGTGTGTGTGTGTGTGTGTGTGTGTGTGTGTGTGTGTGACGGCTGCACACTTCAAAATGTACAACATCGTGTTTCATACACAGGACACAATTTCAGATGATTCTCTCTCTCTCTCTCTTTCTCTCACCCATTCTCTCTCTGTCTTTACCTTTGCCTCAGCAACATCATCACATTTCGTTCCACATTCTGATTGGCTGTTTTTTTTTTTTACAGTAGTTGGAAACTTTCTGAGCAGAAGAGAAACCACTTCCTGTCTCACACCACATCCTATCTGTTAGTGTATTTGAATGTGTTTTGCATGTATGCACATTAAACATAAAGCATTGCTGTACAGAAAATTATCGCTCTCTCTCCCACAGCCGTGGACTATCCCATGCAGCTGCTGTCGAACCATCACGCTACTCCTGTCAAGAGGGGCGGCGGCTCCTTCCGACAGGTAGAGTACGCAGCTGCAGCACATGCATGTTTACACGGGTGTGACCTTGGAGGAGCTATTTCATTGGCATGGGGTTCAATTCTGTTTTGGAGCACCGTTAAGTGTTGGAGCACGGTACAGGAATTGATGAATTTTTAGATTGATAGAGTGAAAGGTACAAGATCATGTGTGTAGTGTGAGGGAAGTTAAATGTAATTCCAGGTAAGCGCTGCAATGAAAACCATCCAGGCGAGTGAAAGTGTTGTGTTGCCAGTGATCATCAGTGGCAATGCTTTCTGAACCGGTTTGCCGCCCCCCAATATTTTCCACAGTAACAGCAGCTGAGGCTTATGGGTAATGTAGAAAACCTCACGGGAAGAGATTTTTTTAAAACCAATGCCTATAACATACTGGAACCGTGTGGAAAGAAGAAAGAACGTTTTAGATCCCAGAGAGTTTAACAGTGAGGGGACAGTGAAGGAATCATGTGAAAATATGAATGAAAGAAAAGATTGTGTAACTGTGTGCATGCGTGTTTGTGTGTGTTTATGTGTGTGTGTGTGTGTGTGTGTGTGTGTGTGCTCCCTCGTGTCCATGTATGGGTTCTTTTCGGGAGAGGATGAATCATGAAACATTCAATGAACTTTTCTGGTATGTAGGACACTGAAAGACTTTCCGAGTCCACCACACCCTTTGTTCAAAGGTTTTATGTGTGTTGTACAGGTGTGTGTGTGTGTGTGTCCGTACGTTTACTTGCGTGTGTGTGTGTGTGTGTGTGTGTGTGTGTGTGTAGAGTGTAGAGTGCACTATGGTCACACATTGTTGCCACTGCATCTCCTCAAGAGGAGCGAAAGCAGGACAGCTTAAATAAACAAAAGGAGCGGGAGGATAAGATGAAGACAAAAGAGGATAAACGCTACGAAGGTGTGACAGATGCGCTCCGACATGCCAAATCTTTCGTGCATAACCAGAATACGTGAACACCCTCGCCCTTTTGTGGTTAGGCCTACATGTGTGTGCCACTAGCCCCACCCATGCTCTCTCTCTCTCCCTCTCTCTCTGTGTGTCTGTAGGAAAGCAGTCAGCCCTTGAACCTGACCTCCAAGCCAAAGGGGTTGGAGCTGGGGAAAACGCCCAGCCCGCAGAGCCTGGAGCTGGGAGCGCTGGTGCTGCAGGGGGCTTTCAGACCCAGAGACTTCCACAGAGAGCTGTCCCACAGCCCGCCCAGAACGGCCCTAAGTGAGTTACGCTGACAGTTCCGCCGCTATGATAGAAGGTGGGAACATGTTGGCACAGTCGGTTCTGTCCTCACCTCTTCAAATTAAAAAATGGTGCGACACGGTTTTAAAGGGAGACTCCACCGATTTCACGCAGCGAGTTTTGTTTCTGGTTCCTGAGAAGCAGTATTCAACACCTGAAAAGAGGCGTGTAAAGGCTTAGCTGACTTTGTGTTGATGTTTTAGACAACAACCTTGAAAATGAAACGAAGAAGTCGAGCAATCTAAGTTGAACAATCTAAAAAGATCACAGAGGTTCGGTTTCTAAGTTGTAGCACCAAACCACGTTGCAGATCTCCCTCTAATTTCACAAAAACCTCCTTTAAAAAGCCTCCATGGTCAAACCTCCACATCTTTAAAGGCGTAAATGAGTATAAAATGATAGGTAAATGTCACTTTCACTGCCAAGTGGCGTGCCGGTGTGTGTGAAGTGATCTCCGGAGAGCGACACAAAGTTGCAATGAGCACAGCTGTGTTGCATTCAAACAATGTTACTGCTGTGTATTAACAATATAAATACTGACTTTTCATTTCATTTCAAAACATGGAAAGAATGAGGACTTCAGTTTGCCTCAGCGTGTGCCAACGTGGCCTTGGCTGCAAAATAAACCCTCCTTTTCCAACAAAAGGCGCTTTTTGCCAATGTGGAACTCAATTGAGTACATAAGTCTATTTAACACCACCCCTTTTGTCAATATGACAATCTGAAACTAACCTCAAGGGATTCAAGAAACACACAGGTCCTTTCAAAGTGTGTATTCTGTCATTGAGCTCAAACAAATAAAGGAAAGACAAAGGGAAGGAAACAAGCCAGGTTAGATAATCAGGCAACATTGCAAACATTACTAACTCTCTCCCTAACAAAGTACATAAGATAATTAAGAAAAAGAAAAATTGTTGTTATACGATCACTGTTCTCTGACAACATTTCCTCCTCCTTCTTCTCTATCGCCGTCACGCTCTTCATCAATACTGCCGTCCTTCTTGTTATTATCATCTCGTCTCATTTTTCTGCTCTCTGTGTTCCTGCCCGCAGGTTTCCTTGGAGACGGCGATGTGGTCACACAGGCCATCCACGATGCCCAGCAGCTCCTGAGGAGCCACAGCACCACGGGACGAGAGAGGGAGAGGGAGCGAGACGGCATGGGGAAGATGGTGAGCTGGGGGCCAAACTGTTCACAAGACCCGGTTGTTCTGTTCGACCCGGTTGTTCTGTCTAAATGTGGATCCCATAACAAAGCCAGACAGACAGCAGTTAATCACCATGTAATCATTGAAAAGTCACTGTCACTATTTCTGGGCTCTTTCCTCATAGAAAGCCGTGTGTAGACTTATAAGAGATGCAAAACAATCTCCATGGAAACCAATAATACCAACATTGAGGTCGTTAGCAACAACAAAATATAATTTGTGTACCCAGTCATTAAAAAATATGAATACCACAACACACACACACACACACACACACAAACACACACACACAGGGGGTTACAGGAGTGTTTAGGGTTACAGGGAGTCGGGCTTTACCTCCGCATTAAACCAACTAACAAATATCTCATAAGCCATTTCTCCGAGGCTCCTTCCTGTATTTGTTACATCAGTCACAGTAACACTTGTGGTTTATGTGAAGATGTAATAAATGCTGTTATCCTTCCATACAGTAGAATAACAGCAAAGTGGCTTCTTGGCTGACGTCTCTCTCAAACATGTCCGGATCACATTTTTCTCCTGGTTGTAAAAGCCCAGTTGTTATTTTAGATTACTGTTCCTGTAAAAAAACACTCTTCTATTCTGGTCCTCTGGTTTTCATTCTTTGAGGTGGTTTTGGTCTCCGCCACGTCGGGGAGCAACAGCTGTTGCCGCCTGACAATACCACAAAGCCTGAGTGTGGCATTGACTGAGCCACCTGCCCTCTTTCTTTGTCCACTGTAACACTGGAGACTGCAGCTCTCCTCCATTGTCCTGCTTTGTCTAACCTCCATGCTCCACATTTTCAATTACACCCATACTGACCAACCTATCCCGGTGTTACCCTGAGTGTTGCAGCTCTGCACAGGGACGGCGCTGTTTTATAACCCTAGAACCGATGATAGTATAGCCGGGGTAGGATAGCTTTGCAAATTCGGAGTTCTTGTGCCGCCGCCGCCGCCGCTCGCTTTGCCCCTCAAACAATAAACACCATTCTTCCTCCTCCACTGCGTTATAATTTCTTTTCTTTGCATTTACTGCTCTGCATTTAAACACCAGCTGATACGGCCGGCGTCCCATTTCTTTACCTTAAATAGCGCCGCGGCGACACATGCACGCCCCGGGCTCAGCTCTTAAACGCCGAGTCACCGTTTTACTGCAGGCAAATTCAAATATCCTCTTTGTGATGCCAAGTGTGAATATTTGTGTGTAACATCACCTGTGTTTGGTGTGACTTTAGGAGTACAAAGATGCTTCCCGCAGCGAGAGAATGTCACACTCTGAGCGCGGCGAGGACAGACACCGCCTGCCGTCCGCCGATGACCATCTCAGCAGCGATTCTGAGGGTAGGGGGCCGCTTCAGTTTAAGAGCCAGACGTTGGTCCTTTTAATGTTTTTAGACTGATGTGTATTCAGAAGTAGCTGCTGAATCAGTTTATCAAAGTACATCGTCATCTTCTGACACTGAAGCAACTCAATTAAGAAATCCTTCAGGTTGGAACGATGTAGGCGGGGTAAAGTGGAACGACTTGAATGTGGAGGTGAAGGTCGTTTGTGGTTTTTTTCCACATTTATATTAGCTTCCTGACCTCTTAAAACACATTTCTTACTTATCATTTTCCTTTGTGCGTAACTACAAACTCAAGTATGGAGTCTGCAGCTTTTTAGTATTTTTGTAAGCCAATTGATAACAGGTTGGCACTGTTTTATTTAGAATTATTCATCAAATACACAGATATTTCTGATTTCTGGCTTCCGCGTAGTCTTGTGACTGAATCCCTCTCTCTCTCTCTCTCTCTCGCTCCCTCTCCCTCTCTCTCTCTCTCTCTCTCACTCTCTCCCTCTCTCCCTCCCTCCCTCCCTCCCCCCCATAGGTGCCCTCCCTGCCTCGGTCCCTGGGAGCTACACGGAGGCCCGGCCCCCTCCCTCCTCAGGCCACATCAAGAGGCCCATGAATGCCTTCATGGTGTGGGCCAAGGACGAGCGCAGGAGGATCCTGCAAGCCTTCCCCGACATGCACAACTCCTCCATCAGCAAGATCCTGGGTGAGCCGCCAGCACCGGAGTCTGTTTACTCTGGGGCTCTATTCTGAGACGCTGCTTGGCACAGGAGAGAGGCGAACAAAAGCCGCACACACGCACACGCATGCATATGCTTTCCAGTCGTGCACCATTATTCTTAGTATATATGCCGTTAGCTGTGCAGAGCTCAACTTCACTCACACACACGGCAAAGGCTCGTTGTGTTTTAACTCCTTGATGCTCCGTTTAAAAATTCTGTTTATGCATTTTTATGAAAATCCAACTACAAAAACAACATCTTAAACTGAACCAGCAAACGCCTTTGATTTGGTATCGAATGAAACGTGCAGACTCTTTCTTTGACTCTGAACCTTTTGTATGATCTCAATCTGTCCTCTGGTGTGTGTTTGTATGCGTGCACGCTTCCGTCTTATTCCCATCTGCCTCATTACTGTACGCAGGCTCCAGGTGGAAGGGCATGTCCAACCAGGAGAAGCAACCTTATTATGAGGAGCAGGCCCGGCTGAGCAGGCAGCATCTGGAGCGCTACCCCGACTACAAGTACAAACCTCGGCCCAAGCGGACCTGCATTGTGGAGGGACGAAGGCTGAGGGTGGGCGAGTACAAGGCCATGATGAAGAGCAGACGGCAGGAACAGAGAGCCACGTACACACACAGGTAACCAATCACAGCCACCGACCAACGGAAAGAGGAGATAAGTGCGCCTCACACAAGTCTGACATAATGCAGAGAGAGAGAGAGACTTTGTCCCTGGCAGACGACACACACTCCACCATTTATTCCCTCAGCAGCGGTTTGCTCCGTTCTTCCACACACTGAAGACAAAGATGCGGCTCCTTCAGCTTTTTTCCCCCCAAAGTCACAAACAAAACTAGAGTAAGGAGACAGCAGCTGGGCTTTTTTTCTGTCTGCGCTCCAGCATGAATAGCATCCCTCTACATTGTTTCCTTCAACTTGTTAAGCAGGAGGAGTTTCAGACGGGAGCCGTCTCAGGGTCTGGGATGTGATGGAGCGTGTTCCATTCCATTTATTCCCTCTTTTCCTGTTCTCTATGAGTTTAAGGTCCTGGTTGTTGATATTTCATGGATCACCCATAACGTTCTGATCACAGAGCATCAGTGACTGACGATCAGCCCAAACACACACACCGGCACATCGACAGGTGTCAGTCTTAGTTAGGGCAGCCGCTTCCTGCTCTGACTCCAGCATGCCCGTGTCACTTCCTGTCGTTTCAGTCAAACGGACCCCCAGCAGATCCACTACGCCCGCAGCGACGGCCAGTACCCGGGCGGCGCCGGCTCGGTCTCCGTGGCGACCATGCCCTTTCACCCCGCGTTGCTGGAGCATTACCTGCCACAAGTCCCGCCCACCTCGCGTCGCTCAGAGGGCCAGGCCGCGCCCACGTCGGCGCCCGGCGAGAGAGATAGGGAACAGGAGATGGAGCGGCCGCCGTACAGCGAGGGAGAGGAGAGCGACGGCGGGGAGAGGAGCGAGGGAGAACTGGTGCTCCTCACAGACTAGGGGAGGGAGGGAGGGAGGGGAGTAGATTGTGGGGAGGGGGGGAAGGAAAGGAAAGTTTATTCTGGAGAAGGAGGTAAGGAATGGGGGACCTGAGGGTAGCAGAGGAGAAACTTGTAACATGTGTTGGCAGAAACAAAGAAGGGGAAGCAAAATCAAATCTGTCCCTTTAGGCGGTGAAAACAGTTGAGATGGAAGGAGCTGCGTAATTCTGTAATTTTGATAAAACATCCACGCCATCACAAGGAAAGCTGAGGGACCTTAAATCAACCGAGCGTCATGACGTTGATGGAGGTTTAGGTGTTATCTGTATGCACGTGCTGCCCCCTGCTGGCTGGGCTGGTTGCTGCATGGAGAAACTCAGCTGTGCTCCAATCCCAGACTACACAATAACAGCTTCCAGTTTGGACTACAGATAAATCCTCAAAGTAAACAGTTCAAGAAATGAAAACAGTCCATTGATAATTACCTCTTATATTTAATATTTCAATGCTCATGAGTACTTTCAGACACGGAGGGAATTTACTATGAGTACTGAGGTTTGCAGTACACACGCTTCATTCTCACACGTGTGTAGAGTTGTTAGGTAGCATGGGATAGGATCACAGTCTGGACCCGTCTGAGATCAATGTCCCTCCCATCAGAATGATCCCTGTAGCTCGTGTGATGTTTGTGCCGACCGGGGTTTGACACAATCTGACACAATCTGACACAATCTGACACGCGGCGCCCTCATCTCTCCTCTGATCTCTGTTTAGACACGAGAGATCGAGAAAAGGGACAGAGATGTATCGATAAATTCAACAGGGGAGGGGAGGGGGGGAGCTGGGTTTGCATCTCAATCAGGCTGCTTTTCAATTTGTTTTCGAGATGGCACGCATCAAAATCCTCTTCCTCCTCCTCCTCCTCCTCCTCTGGTCCCTCTCAGTGTGGGCTCTGTATATGCTGTATTTGTGCGTCTATCATTTCCCCCATCCACTGCACGGTGGGTTGACCTCATCCTTTTGCCTAATTTTTGTTTTATAACTTTTTTGTGTTTTGCCTCTTTTGTGTGTGTTTTTATTAATGAATGTTGTGTTGAGCGCCTCCTATCTGTGTAACCAGACAGTCTGCTGGTATTCCTCCGGAGATGCAGCCTTAAGATACACTGCAGAGAAAAAAAAAGAGATTTTAAAGACTTATCAAATGATTTATGGAATTTTTTGTTGCAGTGTGGGTCGGCCTCATGTTGTCCCAAAGGACTCAAGTGTTGTTCTCTTCTCTTCACCTGTGTGTGTGTGTGTGTGTGTGTGTGTGTGCGTCCCTGTTTCAGATACATAACAGGGACTTGTGTGTCTTATGGCTTAGCTAGGCTTTAGACATGACTCATCTCTCCTGTCGACTAAGGTCAGGTGATACCAGCTGATATTATTACTATTGTTATTACTATTATTATTATTATTATTATTATAGCACCGCCCAAAGTGAAAGGAGGACGCAAGGTTTTGGGGAAAACTGCTCTACTGGCCAACGTCACGAAAATAGGAGAACGTAACAACATCTAATGAACTAAAGAACAGTTTTGATGAATTTGAGAAGCGTTCATTCAGATTTAATTGTTTTTAATGTTCCACAAAGTAAAAAGACACTTTGTACACCTCTGAGCCCCACCCCCCTTATATTTGTTATGGATCTGTACATCATGTTTACATACAGTAGATTGTGTTTGCGTGTCTGTGTTCTCATCACTCATTGGTCAATGGGGCGGTTGAACCTGGACCTGTGTATTCCTTGAAAAGCTCTGGGGGTTAATCCACTATTTTACTGACTGCAACATGGACAAATCAAAAGTGTGTGTGTTTGGGGAGGTAGGGGAGGGGGAGGGGGGGTTTCCAAATTTCCGACCTCAGGGTTAAAGCAGAAGCCCTTATCTGATCCGAGCTGTGTTAGAGTTCATATGCTGGCTTTGTGTATAGACAGGAATATGAGAGGAGATGTTTTTTATGTTGTTTGAGCGGAGACGTGCTGAGGAGTCTCCTGTCGTCACCCCTGCTGATGTAAATATAGAAAAGAGACTTTATTTTGTTTATAAGAGCCTGTGTAATTTAAAGGTGTACATTTTCTCTATGTTTTCAGAGTCTTGTGTTCCTTTTTTTTTTTTTTTTCTTGAAAGACAATAAATTTGGATGTGTTAACTCGCAGTGGTTTATTAATAAGAGTGTAAATGACTCATGTGTGTGTGTGGCTCTCTCTCTCTCTCTCCATGGGCCGCGGAGGGCTCAGTAATTAGTTTGTGCCATAAATCGAGATGTCCCACAGGGTGTTTCCAGGGTAACGCACCACCACCACAGCTGTTTCTAGCTCATCCACAGTCAAGGATCAGATGAATGTGGAGTGTGTGTTCTTTCTTCTCTGAGGTCTTTCTCAATATGACTCAGTTACTGGAAATCTGAGGGTAAATTAGCAGGGCCAGTGAAGTTATTATCACGTTATCACCATGTCATGTCGTGAAGATTCTGTTCTGCTGCCTGACACACACACACACAGTTTGACCCTTATTTAGCCACCTCCCTTCAGGCATCCCATCCCTTTATTTGCAGCACTGGTGTTGCTTTTTGCTGTCATATCTTTATAATCTTCGTACACCTGTTTCATTCTTCAGCTCTTCAGATGTGAAATATGAAAGAGTCGCCGTTAACTAAGCCAGTTCATAACCGGCACCATGACACCCACTCGGCCTGTTTGCGGTGCTCAGGCTTTGTCAACCCAAAACAAACACAAACAAAGCCCGAGTCTGTTAAGCTTCCTTCATAGTTCACTTCACTGGTTCCCCAGAAATAAAGATCATACAGAGGAGACTGTCCACTGAGTGGGGCTGTAGCACTGGGGCAAATGGAGGGGACAGGAAGGGAGAAGTGATACTTTCCTTACCCAGAGAAACTCCCTCCCCTAGGTTAGAAAGCTACAACTTCACAAACAAAGCTCAGATTTACGCAAACATTGACTTTGACAATACAAAACAGCTGAAGGTTATTTAGTGTGGGGACAAATTTGCGGCCCCACCAGTGAAGCTATGATGAGTTATTAGTTTTTGCATGTTAAAGACTAAACTTAGTAAACAATGCTTTTCTCCTTTAGTGATGCTTCCATGCCTTCACTTCACCAAGACCTCACACACATAGATTGAACTTTGCTGTCTTTTTAATTAAATTTTTTGTTCCTTTGACAGTAAATGTTGCTCATCACAGATGCAGTTCATCACATTGGTCTCGTTTCCCTCCAGTGGAACATTCCGGCATATTTGTTCGTCCACTCATCCTTTCATTATGATGCTGTGCTTTCCATTTAATCCCTCTCATGGCAACCAATTCACTTTTTAATTAAGCCAGTATAATGAAATAGTGAGGTGGGGAGCGGAAGGCCTTCACAGTGCCGTGTGTGTGTGTGTTCTGAACCGGACATCCACAGCAGCGGATTTCCTCTTCCTCCCTCCTGTCAAGGCCACAGCTCTGGGTCATCCAACAGACAAACATACAAGGAAACCTAACAAACACGTGTAACCCAATGACGAACAGATGAACCCGACAATCCTGCAGCTTAACAATCAGTCAACAAAGTTGCTCTGGAAACCTTTCAGTCATTTTAAGCATTTTAATGGAAATATTTACTGACAATTGTTAAATACCTCTGGTCACTCTTCCAGAGGTGTGAAGGATCACTGTACAGTCAAACTTTTCACAGTATTTACACGCTCCATCTCAGCTGGCCTCACGCGTTAAGCAGAGCCTCGCCGTTAGCAAAGTACAAATACAAAGTCACATTTGCAAGCCGAACGCCGGGTCTCCTACACACACACACACACGCGCGCGCGCGGCCTTCAAGTCAAAAGCATGTACAAAAACGTAAATACAGGCATATAAAGGAGACGGATCAGTCATCTGTACAGTGTTTCTTAGAATGAAGCCAAGTTAGTACATTCACACACACACACACAGAGAAACAACATGAGTCAATCTGAACTGAATGAGGCTCGACATTTTGGTATAGTTTCAGTTTAACAAAACAACTAAAAGAAACAGTGAGAGAAATACAGTACAGTGCTAGATTTACCCAAGAAGTTTAAAAAAAAAGAGAATGCAGTGTTTGTTTGTTTTTTCAGCCGACAGGGAGCAAGAAAACGCAGATGACCAGTCTGACTCAATCATAATAATAATAATAATAATAATAATAATGATATAAGCTATTTGAATTATTCAAAGCATGTCAGAGAACCTTTTCACATCCAAGTGTCGTGCTGTTTTCGTGATGTGTGGTCTGACGATTCATAACTTCCGGTGGACAAAAACCTGAATCTTCATCGTCAGCGCGGTCGACGGTACCGACGCCTTCACCGACTCCTTCATCAGTACGGTACCAACCAGTACAATTAGATATCACTAAACACCCCAGTGTACACCAACAGACAGGAGATTAAACTGTTATACTAAGTCTTATTCAGTGGGGCCGGAAGTTTCTGCCACAACAACGATCTTAATTTTTTACTTCAGTGACGGCAAAAACCTGTGCATCTTTAACCAGAATCATTCAATATGTACATGTGGAGTTTCAGAGTTGGACTTATCGGACACAACATTTGTATTTTGTGTTGTTTTTTCTTCACATAATCACAATGGAAAATACGGTTTCCTTTGGTGGCGGGTCCTGCCGTCACACACTTGCCGAGGTGTGTGACAGGGCTTCAAAGTTTCAAAGGTAGTGCTTTCCTCTTAAGGAGTGCAAAGGTTTTAGGATGACTTCCGTCCAAACATACATACATCTGCAGCCTTTAAACCCTCCACCAATGCCGGCTAGTTGGCTTCTAAGGTGGAATTTCAAAGGGAAACGCAGCGGACCGGAGTCTGAATCCGCTGCGGGCTGAATGGAGTAACTCATTCCGTACTCACGGAGACCGGATGTCCTTTTTTCAATCTCGACTCCTTCTAAAGTACGCGTTAGGAGTGCTGTGCGTGCAAGAAGCAATTCGACGTTTGCCTGCGACTTTGCCGCCTTTTTTTTTTTGCAGATTATTCCACCGCTACTTTTCACAATAAGAGCATGATTGGGGCGATTTCAGCATTCACACTCACAAATTCACTCTAAATGTGCTTCGGTGTGGTTTTTACTGTTTTACACCATGATCCCATCAAAACAACAGGGCAGATATCCTTTTTTTCTTTTCTTTCAACCTCTTCATTAGATACGCATGCCTAAAGTGACGGTTGGATCATCTCCCGTGTACACACACACACACACTCTCACACACTGTACATGTGAAGACATCAGCAGAAGGCCGATCCCCACTTTTAACAAGAACCACTGACATATCTGTAAACCAAGTCAGATGTTGGTTTTTGTGCGGCTTGGTTGTGTAACATTTACAACGATTCCCTCTCTGCTCCATCCGGCCGCTGCTCACCTGGTGAATCATTAAACCTGTGTGTTTACGCGAGACCAGCAGACAGTAGGACAGACAGAAGGTGGCAGCCCAGTGTCGCCCCCTGCTGGGCCTCTGAGGGGCGAACCAGCGGAGAGGAGTGAGGGAGTGAATCCCAGTTCATCGCGATAGAACCAACTGGTGCTTCCTGTGGCCAAAGGGCTCTTATAAATGTTCATTTAGAAAGAAATCTCTGGTGCATTATGGGAACGTGGACGCAGAGCACCAACATAAGACACCAGTGTTTGGTAAGGCCTCTAGCCTAAAAGGGTTTACTTTAATCTTTCAAAACGTTTCTAAATGAGGTTTTCTTTTCAACTCGTTGCATTTCATCTGATGGTGACCGGACCCAAGCTACGCTGCGTTCAAAGCAACTTGGAGCCCAGCTGCTACTGCCAGAGTCTCAACGAAGGCAGGGAGATGTGCGCAAATTGGGGGAGTGGGAGGACACTGGGGAGAGCGGCGCATCCAGGGAGGGAGGGCGGCGGACAGAGGAGGGTGAAGGAGGGGGGAGGAGGAGGAGGAGGAGGAGGAGGAGGAGAGGGAGGTTGGGATTTTCCGATTGGAATGGAAAGTTTAACAGAGCGATAGCTACAACCATAAAAGCTAAAAAGGTGGAAAGTGATGAAGAGGTGACCAGGGACGAAAAGCACATGCAGTTCAGAGCAACAATAACTTCAGTCCCTCACGTAACCACCATCACGACGAGACCACCTTCAGGAGAGAGACAGAGCCCAGAGGATTTCACCTGAGGTGGTAAAGAACCCACAGTTTTCAGAGATGTAAATAAACCTTTCCTCTCTCTAACACTGATTGCCAGTAGACAGCGGCCTGACCTGTAAGCCGGTCTGTGACAGCTTCTACCTGTACCGTTGGCGTCCGGTTGGTCCCACAGAAAGGCAAAGGTTGACATTTCTAGCAGCAGATAAAAAGTAAACAGAACAGACGAGTCGACGAGAGACAACAGACAGAGAGACGGAGCGCCGCCGAACGCGAGCCCAGACTCTCAAGAACCATGTACAAACAGGAATGTTCTATGAACTATACACATAAGACTCTGAACCGTGAGCCCCAACCAGAACAAACGACCCTTGGATCAATCAGGTCTGGTCCCCGTGTTGACCTCCGTCTCCTCGGCTAGCGCCTCAACACGCAGGTTAAAACTTGAGATCAAACACGATTAAGGAAATAAGTCATTGTTTTTCCAACGTTATCGGAGTAAATCGTCTCTGGCGCACTTCCAGGATCTAGATTTCGCAATTTTTAAGTTTATTTTGTGTGAAAGCTCTGCATTGGTTTAGATTCTGCTCGTATGCGAAGGGAGCCAATAATTTTGTCCACTTATGATTTTACTCCGGCTTTCTGACCCTGGAGTCAGACCACTACGCTGTCTCTATAGCAGATAAATTAAACTCAATGCACACATACACACACACACACACATATATACAGAACACGTGGAGGTTTGAGGGACGCGGGCCGAATGGAGGAGGGGTCAAATCATAAATGCGCGTGTAAAAAGGAAAAGCCCGGTTGGACCATGCAAGAGGGCCAGTTGATACCGTTTGAAGGAAAACTCCCACCCGTTAGAAAGACCCCAGCGTGACACCCGGGCCTCGTGTTGACCCTCCTCACGTGTTCTCTCCTGTGCGCGGCTTCTCACGCCGGTCACTCCGGGATCTGCAGGGCCATGACTTCAGGTTTGATCTTGAAGTAGTGGTTGAAACGCAGCACGGCGTACCTGCGGGGGAAGGACGAGCAGAGGAGCGACGATGAAGCTCAAGCTTCACACACACACACACACACACACACACACACACACACACACACACACACACACACACACACACACACACACACACACACACACACACACACACACACACACACACACACACACACACACACACACACACACACACACACACACACACACACACACACACACACACACACACACACACACACCTCTCTGTGTGCATTAAGTTATGGAAAGTCACATTAGAAAGGAGAGCCGTGTTTGCTTTGGCGGTTTTTGGTTTCAGTCATTCCTTATTCTCCGTTTAACTCACACAGAGAGATTATTTACACACACACACACTCCAACTGACCACTTATGCAATATCCCACACAGGGGGTCGCCCCCCCCCACACACACACACTCACTTACCCTAAGAAGTCAAAGTCAATGGAGGAGTATTTTGCCTGGATGAGCGCCCAAAAGCCCCAAAAGAAGTGAGAGGCCTTGAGGGACAAACAATAGAACAGATTAAGTAAAGTAATACTCCACGTCTCTGATCTGGAGATGTGTTTGTGTGGGTGTGTGTGTTCGCCGCCATAATCCTCCTCACCAGGGCGAACTTGTTGACCTGCACGTAGAGCGTCTCCAGCTCCCGCTCGCTGACCTCCTCGCTTTTCTTGGTGAACATCTTGTACGCCTGCAGGTAAATCTGCAGCCACTCCATCTGCATCTCTCTGCTGGGGTACAGACCGTAGTCCAGCTCGCTCATGCCTAAAACACACACACACACACGCACAGGCACAGGCACATACACACACACCGGTGAACTCAGCCGTACTTCCAATGGCTCCCAAATGAACTCTGGTGTAGTTTTGGCCACAAACCTGCAAACTCGTTGAAGTGGTTGCCGATGTCAAAGGCCTGGTAGTTGTAGCTGGAATATTCATAGTCGATGAAGCGAACGTGACCTGAGGGACAGGAAGTGAACTCATCACTCACACACACACACACACGTCACAAGCAGGGTTTCAACTCTCTGAAGCGTATTTGCAGCTTTAACCCAAGTCAGTAGGGGAAAGCTGTCAGGAACCACATTAAATGTTGCGACACTGGGCTGCATGATGGTGAGGCTTCCCTAAGGGGGCGGAGCTGCGGGGGGGTACCTACCCTCCTTGCTGTTGTGGATGATGTTCTTGCAGAGGAGGTCGTTGTGGCAGAGGACGACCGGGGAGCCCAGTGTGGAGAGATGCTCCTTCATCCAGGCCATCTCCTGCTCCAGCACCTCCTTACTGGGCACCTCCTGCTGGATTCTGAGCCAGAGACATAGGACAAAAGGTTACATCAGCCAATTCCCTCAATCTGGTTTCATTACTAAGAAAGCAGAAGTGCAAACACAGGAAATGTAAGAGCTCAGCATGCACGGGCACCACAGGGTCTCAGCGGGGCTCTGGACCGTGGCCCCCCTGAGAACGCAAGAGAAGTGAGGCCTCAGCACGCAGACGTCGTTTTCCAGCGTGTTTGAGTCGCCAGAGCGTCATCATTTGGTGCCATCTTTTTTCAAACGGCTGTAATTGAAACATTTCCCTTCACTTTGCTGCCTTCATGTTTAACAACAAACTGCACCCTGTCTGTGCTTAGTGGGCGAAGGGTTAAATGGCCGGGCTGAGCGTCTCTCCCAGCGAGGGCCGGGCAGTGAGCGGCGAGGTCGTTGCCGTTGCCTACGGTAATGAGCTTTTGTGGCTTAATCCATAGTCAGCCTGATAGCAATGAGAGAGAAAGAGAGAGGAAGGTGGAATTATTACTCCCAGGAATTCAAACACACACCCTCTCCCTGGAGATCTGCCTACTCCTACCTGGATAGCTGGCTTACCTTCACACACACACACACACGCACACACACGCACGCACGCACGTTATCGTCTGAGCTGGCCTCTTCTTATCTGGTTTATACTGCTGTGCAACAAGTGTCCGTTGCCAAGGACGCGGGACACTGTAACTGTCTGCGTTACCGAGGAGGAGGACAAAATGTGACCTGATAAAACGAGGCTGCACAAACATCTGCCGGGCTGCACGCACGCACACACACGCACACATGCCTCAGACTCCCTAATCTAGCTGGCTATTATTGATGCAGTTATATAAACCACACGCTGGACTGAACACAGCCGTCTGCACAGAGACATCAGAGGCCGGGTGAAACCAAGGGGCCCATCTCAGACTGGAACACGGGGCTGAAGGTTTCCCAAAGAACAAAAGACAAGAGTTTGTGTCGGCCGGTAGGTGAATGATTGATTGATTGATGCGGGTCACTTCCCATAATGGTTGAACACTTCCTGTCAGAGCGGACTGTGATCATATTACTCTCATACCTCATCAGCACAGCACTTAATTGCTTAGAACTTCCGGAAAGATGGTTCCACGTCCTTCCTGGTCATTAATAAATAAACCGCGTGACGTAAAGCAGTTATGCGATCCAGGAAACGGCTCCACTGGGTGTTCCAACTGCTTCTGTCCTCATGACCGACGTCGCAGGCAAACAAGGCTGTAATCTGTCAGTCATTTGAATGCTTCTCAAATGTTATGCAGATGTGCGGATGTACGTAGGGACGTGCAGACAGTGGACACAGACGCTCACCTGATGTTGGACGCCTGCTCTGTGAACTCTGTGGCCACCAGGGAGAAGTATTTACGCATCTTGATCCAAAGGTCGGGTTTGGGGACGCAGCCGTTGTGCGCGTGGATGGCGTGGATACGGGCCATCTCCCTGGCGATCAGTCTGAGAGGGAGATACAGATAAGACGGGTAGATAAACGACACAATAATCTAATCTAATCAAGTCGGGATTCCAATATGAAACTAGGACATCGTTAGATACATTAGCTCCCCGCAACAAAGCCACTAGACAGTTCATCCAGACACTTTCATCTCCATCTTAGATAAGAATGAAGAACTGAAAGTAAGAGTAAGAATCACACAGTGGAGTTTCAACCCAAAGCTAAATTGCCTTTAAGTTATCCTGACGCGTGTTTGCAGGACGGATCTTCTGTCAGTTATCCTTTGTGTGCCTATGACATGTGATCACCACATTTGTTTCTTTCCTTTCCTGTGCGTGTCTAAGCTTTGCATTGAGCAAACAGTAACACAGGGATATTTAAAAATGTTTCAGCTCCATTTTTGAACCGAGTGAAAACCCCTGACGAGTCCTGACCTAAGAAGCGTAGGATCCCTGACGTCCTGCGTCCCGAGAGCGTCACCCTGCATGAACTCGTAGCAGATGCCGTTCTGGAAGGTGCAGTAGAGGCGAGGGGCGCAGCCATTAGCGTGTAGCACCTAGAGGTCGGACACAGAAACGCAGAGGAAAGACGAATTAAACGGTGAAAACAAAAGCGATTCTCAAGCTCATATTTAGTGTCCCAGTTGTTGTAAATGCTACCTGAAAGCTCTTGAGCTCATTGTCTCTGTCCACAATCAGCTCGGTTTTGTGGCCGTACACTCGGACGAGGACCACGTCTTCTGGACTGTCCTCCACGTAGCAGCCTACCAGCTTGTTGGTGGTCCCGTCGGTGAAGAGCTGTAGCAGGGGGAAGAGAGGAGGCTGTTAGCTTTCTTTGCAGAAGTAAAGATGCAGAGAAACAAAAACACGAGCCTGTCACGGATGTTAGGTCGCAAGTTGGCGTGTTTACTTAAATTAACTTCATCTGTGTAAACGTGTAAATGTGTGTGTCATGCCCGCAAACTGAAACAAGCTGAATAGGCGACTCCTCCTTTCAATAGGACTGAGAAACAGATGTGTTCTTTGATGAACGGAGACTTCAGGCTTGTATGGTCTCATTCATTACATCCTCTAAAATGGAAGACTCAGCTAAAATACGGCAATGACCCGGATAGTGCCTCACACTCCGTGACTGTTGACCTTCCTACAGGGCGATGATGACACACCAGTGAGTCAGCAGGGTGTGGTCTCCTCTAAAGTAAAGTGTATCCTAATAGTGATGTGGATCTGTAGAAATGAACGACATCGTCTCTCCAGTGGCCAGCAGATCCCACCCAAAGCTCAGACATCCACCCACTTCATACATAACTTGCATTCCACATGTGGCTGACCACGCCCAGGCATCCATGTTGTGGCCATACCTCCACCAGCAATAACGGCTCTTCTACCACATGACTGATCTCGTAAACAACATACAGCTGAGTACATCATCAGAAAGACAAAAAGCTCTGAACCAGGCGGAGCTAAACAACATTCCCTCTCCACATTCTCATCATACTGTGTGCTGCCTGAGTGGAACAATGACGGTTGACGATTCTTGTTTCATACATTTCTGACAACCGATGAGATTCCAGGTTTGGTAGTCTGACAGGTAGGCTTTGTGGGCGGAGCCTAATATTAACA
The DNA here is from genome assembly GCF_046128005.1 of Genypterus blacodes. Taxonomy (NCBI): domain Eukaryota; kingdom Metazoa; phylum Chordata; class Actinopteri; order Ophidiiformes; family Ophidiidae; genus Genypterus; species Genypterus blacodes. Next base: position 7,069,012 of record NW_027466831.1, read on the forward strand.
ACAAACATGAGAAACTTTGGCTGTTGCTGCTTGAGGACTTCGACCATCAGGAGCTTCTGTCCACAGCTCTGACCCACATCCTCACCATATTAGTCAAATAACACGTTTGGACGAAACTTAATCAATCTTCTGATTTTAACCTGAAACTCCCTGCAGAAAAATCCTTTTAATTCATTGTCCCTCTTGTTGCTGGGGCACAGGATCACCACAGATTCACCACTAGGCTGCAGACACTCGGCTCCTGTGTGTGATGGCCTCTGAGTAAACGCTTCTTTGTTTTTTGGTCACAGCCATTCCAAAAGCATTTGACCTGGGCATGAAATATGAATCACCTGAGGGCCATAAATTATGCATTTCCCTTTAGCTGAGAATCGAGAGTCAAATAAACGTTTTAGCTTTGGAATGAAGAGGCGTAACCTTAAGAGAAGGCTCATGCAAATGTGGAGGAGCAGGTATTTACATTGGGAAACAAATTCAAAGAAACTTTAAAACAAGAACTACCGGTTGCTTGGAAGATTCAACATTAGTCAAACTAGGGTAGTGAACATAACCGGGGATGCATACTGATACACAACAGTTAAAAAGAAAAGCTGGAACCGTGTTTTAGAGTTTTAGTGTTGAGGGATCAGGCCATAAACCCACTTGTTATAATGAATCACTATGAACAATATATCCATTGTTAGATGTGAGTTAGTTGGGCAAGAACCTAAAACTGCAATCATATAAAACCTCCAAGAATCAAGAGCCTCAAGGGGCAAACTTTGAGTGTGTGTGTGTGTCCTCCCCCTCCTCTTTAAACACAGTTCACATCCTGCACCTGACATTAAAGCATCCCCGTGTTTCTCCGTCACGTCACCACCAGCTGGCCTCTGGCACGGAGGTGACAGCTCGGCTCTCCTACTAGATTTGGTATACGCGTTTACGTTTGAGTGTCAACAAACTGGAATCAAATAGTAAAATCTATCAATACACTTGTCAATTGTTTGGGGGGGTTTAACTATTTACTGTCTGTAGCTGACGTTAGCTGGTCACGAGCGTGTATCCATCCTGCCGCTATCACATCAAAACGTCTTTATTCGCAAAAATACAATTAATTACAGGTTAAATAAGTTAATAATGATATAATATGAACCCCTTGTTATTTGTAATTTAACGCGGTTCTTTCTTTCTGGAGGCTTCGTGTTGCTCGGCGGTGCTGTTCGGCTGTCAAGTCTAGCCTAGCATACCGCGTACAGCTTAGCTGGGCAGCTAACGTTACCTTCGTCTTGACTTGATTCGCGTCCCACGCCGGTCTCAGTTGTTTTATGAGCTTCATCGCTCCATCCGTCACGTTGTGTTCGTCCACGAAAATGGGGATTTTCTTTATTACCGGCGAGCCGACGGGCACATGTATTTGCGTCTCCATCCCGTTCGTCTTTGACGGTTTTTACCTGCGAGCCCTCTACACAGATGTTTCTTGAAATCGGAGCATACAAGTGTCGGCTCGGTATGTGTTGTATTCTGTGAAGGGTTGGTTTCTACGAGATGTAACAGAAGCGCTTTATCGTGTTTACAGCTGGAGGAGTGATGATGGTGGTGATGAAGAGGAGCTAGACACGGTGTTAGTAGCGCTCTCGTACTTAAAGTGAGCTGTATGACGCCAGACTGCCGGCTGCAGAGACTCGTCGCCGGTTGTATTAGAGAAGCTCAGCCCGACCAACCAGTCACTTCCTCCTACTTGGCCCCGCCCACACGGGATCATCCGATTGTACCGCTGCTGTAACGACAAACCACATTTGAGCACGCCCACTGTCCCGACTCCCGAGCGAGTCCGACTGTATCCGGAGATACCCGAGTGCATGTGTGGCAGGATCTATGGTACTCCAACAATTTTACACACCAGACTAATTTTACTGCAGATTATCTCATGAATTTGCATACTTTGTTAGTCTCGGTTTTAGCAGAATTATATTTTATTATTATTTTATCGTTTTAAACATTATTAGACACAGAACTTTTGTAACCTTACAAGTTTCCGTTACAGTATTTGGAATGCTGAAGACTGCAAGGTTGAAAACTAAAGCCTATCCTAATAGTTTTCATACATTATCGTCTTTTCATTTATTAGAAGCACATCAGAAATGTGCAGAACTGACAATGCAGATGAATTGAAGTGAATTAAGTATACAAACAACATATAAAACTAATTAGCAAGTCAGAACTTTCCTTTACACAGTAGTTGTGTGATCACTACCAGTATATTTACACCTTGCATACAACTTGCATTGATTATGTATAAGGCATTACCTGGCACCAGTGTACTATATAGAGAATGTATTGAGACTTGTGGGACGTTCCTGGTTTATTTTACATTACATTACGATCATTTGGCAGACGCTTTTATCCAAAGCGACTTACATTACATTACCACCCTTCGCAGAGGGAGGAGCAATTGAGGGTTCGGTGCCTTGGCACTGAGCCACTGCCTCCCTATTTGTACATTGTGGTGTATTTTGCTGTGATCTAGCATCTCAATAAGAACGTATATTCATTCTACTAGGGAAGGCTGTACAGCTGACAAATGGACAAAGGAGAAGTGTACCTTAGGCCAGTCTAAACCGGACAAGTGATGTAAATAACATAGAAGGTCAAGTTTAGGGAGGCAGTGGCTCAGTGGGTAGTGCTTCCGCTTGGGAACCGGAGGGTCGCCGGTTTGAGCCTCTGCCGAGGTGCCCCTGAGCAAGGCACCGAACCCTCAAGTGCTCCCCCCCTGCGAAGGGTGGTAATGTAATGTAAGTCGCTTTGGATAAAAGCGTCTGCCAAATGATCGTAATGTAATGTACATGCCAAATAAAGGCCATTACAAAATGAACTGTCACTCCCTCAGGATGGCCACGTAGTGTTTACAGTGGCTCAGGTGTTTTGTCAATACCCACTGAACAGGTCTTTTCTGATTGAGAATCAACTGTATAAATATGTCAGAAAGTTAGAGTTCGAGAGCGACTCATTCTGGCTGCAGAGTCTCTCACAAGCATTCCATGGTGCTTGTTATGATGCTGTACTTTGTATAATAAAACCCTATTATACAAGCAAAGACAGTGTCAGCGGAGATCCTTCCTTCCTTCATCTTCACATCATCGCAACCCAAGATTACACTAAAACATGAAAATACATTCAACAGCAGCTCTTTGGCAAACACATAGGCATCCCTACTGGCTTAATACTTCCCCTACTGAAGTTTGCCACCTGCTGGCCAAAGCACATACTTACAGTGTAACAACTCGGAAGAAAGAAAGAAAGAAAGAAAGAAAGAAAGAAAGAAAGAAAGAAAGAAAGAAAGAAAGAAAGAAAGATATTCTATGCAAATTATATAGAATATTATGGAAATCAGGTACATAATGCTGTAGGGATCCACAATTACCGCTAGAGGGAACCAAGCGCTTCTAAAATAACCGGAAGTTCCGCATGTAGTTTCGGGGTTGTTGACATCCTGTCTCTGGCCTGTTCATTCAGCTGAGGTTTTTATACTAAACCATGATGTTGGATTTGAGTAATAACCTGGAGAACGTTCCTGTTCTGCTGGAAGAGAATACGGCTTTGCGGACATTGCCTGAATTCGAGGTAATACCAACACAGCCAGCACGACAATCGCGTTACTTTTGATCATATAACATGATATAAAGTTGTCTGTTTGCTCTTCAATTTAGAATAAAGTAAACGAATGGACTAAAATAATGCACCATAACACGTGTAATATTAAAATTCAAAGACCATTGGTCATCCATACATGAATTGTTTTGCCCCTACAATGTTTTCATACCAATTGGGGGCAGATCGTTCAATTTGAATTAGTATCTCCGGTATTGTGAATCTTCTAATCCCTAATTCAGTTTAAATGGGAAGATGTACTGCTCTGCTCCATTACGTCACTGTGTTTACCCAAGTAAAGAGGGGGAGAAGCAGCTTTGTTTGCTGCTCCTGGCACCGACATCTTCCCCTTATCTTCTGTTGATGCTGCTGCTGCTGCTGCTGTCACTCCCTCCTTTGTCTATTCAGTTTGACATTTCCATTGAGATCTTATCTGTAGATTGGCATTAACACGGTGAAGAGGCATTTCGTGTAGTGATGGGTCATTTCCATTCACTAACACTGATAAGAGGAATAATTATTGAGCCGCCAAAACTACACGACAGCCAATAAGACACACACAGATACATGCTTTACCATTAAATGAAATACATCAGGGAAATGAATCCAAGGTTGCCCCTGGAGACGATATCCTGTGTTGTTTTATCAGCTTTAAGTGAAAAGTTTAGTCCAGTATGCTCATCTGGGACTGTTTCATAGACTATTGAAATGTTCTGTTTTACCATGAGATGGCAGCAAACCATTACAGGGCACCACTGCACCAACTAACTGCAGTACAGGGAATCAAAAAATAACCTCCCTGTCCTGAACCAGAGGAGTTGTCCTACTTTACAGGCCTGATCCAGAAGACTTCCCAGTCAACACAATGCAGCACATTAACAGAACAGTTGGATACATTATAGTGTTGTTGAAATAATGAAGCTGTTAGATTTCCCTGTTGATGGGGTTGTTAATGATACAGACCTGTGTGGTTTAACATTTCCCCTTAATGTGACTGTTGGCCTAATTTAAAGAGATTAGGTCAAACTGGTATCACAACTTTTTTTCTCGATCTTTCATTGCGATTCCCTTTGGCATTTTCAGTATTCACCAGAAAATATTCAGGGACCAGGATGCACCGTTGACCCCAGCGAGGTCATACTTCCTGGATGTACCTGCCTTTCCCACTCCTGTAATCCTGAGAGCTGCTCCTGCTTACAGAAATATGGGCAGGCGTACTGCCGCTCTGGGACCCTGCTGAATCTTAACGGAGCGGGAACTGGTTACTCTACACCTGTGTTTGAGTGCAATGCTCTTTGCACCTGCAGTGAAACCTGTTCCAACCGGGTGGTCCAGAGAGGACTCGGATTCAGGTTGGAAGTTTTCAGCACAAAGGAGAGGGGCTGGGGCGTACGGACACTCGAGCCGCTTCCACGTGGGACGTTTGTGTGCGAGTATGCGGGGGAGGTCATCGGTTTTGACGAGGCCAGACGCAGACAACTTGCCCAGGGATCCAAAGAAAATAATTACATCATTGCCGTAAGGGAGCATGCAGGTAAGGACCACGTCACCAACACATTTGTAGACCCGGCCTCTGTGGGAAACGTAGGCCGCTTTCTCAACCACTCCTGCTCGCCCAACCTGTTCATGGTGCCAGTCCGTGTTCACTCTATGGTCCCTAGACTGGCACTGTTTGCTGACCGGGACATCAGTGCCCACGAAGAGTTGACTTTTGACTATTCAGGAGGCTACAGTAACCAGCCTCCCATAGAGCCGTCTGCACAGAGCGACGCTGCTCTACAGACCAGCAGGACAGACGCTCTCCCAAGGAAAACCTGCTTCTGTGGTACTGACAGCTGTGCTCAGTTCCTTCCACTGGATTTATCTGTTCTCAGCTGATCTCATTGGGTTCAAATTTTGCATTGTGTCTGTTTTGCAGCTGTTAATGTCTTTTTAAAGCGATAAAGTAGATTCAAATGACAAATGATTGTGGCTGTTTTTTTCCATAATGTGGTTTCAAAATTCTCTATTTAGTCGAGCTGCAATCTGCAAATTGCTGATATTGTTTGTGAATGAAAAGGGAATAATGCAGTTTATCTGTGGAAATACAAACGCAACAGGCTGAATGAGTCACGTCTGTGCTGTCACTGTTTACGATTTTGCGACTATGTCCCCCGAGATTTCATAATGCTGTAACACACTCATTAGGTTAGCTGGCGCAGTGAAACTAAATCATGAGGTGCGAAAAAAAGTTTGTGAAAAAGTAAACCTGTTAACACCATTGACTCTCCTGTATGTCTTATTCAGTTTGATCAATCTTGAAATGCTTCTTCTATATAGGACATGTCCCACTTGACTCACAGTCTCAAAAGGGTCATCTTGTCCGCCACATGTACGTCTCATTTCTCACATGATACAAGAATCTGGATGGAACAGGGACATCATTAGTGAATTAAGATAAATGTGTTCCTTTAATAGCCATATAACTGACAGGGATCATCTAATTTATAAAAAGGAAAGACGAGCTGTTAACCAAAACAGGAATTCATCCAATCTACAGTGACAGAACTGTCTCTCTCCTGCAACCTGACATTTCAGTCTGTCTTCTGCAATGCAGTCTCACATTGTAAGTGTTCTCACCCTGACATCACTCTCAAACCTCACGAGAGGTGGGACCAATTAAAAAGGGCCGGAGGGTAATTTTATATAGAAACATATTTTATTCCCCTGTCAAAGGAGGGGTGAAGGTGTCCCACTTTAGTGTGACCATTCTCAAATCAGGGCCTTCTCTCTCAGTCTGCCCCATTTCCAGTCAAGAACTGCTTTCATCTTATTAATATCCACATCTGGGTTAATTAGAAGGGAGACCGTGTTTCATCCAGAAATGGGACCAGTGCTTGAGCCACGTTGAGGCTGAGAGAGAGACAAAGTGGTGGGGAGATGGGAGCCTGTTGCTGATCAGAGACCTCCGCCAAGTCGATTGTTTTTTGTGTCACCCAGCAGAGAGGCAAACAGAGGAAGCCTTTGTGCGCTCCGTGTATATAGTTCCTTTGTGAGGATTGTGTTGAATATCTTTCGGTTCAGTTTCTGTTCTATTTGTCCGAACGTGCCACAATAAAACAAAACAATAGAGCTACGGTCAGGGCCTGGGAGACAGCTTGGTCAGGGCCTGTGTGAAAATGTCCAGATACTTTTCAAACCATATGGAATCTAAATAGGATGTGATTGGGCAGATGTACGCAGACTGTTCCCTAACTGTTGTGTAGCTGAGCTGCAAAATGAAAGGTTGGTTTCTGCACGGTCACCTAGCAACCACCACTTAATCACATGGGGTGAACTTCTCCCCCTAACCTTTTTACCCCTTCACACAAAAGCGTGTTGAGGATTTATTCAGTGCTAAAGAACAGAGTGTGATATTTTGTTTGTTTGTTGTTTATATTCATATTGATTGAATGCTCTTCAGACCGTTGTGGTGACTCCAATCAGCCATAAAAGCAAAGTCGATGAACAACCTAAGAAATTCCAAAAGCAATTGACCTGTGTAACAGGTCAAAATGTAACAGTAGCAGTAAGTCACAAATCTGAGGTGTGGTGAGTCCAGCTTTGTTTGGCTGAAGTGCAGTGAGATTTGGAATTTCATCTCACAGATGGAGCTGACCTACATACATCCATTTTTTATGCACCAGGGAGTGAAGAAAACTTGTATTCATCAGCAGCACTGTCAGGAAGTTGAAATTCTCCAGGATACTGGCTTGTTATGTCTATTTTGAAATAAGCACGTTATAAAGTTCAACTAGCAAGAATAGCAAAATGCATAGATGCACTATGGACTTCTGTGTGTCATCTGCCACATCAATAAATGAAACACACACTATTTCAGGCTGAGAGACCAGTGGAGAAATTGTGACTGGCAGTCCATTTGTTCAAAAATGGAGCACCTCTCTGATGAGGGCACAGATGTCCTTGCCTCGATTTATGTATGCACACACACACACACACACCCATAGACACACACCACAGAGATGAAAGAGCAGCGATCCGCTGTGCCACAGAAGGCAAAGGCAATGAGGAGTCAAATTTAAAGCACAACTCTCAACTCTTAACTTTGTTGTGACGCTGTTTGCAAGTCGGGGTCTATTTCACAATTTTCTAAAAGCATCACATGTACGAAAGTGAGATTGCGAGAGAGTTGTGTAATTCTTCACTAATCAACACACAGGATCTTTATTCAGTATCTGTCAAGTGCACATGTGTCACCGTAAACTGCAAATTAGAGCAGGAGCATAAGAGGACTTCAATGAGGGTTTCACAGTAGTTCCTCTCCTCGCAGATGTTGTGATAAAATAGAACTGTGACATCTGTGGGGGGCTCAGCAGGAAGTTCTGGTGCCCAAAAAGCATCCACAACTGCAGCTGCGTCTAACACCTGTACACACTGAACCTCCACTAGCATCACAGTGCACCAATTCTCATGCATAACATCTATTTAGTCTTCTTTCAGTATTTTTGCTAGTGTACTTAAGTTGATACAATCTTTCCTGGGGCAACACTACAAAATTCACTGTCACTGCAGTCACAGTTCATAATTAGGGGTAAAGCCTGTAAATGATTGCGCTATGACAGTCTCATTACCTCTCACTCACCTCTCACATCACCTTTTCCATATCAGATAGCACAGATTCTCTTTAATAAAATATTATTTTTGTAGGATAGAGCATAAATTAAACGGTTTAGGGGTTAAAATCTGAGTGACTAATTATTATTCGATGTAATGGTCTTCTATACAGTACATGGACAGACAGTCATACCTATGAGATCAGGCAAATTAAAGCATTAAGCGAAAGTTAAGTCAGCCGTCCTTCGCATCCGACTGATCATATTGGATTACGAGTAAAGCTGCTTAAAGAAACTGCTTACAGAACACATTCTTCAGGTTAAAGTGGCGAGGTCGTGACTACTGCCCCATTAAACGTTGTCCTCTATCAGTGTAGTGGAGAACAGCAGCGTGCCAAACCCCATTGCATCTGTTTCCACAAATCATGCACCTGGAAGATAATTTCCTCTGGCATTTGTGTAGCGTCTGGCATATTGATTATGCTGTAACCAAGGGGATGAGGTGCAGTGATCCTCCACTCTGCACCCAGTGTACGTAAAGAGTTCTGCAAAAAATCAGATAAGCTTCGTCATATTTTATATTCCAGATAATGTCAATCAAAGTATGTTATTTTTGTTTTGTTTATTACTTTAGAATGTTGTATTTTTAACACTGTGTCACATTTGATTGATATTACTGGGAATGCAAACCCTCCCCGACACGAACAGGATCTGTTTTTGCAAACGAAGAGGAGCCTGGCTGAATGCAGACGGTAATTTGGTCAATGCTTTTGAACAAAACCTTGTGTTAGAGCCGAATGTGGAGGACAGAACATCATTATCTGAGGTGTAATATCTGGAGTTGCAAACAAACAAAGTATATTTGTCAGTGCCCACAAATCCTCTCCTTGGCACAGGTCAAATCACTTTTATTCCACAATATGAAACGCAATTTTTATACTGGTAACTGTTGTAAAAGTAAGACCCCTAAAACACAAAGCCTAATTAGAATATCTCTGCTGCTGGTCTAATCAGACTGTTCCCTTTGGGTGTATGAAGGTCATTATACCAGCGTAATTGTCTTTTATTTTTAGTGAGGTGGATCTCTACCTTGTAGGGTGTTGAACCAGTACCTGGTATTTTGCAGGGTGGCAAAGACACAGAATCAGCAGGATGAAAGATGAGAAGCAAAAAACACCACAAGGTTTTTTACTGCACATTCATCCCTGGCATGATTATTCAGCTCCAACCGTTTTTTGCAGAGGATCCCAACCAAACTCAAAAGGAAGTTCTTTTATCACCCATACACGTTTTAAAGAAGGGGCTTCTAACTATAAGAAATGCACCTAACACATTTCTGAGTCAGAGTGTGTGAGATTGAGAGTGAGTAAAGGGAAGTAAACCTGATAAGCTTTGAGTGTGTAACTGACTCTTCACAGAAAGGTGGTGTCCTTCACTGCCCCTGTGTGTGTGTGTGTGTGTCACAGACTCAAAAGACTGGCAGACAGAGAAAGATTGAGGTATAGATTGAGACTATTGTTTCTATCAGCTTCTATTCACAGCAGAAGGCTCTAAGCACAGTGAGGTCAAACAGGTGTTGTGTGATTCTGGATCACTCGCCAACACCATCTTCAAGTTGTTTAACTTCATTTTTGCATAGTTCTTATTGTCAAGTCATTTACGTTTGAACAAAGGAAATGATTACTTCCACCAGGATTTTCATTCAGTTTATCAATAGTTCTGTGTGTCATGTTTGTCATGGTTTACTGCGGCAGATCCACAGTTAGATCCTGTTGTGTTTTTTATAGCCTTAGCTTACTCTCTTTTAAACAAACAAATTAGAGTTTGTACAATAGCACATTAATAGCTTTGTTTGTGTTTATATTTAGTCCCGCTGTGATATTTCTGATGAATGTCGGGACTACATTCAAGGCCTGGCCCACACAGAGGACTATCCAAGCCTCAGACAAGAAAACTATCAACCATTGTGCCCACACATCAAAGGGAAGTGAAGGCCTGAATGTGCACACGAACCAATTCACACTCACACACGCACACAATCTACGCGCCCACACAAATGGTTGCTGTGTTTTGTCATTCTACTGTCTGTTGGGCATCACAAGCATGCAGAGGCTTTGTTTATAATCTGTTAGTCATTTGTGAATTATGTTGGAAAATAATTAATGAATCACCTCTCCCTCACACCTTATGTGTGCTTGCTCATGACCCTCACAGAAAACCAATCGGTCTTCACAACATCCCATCCCATCTCATATCAATGTTCATGTTTGTTTGTTTTTGCAGTGATGTACTGCATGAAAACCGTAATAACAGGTTCAGTCAAGTTACTATAAAAGTGCTCACCAAAACACCCAGAGAATTAAGAAAACATTCCATTTATCGAGCCACAGTAGCACATCTACAGCAATACAGACATAATGTACCATACTGTGGCTGTAGATATTTGTAGACAGTCAGCGAATTCATTATCTGTTATGAAAATAAAACATTTAGTGACACCAGACTTCCCAAAAAGTGCAAACCACAGCAATTAAGTACATTGGTAACGTATATTAATGCCCATACTTGCTCTGTGCTCGAGTTGCAGCGAGTGTACACCGTATCCATGACAACTGAGAACTCACTTCACGTTGCACTCAATGGAAGCCTGGAAAGACTTTTAGTTAAAGAAAAGGCTAGCCTCTCATACATATTTATGATCTTATTGTGCTTTTAGTCAGACTTGCATGATCTCCATCTATAAACCCTAAGTGTCTTATATTTCTGCTTAGATTAATATGAACCAACAAAGACACAGCCTATCTTCAAAATTTTGGTTTTGCCTGTCACCGTGTTTACGAAATAGTTGATAGAGTTGATGAAATGATAGAGCATAAGGATATGAATTGCAAATTAAAGATGCATGATCATGCTGCCAACTTTTCTTGCATCTTGCATCATCAACACCAGCTTCAGTGTGTAACAGGTAGCAATCTCTTTACATCTGAAAGACCTCACTGTACCAGGGGATGAGGATGTTTAAAAGAACAAACAAAGCACCATTATGGTAATGTGACGCCACCTGTTCCACTCACTTTATCCTTCTAGAACCTGTAGCTAAGTAACAAAATTACAATATAATCAACAAGAAGAGCTAATGCCTCTGAGCTCAATTTAGGGATGAAAGAGCTTTCTCTTTTTCCACTCGTGTCTTAGACTCTTGCCACTTTTCCATTAGCAATTATAATGTCGAATTAGGGATTCATACTTTATCAAATTTAATCATCTAAGTGAGCAACCCTGGTATAAACCAAAGTAAACATCTGTGGAAGGGTCGGACGTTTGGGACCCTTCCTACTCTCCAGTTTTTGTGACGTTAATATTGCATGATGCTTTTTAAACATTTCAGTATGTAGAAATATCTGTTCCAATTACAGTCTGAAAAAAATGACAAGAAGTGATTTTAATAGGTCAGCTGCAAATAAACCAGATCACTCTGACGTTCACTCAGATTGAGCTTTCCAAAACTTATATACCAAACTTTTCTGCTTTAGCAAATGGCATTACCAAATGTTCCACATGCTGTTATCCAGAGCAAACATGTGACAAATAATCTGTAATATTCAAGACAGTTTTCTTGTAACAACAATGGATGGCTTTACAAACAGGCTTTAGTCTTCGGGCTTTCGTCATTACGAACCCAGGAATCTGACCGTCCTGGTTGGATCACAGTGTTTTTGACAGGAGACGGCACACACAACTGATGTCTTTATCTCATGTTCATTCACGCTCTGACATGCACAGCAGGATCCCTTTTTGCCAAACAGCAAGTGTGCTCCTGTTTTTGACATGACATACATGAAATAATCTAAACATAAGCAAAAACAAGTCACATGTATTTGATCATTCAAAGAAACAGCATAGTCTACAGATGTGATCTTAAGGTGTAATATAGGGGTTGTGTAGCTACTACACACACTCCAACAGACACAAGCCACAAGTAAACAGATGGCAACTCAAAATGGCCCTTCTAGTCTATTCAGATTTGTATGACTACGGAATTTGTGATCACTTAACTCGTTAACCCAGTGGTACCGATACCGATCCAAGGCCAGGGCCGGGAATGTGATGATTTCCAAAATTTCAAGATGGTTTTTATTCATTTCTTTTTTCGCAAGTAAAGCACCTATCTCAATTAAGGAAATGTGGCATATTCATCCTATGGTAGCCTATTTTTAGCCTTTTTAAAACAGCTTCCTATAATTATTATTATCAACTATAATTAACTAGTGTAATTATAGTTATTTCCTGCTCTTCTTCTGTGGATGATGCAAAGGTTTCCTTTCACCAAACAGGTTCTGTGTATTTAGGATGGGTCATTGTGCTATTTTTAAAATGTCAAGAACAAGAGGCAAATTGTTAGGGGTTAGGCACACTAATGCGTTCATTAATTGTTCTTCTTGTTGTAGTGTATTTACATAAAAAAAAAAACCTTTTAAAAATATTCTTAAGATACACATCAACACTTTAATCCTTTCCACCAGATTCATCCAAAAGAGAAATACTGCTCAAGCAAACAAACAAACACAGATACAAGCATTGATAGTCACAGTCACATACATGCAGAATGGGGCATCAGTGGTCTAAATAACTACATTTCCCAGAATCCTTTGCCTGCAGTATAAATAGTACCGAAAGGGGCGTTCCCTCAGATGCATGTGGAGGAGGTAAGAAGCGGATTGTTGCCGAGGACCCACTCAGCTGTCAGAGATAACAACCTGCCTTTACCTGGAGTTTCACTACCATGGACTTACCCGAGGATAGCTCTGATGTAATGAGCCTTCGCTGACCCACTTGTTCTCACGTTTTCCAGCGTGTCGTTCGTTTTGTGTCAGGTAAAATGGCTCTTTTCTGTGTACTTTTCTCTCCCCCCATCTAGAGCGCCGTTCATGTATCACTGAGTAGCATCCCTGTCAGGAAGTAGCCCACGCGCTGCTTGTTTTGTAGCATCAGCTCGTGCCGTGAAAAAAAACAGCTATTTATGGTTTTAGCTAGCGGAGACGTTACATTACAGTTATATTTCAACAAAAATTCCGAAAATAACACTTATTAGGCGTCACATCACGTTCAGTTGTCTTTACATATTGCAGCATTTGGCTTAAACAGACCTATACAAAGTTTGTGTGGTGTAGGTTATCATATACTCGATAGATTTTAACGGCAATACTGAGGAAAATAGTGAGCACCATTGTCCTCCACTTTTCATTGAAGATGAACAGGAAACACTCATGTCTTCCAGTCATGCGAGTAAATTTCACAATTCAAACAATGACATCTTTTATAGTTTCTGCTCCTCTACTTTGGCATGTTCTGTCCACATAGCCGCTCGTTTCCTTAGTACACAGTTAAGTTCAGTTTATTCGTTTTCTCTTAGCTCCCAGAGAATCTAAAGTGTAAAGAGTGGTGACCTAATTTCCCTTCTGTGTTTGCTTTATTTAGTACAATGCAGGAGAACCTTTGTGTTTTCTTTAAACCTGGCAGGAATAGAGTCTTTTTCTGTCAATTGAGAAAAGGTGATACAACGAGGTCCCTCAGGACGAAACGTGATTATTTATTTATTTATTTATTAAATTGTCTAAGAATCATTATAACCAGTACTGTTCATGTATGCATTTTAAGCAAGGGTTTCCAGCATGAATACTCAAGTTAAGCACCTTTTTTTGTGGTATTAATGTGTTCAAGGCAACTGTATTTTACTTCCACTGTGAAATCACATAGCCTACATGTTCCTAATATACACGGTACAGTTAAACCAACAAATGATCGGCCTAACTGTTCAGGTGCTCTACAATGCAAATGTCATCTTAAAGGTGGTTGTTAGAGGAAGGTAGGGGGAAAATACCACATGATAAAAGATCTACTAGGTCTACTATCTTGTTACAATAAGATGATATAAATGAATGTGTAATAATAAGTTATGTAGGTTATAAATACAGGTTTTTATATCGTAATGTCATTCATGCTTCAACTCAAACACTTTAAAAACTGTTTAAAATAATGCAAGGGTTAAGAAAACTGGGACAAAAGCATGACAGGCAGCATTTGAAACCAAAAAAGCTAGTCTACTTGGTGATCTGTCCATTTCAATCTTAACTGCTCCATCCTCTACAGTTGTTGAGACCCAGCAATCATTTAGTATTATTTGTGTGAGTTAAATAAAGTTCAACTGCCCATGAAGTCAAATCATTGTCATGAGTCGGGCTCAGCTTGATTTTGTAATGGTTGAAGTATCAATCATTTGCAGGTGAAGTCGAAGCAGAGGAATCATGTCGGACAAGATGTCCAGCTTCCTCCATAATGGGGACATTTGTTCCCTGTATGCTGAGGGCTCCACCTGTGGATTTATCAGCACTTTAGGGTAAGTCTGCTTCTATTTGTCTCTCCACCACCTCGACTCCCCTCACTTTCTTGTGCCATAGTTTCCCATGTGAACATGCTGGGTTTGACGGAGCTACAGCAAATATTGTCATACTGTGCAGGATACAGAAGTATCAGTATCATTGAGTAGAGCCTCAATAAAAACACAGTAGCCTGTGCAATTATTTACATGGTTTTTGGTTGCTCCTGGGAAAATGGAGGCTTTATAAAATTCCCCTACCCACTTCACAGCAGATTTTTTATCTTAATTTCAGAAACCTTTATAATCCTGCAGAAGAGAAACTGGAGCGTCTACCCTCTTTGTTTCTATTTCCTGTACTAGGGTGTTTCTCTTCCAAGGTGAAAATGAACCCAACATCATGCTGTCATATCCCCCCCCGCCCCCTGCTTTTGTAGTGCAGCTTTTCTTCATCGTCTTGCCATGTCACTGTTTGCAGCTCACAAAAGGCCATAGCAAGCCCTACGTTTACAAGGTCTCAGCAACCGAGCTCTTCACAATTCAGATTGTGCGTCACCCACCATGGCAACAAATGCGAGCACAGCTTCGAAAATTGCTACCGTGACAAAACCCATTCGTCAAGTTGTCCGTCTTGGTATGTTATGCCTCGTAATCATTCCCCCCCATTACTGCTGTGAGGGCTAACTGTAAAGTGATGAGCTTAGAGGACCTGGCTATAAATAGTATAATTGTATTACAGTAGGTGTTGCTTTTGCTGTCTGTGTCTGTGACCTCTGAAAGACAGCTGTGTAATTAACCACCTGGACCACTGCTGGCACAGAGAGGATGGCTGCAATGTGTTTAGAGCCTCGGCGCTGCACTCCAGAGGGAGGAAGTAACTTAATCTGCTCCCCTGCTGTCATGTTTTATTCTTCTTGACCTTCAATACAGATATCTCTTGTAACTTTGGTTTTTTGGTGACTCTCACAGCATCTGCTTGCTTCCTTAAACACAATACAGTGCTAATACAATCCAGTATATACTACATAAACTAAAAATAGAATCATCTGATTGTACTAGAGGGAAACCGCTAGGGATCTGCAGGCTTTCACCAGAATGCCTGGGTTGCTTTATCGTCGTATTTTGTATATTGTATTGTGGCACTGATATGCATTCTGTGTCACATTTAAGGAAGGCCATTATGTCACTCCTGTCAGGTATTACTGTTGTTTAATCATTTTTAAGGAAAGCTACGATCCTTTGAAGGGTTATAATAGTATCATGGTTTATCGTGGCCATAATCTGTTATTTTGAGAAATCAATCAACTATAAACTATTTTCTATCCTCACCCTCATTGTTCTTAGATGACAGCTAATTTTACAGCAAATATTTCTGTTGATAATGCTTTATAGTACTAATTTCAACCAGCTATACAGTATATGTGGGGACTGGAATGGGTAAAAGCATGATCCCGATACAGAGTAATGCAGCACTGCAGCATAGTCAAGAGGATTATATGTCACAAGGAGGAGGTTAATGGGCTACAGGCGACGGGTGGCACCATGCAGTTGATCCACAAGCTCTACCTGAATGTCCAACTTGGACACTTACTCTCTCTGTCTCTGCCAAGAGCCTTAAAAGGCACAGCTACTAATATGAAGAAGGAAGATCATCAACAGATTAGCTACAGTCAATCCCTAAGATTGCTTAGGCTCAGTGATAATGATACCATCAGGCAGTTTGCTGCCAGATGCCAACGCACCAGCACACAGCATCCTCATCATCACTGAATCCACAACAGCCACAGCTACAGTGATGCTGGAGATGCTTCTGGAGATGATAAGCTCACACCACTTTCCCACAAGAGCATGTGGGAAAACGTCCCATCACACAATACCAATGTCCACTGGCTACCAGAGCACCACAGCCTCCACAATAACAAGAAGCAGCCATCATTACAACTGTTTGCCACATCACAACATGGACAACTCCTGTCAGGAATTGTAGCCATTAAGCTAATGAACCCCTTGGCCAGTATATGAGCATAGCCCAGAAGGGGATTGAAGGCAACACCAGAGCCCCCAAGCAACAAATTACTGGTAGACATAGCCGTCCCCCAAGACTCAAAGTCCAGAGAGATTGAAGTGAGCACAACGGGAAATTGACTATTAGAAAGCTTATGACGCCATGCCACACATAGATCCCAGGATGCTTGGAATTATACAACAAAAACCTTGATGGGGATTATGGAAAACAACACTTGAAGACCACAGCACGTACAGCTGAGACCTGGAATGTGCCCTCTGCATCTGTTCCATCCCAGCTCAGCAGCTGAGTGCATTGATCAAGGGCAAGAGCATGAACACATGTACACAGGGGAAAACATGGACACGTCACACAGACAGGATCTTCCTGTTGTGAGGCAACAGTCTAACCCTGTGCCACTTTGATTGTTTGACCATGTACTATTATCTAATTTCTTATGAAGACATTATCTTTTCTGCTATGTGCTGTTATGAAAAAAGTAAAAGGAGGAGGAAAGGTCTGTTTTGATGTTCAGTCACAAGGTACCTTTAGAGACTAAGGGGATCTTGTGCTGGCTGTGTCCACAGGCTTGTAGATGACCGCTGTGTGGTACAACCAGACACAGGGGACCTCAACAACCCACCCAAGAAATTCAGAGGTAAGGCATCAACAACACTTGCATATCATATCATTGATTGCATTCCTATATGAAAGGTTTCTTTAAGGCGTAGGGGTAAGTTTGCCATTTTTGTACTTGAAATATGAATGACCAGACATTTACATTCTCAGTTGTTAAAAAAATGGAGTGTGTGACCTCTTTTACAGCTTCGACTTTAAATGCGATCTCAGTATATATTATGTGGACAATGACAGCTGATGACGGGACACCTTGCATCAACGTCTGCCCTCTCTGCAATGCTCTCTGCAATGCTGCAATGTCTTTCCTCTGTCCTCTGTGCATGATCCCCATCCATTTACAAAATAACTGAACCAAAAAGTATACTTAACACTGTTGGGTGAGCAGTTAGGCTTTGCTGTTCTGTGGATTTGAACAAGGCGTGCACTTCCATTCGGGTATGCAAAATCTGTTATCTTGTCAGTTTCTAACTTGGCTATTCAAATTCTTTGCAAAGCTGTGATATAGCACCATCCAAGTAGCTGCAGAGTGGTGCTGGCTAAATACTGTAGATATCGTATAGTAGCCCAATTTAACCCATGATCATACTCAAACATTACAAGCACAAACGTGTGCAGGTTATGTTTCCAGTCTCTCCTCCCCTTCAGACATCAGAAGAGACAAAGTGTGCCTAGACTAAATCCCTGTTGTGTATTAATAGCCCACTTAAGCCTGTTCTCCCGGGAGCTTTAGTTGAACATTTTAAACCTTACTTCTACCTTTTGGATAACTTGAGTGCATAACACCGTGAAATAGAATATTAGTTAGTGTTTTGTGTATGTGTTTTTGCATGTGTGTTCACACTCACAGGTTCACTACACAATGGCGGCTCTCAGGGATAATCCTCTTAATCTTTGGACGTCCTGATAGCTCTAATAGTGTTGACAGTGCTCCCACACTTAATGACCTCAGGTTAGGGGAGGGGAAATGTTTTTTAGAACACGTATAGAGACAGTAGTCAAAAAAGTGAGACCTCCTTTCAGGGCTGTGGGGATGTGCAGAATTTCACTTTTATGATTATGTTTAAGTGATGGAGTTTAATGCCAGCATACTCTACCCTACCAGTACCTGAAATATAGGTTCCAGAATAACTGAAAACGCCTACAAGGTTGCGTAGGGCATTTAAATCCACATTAACGTTTGTTGTTGCAGTGTCATACTAGCTTTAAACCCTTACAGGACAGGTTAGATAAGAAGTATTGACACAGTCACACTAACCTAGTTTTTCCAAACTACACGCTCATATTTCAGCTGTGTGATGAGCCGCTGTGTACATGGTTTTCTGTGTTCAGGTGAGCGGAGCCTGTAGGGTGGAATAGAGAATAGAAAGAGATCAATATTTACCTTGTTTAAGTTATTAATGATCTGGAATACATTTGATATTTATGTTCCATTTAATCAAGTGTATTTTTAAGAAATACATGAATAAATCATCTGAATTCCCTCATTGTTTATCAGTTCAGTTCTATAAATGTACTTGTGGAAAGTTTCACTAAATCCCCAAGCCTAACTTTAGCATCCCAATGTTCTCCCAGTGCCCCATTTTCTCCATTGATTCCTGTGCCTCCTTTTCCTTTTGTCTATTCTCCTCCTTCTGTACCACTTATCCATCCCTCTCTTCCACCCGGTGCCCCATTTACTGCAAATCCCTGGACATTGCCGAGTTGGCAGTGTGTCCGACAGAGGCTGCCAGAGTGGATATTTTTACCACTGTGAAGCCCATCTAGCCCCTGTAACAGCTTGCAGATAGCTTCATGTATGACATGTATGCATGCATCTATGGAATCTTGTATATTCCATTATATTTTCAGTTCCAATTTCACTGTTTTATCGAAGGAATTCTGCTAGATATTAGAGATTGACCCATTGGTCAAATTACCCATGTGCCTATCTGGTGCTCTATGCTATCATTCTTTAACCATTTACATAGCAATAGAATTGCACACTGTCTTAAAGAAATCATAATCAACTGGTATTATATTATAATATTATTAAATAATACCGGCCTATTATACTGTAGATGTACACAAAGGCCATGTTTGGTTGGGTTTTGATGAGCTTCATTGTAGCATTTGGAAACAGTAATATAATAACATGGAATAGCACCTTTGAGATCTGTTTTAATAGGACTCTAATGTATTGGTCTGCAACTTCTAGTTCTAATGGTAATGCTTTTGAAAGAGTTAACAATTCATGTTAATATGTAAAACTTCTTCAAAAGAGTCATTAAGATATGCTGGTCTTGCTTGATATGTCACGAAACACATAACTGTGCGCTGAAGTGAGGATGTATTTGATTTTTTTTTGTGTCTGTGATCTCATTTGTTTTTTCTTCTCCCCATTCCACAGACTGCCTTTTCAAACTGTGTCCTATGAACAGATACTCGGCACAGAAACAGTTCTGGAAGGCTGCAAAACCTGGCGGCAACAGCACCACTGACACAGTCCTCCTCAACAAACTCCATGTAGGTTTGAGCTTTGTCCTTCAAATTGTTTTGTCTATGAAATGTAGCTTCAGTATCATATCCCCTTGGATGATGACAGTTTTCTGTAGTGTCTCTGTCCTCTGCTGTGTGTTTTAGCATGCCGCTGACCTGGAGAAGAAGCAGAATGAGTCAGAAAACCGCAAGCTGCTAGGAACTGTCATCCAGTATGGAAATGTCATTCAGGTATGATAAGGTGCCTGGTTAACAGAACTGTTCCACTGTTGGTCACCATATGAAACTGTCTGCTTGATAGGGCAGAGCCGTTAGAGGGCAGGTTCAAATTACAACTGCAGCACAAAGTTCTTCTTCAACTTTGTCTGTTATGAGGTCTTATCTTGAGCCCTGCTCATTTGACCAGAAATGGTTTGCAAGGATGTATTGCATCATTCACTCATGAAATACAAAGCAGAGCAGCCATGCAGGCTTTTTATATGATGCATTTGATCTCTACCACTTCCTGGTTTGTCATGCAAATGTATTTATATATAGACATCTTTGGACTAAAAGTGTGTTGTTGGTGGAAAGATAATTTCCCAAAACAGGTGCATTGTATTGGCTGACAACATGTCTGAAAATGACAAAATTCACTATATCACACGTTAAGCTATGTAATACAGGGATTGGGCACTGATCTATGTTTAACTCATGTTGTGATGCGGATGCTCATCGTCATTGTTTTAATCCCAGTATGTTCTATTGAATGTGCTTTTGTTTCCTTTCCTAACAGTTGCTTCACTTGAAAAGCAATAAATACCTGACGGTGAATAAGCGTTTGCCTGCATTGTTGGAGAAGAATGCCATGAGAGTGACTCTGGACTCAGCAGGCAATGAGGGATCTTGGTTCTACATTCAACCCTTCTACAAGCTACGATCTCTGGGAGACAGTGTGGGTAGTTAGCTGTCAGTCTGGAGTTAAATTTGCTGAAATGGTAGACATGATAAGAATGTATTTTAATACATTTCACATTTAATAGCTTTCAAAGTTTTGCAAATGGAAGTTGCATAGAGACACCAGAATTGTAATTTTTTTATAAATGTCTTTCTTTGTAATATATTAATTTTGTAAAATATAATCATTATGTAATTGAATGCATTAAGTCCTGATTGTTTGTGTTGTTTCTTCAGGTTGTAATTGGGGATAAGGTGGTCCTTAACCCTGTGAATGCAGGACAACCACTACATGCCAGCAGCCACCAGCTAGTTGACAATCCTGGCTGTAATGAGGTACATGAGTATCTTGGGCTTCCACTGCACATACAGATAATAGACAAAACATCAAGAAGAAATAACATCACAACTTATACTTGTACTTATTTTTTGTAAATTGTACAAGTACTGTATTCTTTGTCTTTCATTATCTTATCCCTTCTTTTCAGGTTAATTCTGTAAATTGCAACACAAGTTGGAAAGTTGTTCTCTTTATGAAATGGAGTGACAACAAGGAAACCATATTGAAAGGGGTTGGTAACTTTTGTCTTGTTTACTAGATAAAAAACAGAAGTAAAATCAAAGGCAGGAAAAAAAGTTTCCTAAGTACAGTAAAAGGCCTTAATACCAATGATAAACTGTTTGTGTGTAATATGTTGGCAGGGTGACGTGGTGCGGTTGTTCCATGCAGAACAGGAAAAGTTCCTCACTTGTGATGACCACAGGAAGAAGCAGTACGTTTTTCTGAGGACAACAGGTCGACAGTCTGCCACCTCTGCCACTAGCAGCAAAGCACTGTGGGAAGTAGAGGTGAGTCCAACATATTCTTCAGAGAGCTAATTATTTGATTTCATGGACAACTAAATAATTGGATCATATAAGTAATCAGGTTTTTATCATATTGTCATAATCCTCATGATGTCCGGTAAGATGTAGATTTGACATAAGGTTTCCTTTTCCTATCCTTTGCCATTCCCAGGTGGTCCACCATGACCCGTGTAGGGGAGGTGCAGGCTACTGGAATAGTCTGTTCAGGTTCAAACATCTGGCTACAGGTTGTTACTTGGCTGCAGAGATGGGTCTGGTACGTGTGGCCTTCTTTTCATTCATTTCTCAAACTACTATGCAGAGCAACAGTAGTTAAATGGAATGCAATGTGCAGCATCATCAGTGTTAAATGAATATATGGTGTAGTTGCTGAGGATATGTTACTGATTATTATTTTCCAGGTAAATGCAGAGTTTGAGGAAGAGAGTGCTGAGCAGCGGTCTTCAGTAAGTCATCCTGATTTCCTTTCCTTTTTGTGCTTTGTCATGACACCCCAGCTGCCCCACTGCTATTGACCTATTGATCAATGTATTTAATTCTGTGCTGGATCTTTGCTTTCTGCTTTAGGTGGTGGACTTTACACCCTTTAATTTCCAGGTACTGTTATATAATTTTACTTTGCTGCAGCATATACAGACTTCCAGAGCATACCCATTAAATTACTTATCTGTCTTTGTTGTAAGTACATTCGGCCCAGTTTCTCCTCTTCGCCTCACAAAATGCACCCTATTCCTCAAGAAGCATTTTCATGTAGGTTGTCCTCATCCCATTAAAAGCAGAGCAGCAATTGTAATAACGGTAGATTACCACAGGGTGTCAGCATGCCATCATGTCATCTGAAGCATGTCCCTTTCAAATAGCACCAGTGAGTGGCAGTGTTGTACCAACTTGTCCTGAGGTTGTTGTAGCAATACTTCTAACCAATGTGCTAACAAGGCCCATCAGTCTCTAAGGACAATTGCAACGTATTTTACCGATTTTACAATTTCAGTGAATGAAACTAATCCGCATCCAGTGGAGATTAGTAGGTAAATTGTTACCCTGCAGACTTCTGTGCCTTAGCACTGCAGAGCACTATATTCATGCAGTTTACTTTGTTGCCGCTTTCAGTCAATGGTTCACTTCTATTCACCACTTGTTTTTGTTGCTATAGTTGGATGCAGATAATGAAGCTTTGCGAGCTCGTCTGCGGGCCCCACAGGAGAAGATCATGTATACCCTGGTGCCTGTTCCAGATGGCATGGAAATCTCTTCCATTTTTGAACTGGACCCCACCACTCTGAGAGGGGGGGACTCCATGGTGCCCAGGTATACCCACACAAGTGTTTTGATATGCACTGCATAGAACCAGGGAAGTCATACAGCAGAAGTAAATATTAACCTCAACACCATCAAATGTGTAGAGTTAAGTGATATTTGGCACAGCAGTATGGAATTTGTATTTCAGAGTTTGTTTGAACATGTTCTAATATGTCTTTCCCACATTTGTCGGTCAGATATTGACTGGACATATAAAAGAGAGATAGTTATAGGAAAGATAAAATTTTGATATAAAAATCTGACCAAAACACTGCTGGTAGGGCATATTGTTTGCTTTCATCTAGATTTGTGATGTATGGGTGGTTCAGTTCTGTCACATTCCCCTAAAATGGAAAGTCCCAGTAAGGTTGACTTGTCATGTGTTTTCACTTATTATTTAAAAAATCACTGATGCCACTGAGACCTTCTTTTAAATAGACAGTTTCTACCCTGTTTCTTTGTCAACATGTGTGTGCTTGTTTGAGTATGTGTGTGTGAGGCTTTTTATGCACAGGTCATCTTTAAATGGTATAATGGAGTCCCAGGAAAGTCCCAGCTTGGCTTGAAACAGAAAACAATGATAATCGGTATGAAAGTGGGCCTGGATAGCGGGCAAAGAGGGGAAAAACAGGAGAGTTCACTGTCGTGTTTCTGAGCAAGGACTAGGCTTTGCTAAAACCACAGGCCAGATGTTGTATTGTATTGATGTTGTAGATCCATAGCAGCATACAGCCTTTGACAAATTACATATATTTCTTGTCAGTAAATGACGTAAAGACAAGGATTGGGTGAAGCAATCGTAGTGGTCATTTGGCATAAAACTACTGTAGTTTCCAGTGAATAATGTGGGGCTGTGTTGTAATGATATTGCTGGCATGTACAGGACTTAGGTAGGTGGATATGTTTTGGGGCTGTGGGTTTCTATAATGAGACTCTTAAAGGAAAGTTAATCTTAGGCAACTGGACTTGCTGGTAAAGGCTTGAAGATGTTTCCACTCAGTTCTGAACTGAAGAAGTCAAGTCCAGTGGCCTTAGATTAACTTTCCTTGACCTAGATGATGGAGAACCTTCATAGACTCTGTTTGTCTTTTTATTTTCATCAGTTTTGTGATGGAAGACATTTATGGGTCTAAAATTACAGTTGCACATTGGTCCCTGTTACCACAAATCAGATAAGAACAGAGCCTCCCCATTTTGTGTCAAAGCCTTCATTGTGTCACATCATCAGGTGTGTGCCTGCATGCTGTAGGCTACTATTGCAAGTCGCTCCCAGTCCTACCTGAAATAACCTTGCTACACAGGGGCATAAACATGGCACTAATTAATGCTTGGGAGAGCAGGTACACAAAGGTAAGCCTGTTAGTGTGAGTGGGTGGTGACCTAATGTCTGCCAAGAATATGGTAGCTGTCTGTGATAAAGACGTGCACACTCTTGAATCTCCCTCTACACACACACACACACACACTCACATACATACAAGGTGGGGGTGTTGTTGACTCAGTCTTAACTATGTGTAAAGCTTCCTTGTTCCCTGGAAGAGTAGTGACTGGAAAGTATGATACTGTACAAGTCACTGCTAGTTAATCTGTAATTATATTACACATTCAGATGAACTGTATTTGAAGCAGAATCTTCTATCCTTCACTCTGTTTGTTTAAAACTGATAGCAACATACAGCGACATGCAGTTCACGTGAATGAGCTGTACAAATGTCTCCTATATAAAGTTTTTTGGGGGAGGGGAGGCTGAAAGGCTTAACCAGAATTCACTGCAAACTTCTCATCAGACAGGCTCACCAGCATCGCTACAAAAACTGAAAGCGACTGCAATGCAATGACCCTTTCACTTTGCAGAGTTTTATTACATATCAGACAATGTAAACTATAATATGGACATTAAAAGGGATATAAAATGCAATTCAAACAAGACAGTACACAAACAATACATATATGGAAATCTCAGAAGGATAGACAAAACTTTTTCATAAAAACACTAGGACCAAGCAATGCCCAAGTAAGACTAGATAAACAGGAAATTGTGCTGTTTTATTCATTTATTTTATTTTTATGGTAGCTATTGATGCCCATAAAACTTCCTGCAGGGATCAAACATTTGACTTCCCTGTCTCTGGTCAAATCTTCTCCCTTTCCCTTCACGTTTGTCTGCTCTAATGTAATTTCATTTGTCGCCAATAGAAGCTCTTATGTGAGGCTAAGGCACCTGTGCACCAACACATGGGTTCACAGTACCAACAACCCAATTGATAAAGAGGAGGAGAAACCTGTCATGTTACGGGTGAGTTGCTGATTGGCGTGTCCTGAATTGTAGCATAATTGATATTGTTTAAACACATAAACACAAGTGAAATAATTTCATTACTCTAGATTGGAACATCCGGGGTAAAAGAAGACAAGGAGGCATTTGCCATTGTACCAGTGCCACCAGCAGAAGTGCGTGATTTAGACTTTGCCAATGATGCAAGCAAAGTGTTGGCGTCCATTGCTGGCAAGCTGGAGAAGGGTACCATTACTCAAAATGAAAGAAGGTATAGTTTACACCATTGTTTGGTATGTATATGTTGAGTAGACACTTGTGAAAATGGACTCAGTGAAAGGAATAACAAATATTTCAAATATTACTGAAGGACATGATTTTCTCAAGCACATCTGTCTTTATGTAGGCTATGAATGGAGCTGTACTGATTGTACACTTAAATATGTATTCTTTCCAGGTTTGTGACCAAACTCCTCGAGGATCTAGTTTTCTTTGTGGTGGACATTCCCAATAGTGGGCAGGATGTTTTGGAGATCATGGTTAACAAGCCAGACAGAGAAAGACAAAAACTCATGAGAGAGCAGAATATCCTGAAGCAGGTTGGCCTTACACCTACAAGATTGTTTCAATGTCTGTGCTTATAAACAAAGTTGGGCTATGAAAACTTCCATTTCCATTGCAGATTTTCAAGCTTCTCCAAGCCCCTTTCACTGACAGTGGGGATGGTCCCATGCTGCGACTGGAAGAGCTTGGAGACCAGCGGCATGCTCCTTTTAGGCATATTTGCAGGCTTTGCTATAGAGTGTTACGCCATTCTCAGCAGGATTATCGGAAGAATCAAGTGGGTGTTCCACTCACCTGCAGATGCTATTTTTTGTTTTGTCCTTGATTAGCTGTGATTATTCTTTTTCCCCTTTTTATTACAGGAATATATAGCCAAACAGTTTCGCTTCATGCAGAAGCAGATAGGCTATGATGTCTTGGCAGAAGACACAATAACAGCGCTGCTCCATAACAATCGGAAGCTCCTGGAGAAACACATCACTGCTGCTGAGATAGATACGTTTGTTACTCTAGTGAGGAAGAACAGGGAGCCCAGGTGAGACTCCAGTAAGAGACAGGTCTGGGCTCATGTCATTAATACATTGGCACAGAGGGGGCAATTGAGGAAGGGTTGGGTCCGACTTGTTTTTACAATAGCTTTTAAGGAATTTATTTGAATGTCTAATAAATGTTCTGTATGTTAGAGAATTAGGAATGGAACTGTATGTAATGGAACTCTGGATAAATCTTCACATTTTGAACTGTTATGATACTTGGAGAGGGAACATAGGCTCCAAAATCCTTATTCCTGCTTAATCTTAAACTCTTTTTTTCCTGCATCCATGAATTTTCTATGCATTTTTATTTACACCCAGGTTCCTGGACTACTTGTCAGATCTATGCGTGTCCATGAACAAGTCTATCCCTGTGACCCAGGAGCTCATCTGTAATGCAGTACTGGACCCATCCAATGCAGACATTCTCATTGAAACTAAGTTAGTGCGTTATTAGTGTTAACTTTATAAATCTCGCTAAGATGAAGTAGAAAGAAGAATTATTTTTGTGCTGTTCACCAGGCTGGTCTTGTCGAGGTTTGAGATAGAGACAACAACAACAAATGGAGAGAACCCAGTGGAGGCAGAGGATGAGGAGGAGGTATGGCTGTTCTGGAAAGACAATTGTAAGGAGATCCGTAGTAAAAGCGTCAGGGAGTTGGCCCAGGATGCAAAAGAGGGCCAGAAAGAGGACCAGGAGGTAGTCAGCTATTACAGGTGAGAAGATATGTGTATAAACACATAGGAAACTGTTGGTTAGACATCAACCATGAACAATTTGCCATTTACTATTTGTTCACACAGATGCCAGCTGAACCTCTTTGCAAGGATGTGTCTGGATCGCCAGTACCTGGCCATCAACAAGATCTCTGGACAGCTGGATGTGGACTTGATCCTGCGCTGTATGTCTGATGAAGACCTGCCCTTCGACCTAAGGGCATCTTTCTGCCGCCTGATGCTGCATATGCATGTGGACCGTGATCCACAGGAGCAGGTCACACCTGTTAAATATGCCCGTCTTTGGTCTGAAATTCCCTCCAAGATAGCTATTGATGAGTAAGTTCTCATCATGAGTATTTTTGGTTTGATTGTATTACCATTCGAAAGTCTCTGAGATGTGAATCTAACATTTTTCCAGCTATGACAATGATGAGACTACCAGAGATGAGATCAAAGAGCGATTCTGCCTCACTATGGATTTTGTAGAGAACTACCTGCGAGAGGTGGTGTCACAAAATATTCCCTTCACTGATAGGGAGAAAAACAAGCTTACCTTTGAGGTACCACGTCTTTGTGAATAATGTTTACAGATCAGGTTGCACTGTTTTAAATACATGTATAAGTCATCGTTATGATCTCTCTCTACAGGTAGTGAACCTGGCAAGAAACCTGATCTACTTTGGTTTCTACAACTTTAGTGATTTGCTTCGACTGACAAAGATATTACTGAACATTTTAGACTGCGTACATGTTAGTACCATATACCCTATCAACAAGATTGATAAGGGAGAAGAAAACAAAGGTAACAGTCTCACTGCAATTTTTCACAATCTGCTTTAGAGAAGCAAATATTGTATGATAGTAGTTTGATGCTACATACCATATGTTATATACAGTATATGACATTTATTCATAAATCTGTGTTGGTTTTTCTTTAAATATACTGTAGCTGGCAGTAACGTGATGAAGTCAATTCATGGAGTAGGGGAGCTGATGACCCAGGTAGTGCTGCGAGGAGGCAGCTTACTGCCCACCACCCCAACTCATCAACCCGAAGGAGATGTAGTTAAAGCACAGACTGAGCCAGAGAGAGAAGATATCATGGTCATGGACACGAAGCTCAAGGTTATTGAGATTCTACAGGTACGTCAAGAGGAAACTCGCTCCCTTTAAAAGCATCATTAAGTAATCCCTTTTTGTCTGTTTTATAAATTTGTGTTTTCTTTTCCTTAAGTTTATCTTGAATGTACGGCTAGACTACAGGATCTCCTGCCTGCTTTGTATTTTCAAGCGTGAGTTTGATGAGACCAACCCACAAGCAGACAACACTGCCAACCAAAATGGAAGCAATAATGTCACAGGTTAGATTACCAACATGAACCCAGATGATTTACAGACAACACTATAAAATGTGTTTATATTTTACCAATATATATTTTTTTTGCAATCTTGAAATAAATAAATTATTACATTTTTCTTTGAGGTATTTATTCTTGTTTAAATTTTAGGAAATCTGGACTTTGAGAACATTGAGGAACAGGCAGAAGGGATCTTTGGAGGAAGGTAATCCATTTCTATGCAGTAAAAGTTTTTTCTAGTACTCAACAATGTCTTGAACCATGTTGTTTAGGAAAATATGATGTAATTTTGTTCCACTTCGTCTTCAGCGAAGAGAACACTCCATTAGACCTGGATGACCACGGTGGTCGTACGTTCCTCAGGGTCCTGCTCCACCTGACAATGCATGACTATCCTCCCCTTGTATCTGGTGCTCTTCACCTGCTTTTCAGGCACTTCAGCCAGAGGCAGGAGGTCCTAATGGCCTTCAAACAAGTAGGGTGTTACACGTTTTCTTTTTTTCTACTTTTGACATTGCACACATCTGGTTTTGTACTCGTAAATTGAAAAGTTATAGTGGCAGCAGAAAGAAGAGAAGTTGTTTCCCAGATTACCTTAAAGTTCATGCAAAGTTCAACTCTTAATGCTAAAAACTCAGGTCCAGCTGCTGGTGACCAGCCAGGATGTAGATAACTACAAGCAGATCAAGTCAGACCTTGACCAGCTGCGTTCGATAGTGGAGAAATCTGAACTGTGGGTGTACAAGAGGCAAGGAGAAGATGGAATGGATGGAGATGGACCTTCGGAGTCTGACAGCAAAAAGAAGGTGGGTCAGAAATACCGAAAAGAAACTGAAAACTCAGACACATTTGGTGAGCCATTGAAATAGGAAGGTTCAGAAGTTCAAAAAGCTAGTTGCAGAATAATGCAGCCTTTTCTTATTGTTCATTGGTTTACAGGGTGATACATATGTTTCTGACAAAAAGGATTCAGAAAGCACCAGCAGTTACAACTACAGGGTTGTAAAGGAGGTATTCTCACATGGGTTTTAATCTTATATTGTATTTTTTCTTATATCGTTTTTGTTATGTGTTACGTGTGTCCTCTAATTCAAACCTTTCTACCTTATATCTTTAGATCCTGCTGCGCCTCAGTAAGCTTTGTGTTCAGGAGGGAAGCTCGGGAAAGAAGAGTAGAAAACAACAGCAAAGGCTGCTGAGAAACATGGGAGCTCACTGTGTGGTGCTTGAACTCCTACAGATACCCTATGAGAAGGTGCAATACTGGAAATATATATTGTTGAAAATTATTTTTACGCAAACTAATGGCTTTTCATCCATGACACTGCCCTTATGTGTCTCATCTTATTAGGGAGAGGATATCCGTATGCAGGAAATCATGAAACAGGCTCATGAATTCCTGCAGAATTTCTGTGCAGGTAACCAGCAGAATCAGGTTCTTCTCCACAAGCATATCAACTTGTTCCTCAATCCAGGGGTGAGTATTGTTGACTTAAGTTTACTTCTTGGAAAAACAAGGCAGCCCTTTAGTATTCTCTGCCACCAATAATTATTCTTTTTTGTACCTTTTTCTGACTCTCAGATCTTGGAGGCAGTCACCATGCAGCACATCTTCATGAATAACTTCCAGTTATGCAGTGAGATCAACGAGCGTGTGGTTCAGCATTTTGTCCATTGTACTGAGAGTCATGGACGCAATGTCCAATACCTCAAGTTCCTGCAGACCATTGTCAAGGCGGAAAACAAGTTCATCAAGAAGTGTCAGGACATTGTCATGGCTGAGGTCAGACCTAATTTCCTGCTTAAATAGGTGTTTTCGATGAAAGCAGAGATCAAATTCTGAAAATAATAACTAACATAAACAAATATACTGTGGACTTTATACCTAAAAATATGTTGTTGTTTTCTCTATCATGTGACTTTGTCATGTAGCTGGTGAACTCGGGAGAGGATGTCCTGGTCTTCTACAATGATCGTGCCTCCTTCCAGACTCTAGTACAGATGATGCGTTCAGAGCGGGACCGCATGGATGAAAATAGCGCTCTTATGTACCACATTCATTTAGTGGAGCTGCTGGCAGTTTGCACAGAGGGCAAGAACGTCTACACTGAGATCAAGTGTAACTCACTGCTACCACTGGACGATATTGTACGTGTGGTCACTCATGATGACTGTATCCCTGAGGTACAAGATACTGTTCCTTATCAATAATCACAATATTGAGCTGTAGCATTGCTTTTGTTCTGTTCTCCCTAATAGTGAATAATATAGTTACTTCTTACATCACTTCTTGAAACTCTTGCATTGATTTTAAATAACTGTACCTTATAATTTGTCTTGATTGCTCTGCTCCTGCCCTTTCTGGTTTTATATATCTGTTATATCATATCTGTTTGTTTGATATGAATTAATTTGTAACTTTGATTTAGATAAATGTATAACAACAATTTCTATTATTATTCTCTATCCGGCTTCTTACATTTTTATGTCTGCATCTTCATAGGTGAAAATCGCCTATATCAACTTCCTGAACCACTGCTATGTCGACACAGAGGTGGAGATGAAGGAGATCTATACCTCTAATCATATGTGGAAGCTGTTTGAGAATTTCCTTGTGGACATTTGTAGGGTAAGCCTGAATGTCTTGTATGTATGTTGAATGTACTGTTACTATGACAGTGTGATCAATAGATGCAGTAACCGCTTCTAATGTAAATATAGATTTTATGTCACGGGTATGAACACTAAACCCCCTTGAACGCCCTTTGTAAACCCTCTGCCTACATACAATGTGTATTCAGTGGCTGTGTATTGTGCAAAGGCATCATCTCATTTTTGTCCTTGTCTAGGTGTGCAACAACACCAGTGACAGGAAGCATGCAGATACCATTCTGGAGCGTTATGTAACGGAGACTGTCATGAGCATTGTCACATGTTTCTTTAGCTCTCCTTTCTCTGACCAGAGCACCAGCCTGCAGGTAATCATAGTTCCTTTTGACTGCTTTTCTCTCAGGGGGTTTCTTGAGGGTAAACCCTTCCTCACACATAAACTGTAACCACATCACAATTTTCCCTCTGCAGCTGGCTCGCCATATGTATGTAAGTAATAGTGACTCTCCCCTCTATATTTTTTTCCCAGCCATTAGGTATGTTCCTTATCAACAGGCTCCGATTGTTAAGAAGTACGGTGTCATTTGTGGTTTTTTACATTTTTAAAGCTTAGTCAGCACACAGTCTCTGTTGTTCCAAAATATGTCGGTGTGTTGTGCAAGATTTTCTTGGGAAGTCGGCCAGATGATGCCCTGACACAAATCTGGTCACTCTGTTTGGTTACTGTTGTCCTTGATGTGGTGTCCTCTAGCACACTCTCTTCCCTATAGTGTGACCACTATCCCCCATAGATTTCAAACATCCCAATGCCGTCACTTTGTGGTGGATTACATTTTTGTTATGTTGAGTAGTTTTGTTTTGTTGGCTCTTTAGAAATAGGGATTTTTTTCAACGCATCGCATATTCTGAGAATTCTGCTTAATGAGGTTTCGCAATACATAATGACATCGCAACCCTTTCTCCTGTAACAGGCCGCCTTTCTTGGAAAAATAACGGAGGTATTTATTGTACTCTAGTGCTGTGGCCAGGTGATAGATTATCCCCTCACTGTTGTGGTGGTAGAGATCGATAGTAACTTCAGTTAAATTTGGGACTACATTTTGATAATAACCAATAACTGAATCTTTCACATGCTCACTATAGTTGTTTCTGTAGACCTCCCTGGACGATATGTATAGCTGTATAACACAAGTTGGTTGAGTTGGTTGGTGTAGTAGTAGTAGTAATGTAAGCGCAAGCCAATGAATGTACTTGATTTACTGATGATCGTTTAAAATTAATTTACAAATTTCTTCATCAGGTCCTCTACATAAAGAATGCACTTTACCTCCTGCTGTCCTCTTATTATGTCTTCACCTTTTCTTTTTTTTCTTTCTCCATCTCACAGACTCGTCAACCGGTTTTTGTGCAGCTTCTACAGGGAGTGTTTAGGGTATACCACTGTAACTGGCTTAACCCTCTTCAGAAGGCCTCAGTGGAGGCTTGCATCAAAGTACTCTCAGATGTGGGTAAGGGATCAGACTAACACTGCTTTCTGTCTACTTTTGAAGATTTTCCACCACAATTTATAACAAAAGTCTGTGTGAGATAGAAACATTTTCATACTCACTTCCCAGCCAAGAGCCGAGCCATTGCCATCCCGGTGGACTTGGACAGTCAGGTCAACAACCTGTTTGTCAAGTCCAATAATGTTGTGCAGAAGAGCATCCTGAACTGGAGACTATCAGCTAAGAACACTTCCAGACGAGACTCTGGCCTGACCATCTGCAAAGACTACAGAAACATCATTGAGAGGCTACAGGTAGGTTCTGTTTTTTGGTATAAGCTATTGATGATGTACTGTATTCTATACAGCATCAATCAGTTTTCATACTTAATTATTAAGATATATACCTTATAAAATCAAGTGTACAGGGTGCTCATTGTTAACCCCACATGATGACTTAGAAAAAGAAAAGAATGAAAAGGAAGGATCAAAATTTTCGAAAAAAACACGTCATGTATTCATTGTTAAATGACTCTTAAATGTTCTCACTAAGAGTCTGGACATTATGACCTTGCTGGCTGAGACCAGCTGCTATCTCCTCTTACACAGGAAACATCTGTTTTTTGGCTAAGTAGTGAAAAGTATTTTCAGGAAATATGCATGTTTTTTTTAGGGGGAATCTGAGGGTCAGTATTGATAATTGTTTAGTTTGCTGACCAACTTATTCCCTCGTTCTCTGTAGGATATAGTATCAGCTTTGGAAGACCGTCTTAGGCCACTGGTCCAAGCTGAGCTGTCAGTGCTTGTGGACGTTCTTCATCGTCCAGAGCTGCTCTTCCCTGAAAACACAGAAGCACGGAAGAAATGTGAAAGTGGCGGATTCATATCAAAGTCAGTCCAAAACTAATATTGGTTTCTTTATCAATGATCAGGTTTGCTGGGTGGGGAACTGCTGCTATTATGAACTCAAATACTTTCTTTCATTCTGTTCCATAACCAGACTAATCAAACACACCAAGCAGTTGCTTGAGGAGAATGAGGAGCGCCTGTGCATCAAAGTTCTACAGACACTGAGGGAAATGATGACTAAAGATAGAGGCTATGGAGAGAAGGTACCTTCACTGATGTTGTTTTGTTGTCTTTAATTTGGAGTGGAAGATTCATCCATATTTGAGATCTACCTAATGACATCTCAGGGAACAGTTGCACATTTCCCACTGCTTGTAGTTTATTGTGAAACATAGGGTGAAAAACTCTAAATATCATATAAGCGACTGAGCACTTGTGTCACACAAGGTGGATCCTGTATGGAAAACTAATTCTAGCTAAATAGGCATGGAGATGACCGTGGCAGTTTCTGTGCTGCAATCTGCGTCTTGTTTTACCTTGACAAAAGAAGAATCTCTTAGCATGCATCTCAATAACTACGCAGTTGATACCAACCAGACTATTATCAACAGAAGCATCTATTTTCTCTCTAACACTAATGCACTTAATTCCTCGTTCTTTTGCTGACCCAGAACTATCAGCTTGTTTCTACCTGTGTTTTTCCTCAAGCAAATCCTTAATCAACAATGTATACATGACTTCACGAGTGAAAATGAAGTCGGTTCATGGTGGACTTTCTATTTTCACTCAGGAAATGTGAAGTCAATGCACATATACATGATATTACAAAGTTATACTGTACGGCCGAACTTGTTCTGGCTCAGCGTTTTAACTTGCTGTCATCTCTGTGTTTTACTAACTTAACATTGTTAGTGAGTGTGTTTACACTCTAACAAGCCGAGCTAAAACGTACTAATCGAGCTTTACTAACTCTATGCTCCCTACACTTTCTCTCTTCCAGCTGATTGCCTTTGATGATGAAATGGATGTGGCTGAGGTTGATCATTTTCTTATTACTTTTGTGGTGTACATTTGATTACCGTCTCCCACTAACAATGTAAATGTGCTTGTGCTGCAAAGAGACATTCCAGCATCACATTTGCATTTGTGACACCCGTCAGCAGCTTGATCCATCCCTCATTGTAGCCTTCCTCTTAAGCTCTGTGTTCAAATGTAACAGTCCTAGCCTTAGCTTACGTTATCCCTCACTAAAATAGAATATACCTGTAGCTTTATATGTCTGTGTACTGTAGGAACTGTGAAGGTTCATCTCAGTCATCCAGGGAATATGATATTCACTCCACTAAATTATTCAAATTGAAGACATTGGGACGTTCATCCAAAAGGCGTCTTCAGATTTAACTAGTGTACTTGTAGCAGCCCACAATGGGATGCAAGAATGTTCAGCACATCCCCTTACCAATTGGATTGATAGCAGAGCAGATGTGGTTGAGTACCTCTCCTCAGCTATGTCTGTCATATGTCAAAAGAAGCCTTGTCAATGAACAGCAAAATGATTATTTCACATCAGGAAAGGAAGCCTCGGTTCTCTGCTGTAGAGCTCTGCACTTAAAGAGAGGAGGTCTGTCTTGTGTCTCTGTTAGACCTGTCACACTGGAGAGTGGTGCAGTGTGTGTGCGACCCGTGCTATGGAGAGGAATTATGAGCTTATGAATGGTTGAGAGATCAATATTTTCATTTTATCTGGGTGTCAATATACAGCAGTAGATGCTATTTTAGTGTACACGATTTCCACACAGCATACCTAACGTTTTACTGCATTCTGTTTGTTTTTCATAAAATTGGTGGCTTTTTGGCGGTAAAAAGAAAACGTTTTTGTTTGCTCAGAGGTGGTAATTGATTCAACACTGATAACCACCAATAACTTTGATAACCAGTAAGCCTTTACAGATAGAAACACTTTGGTTCTTTTGTTGAAAGAACCAAAGTGTTTCATTGCTGCATATATGTATGTTTTGGAGGAGAAAACAACACCAGAGTTTTAAATGCCCTCTTGATGGTTGTTTTTCAGACAGAGTTTTCACCTCCTAAGCCCTTAGCCACCATTACTACAGCAGGTGTGAGTGTAAATATAGCTAGGGCTACTCATATATGCAGTACTAGAAACTGAATATCAGCCCACAAGTAAATAGCTGGAGTGTGTGCAGCTGCATCCAGTTTTCTAAGGGTATTACAACTGTATGCTGTATGTGTGTCGTCAAGACCTTTGACAAATAGCAAATGGAAAAAACAGAAGTCTTCTTTCTGATTTGTGAGTGTACCCCACAGAGCTTTGCCTTATGAAGTACAGGGGGCACCACATGTCACCCATTACAAAAGAGACAGAAAACCTTGATTTAGATCTTTCTTTGCTGTATCTATCTTGGTTTGTGGAGCACACATTAATATTTGCAGAAAACCTGGTAGTGTCTTTGCTTTATTTGATACATTCATTTGTCCAAACAAGAAGTACAAATTGTTTGAGAAGTTAGCAATTGTGTACCAGCATGGAAATGACACAGACGTCGGTTAATCAAGAAGCCGTTGAGTGTAAAGGAAGTGAATAGTAATAAGAGTTGGGAAAATGGACAAATTGCTCTAAAGGGTCTTTCCAGTGTTGCCAGGAAGCGGTGTGCTATGTCTCACTGACTTATTTTCCGTTTTTTCCTCCCTCCCTCCTTGCTGCTTGATAGCAATGGAAATCCCCTGCTTCCACAAAAACAGGGTTGTTCATAGGAACAAGTGCCTTGTTGTTGCCCCTCCCTATGTAGTGTCTCAAGAATATACACAAATGTCCTCACCTCCACAAACATACGACAAAGGCCACTCTCACCATAAACACCATGCTGTACACTGCCCTAATGGCCAGCTGTATGTATAGTATGTGGACAAAGTAAGACATCTCATATCAGCCCTGAATCAGACCGGTAGGGCAAAATTCCAACTTCCTTTCAGTAAGAGAAGCACTGGCATGGCAGCTTATGTAACCCCACATGTTGCCACTTGCTGCTCTCTGGCACTACTGGACAGCCATGCACCTTCTTATGCCTTTCGTGTCTCAAGGGGTGAGTGCATTTGTCGGTGCTACTACTTTTTAAACAACCCCAGTATGTCTCTTATTATTTCTGAGAATGCACCTGTGAATGCATCTGTGCCCCTGGGTTTGTGCATCTAAGGATAGTGAGCAAGAGGGATAATGAGGGATGATGGTTCCCCTTTCACATTCTACCAGAAATAGAATGTTCATAAAATATCAGCCAAGGCTTCATTATATCATTGACTTCATGTGTCCATGTACATGTGCAGTTATGAGTTTCCAAAAGGCTGAAGGAGGCGATGTCTCTTTAAGATTAGTAATTTTTTATCAATTTTATTTTTTTGTAAATTGCCCCTTAGTTTCCTTTTGCTAATGCATTTTTCTAACCTGTTTATAACCATGTTTGCTTCACGAATTCATTTTCCACTTTCTGCCCCAGCACTCATGTTCTCTCACTGTGCCAATGTGCAACTGATCCAGCGCTGCCACTCCCATCATGGCCTCTGCCAACCTCAGTTACTCTCTGCTTGTCCTTGTCTATCCTCATGTGCTACTGTGGGTGAAATGAGGAGAATGCTACTGTTATCCGTTCAGTCAACAGAGGGAGCTGCAGACGTTGCTCAGCAGCATGAAGCAATGGCTCACTTATCCTAACTTACTGCTGCAGGATTTTTGTATTCCAGCCATGTCTGGGCCAGTACTTACACAAGAGCCAGCAATTTTCAGTTGTATTTTCACAAAACTTTTATGCTAATGTTTGACCTCCAACTGTAAATGCCAATCAAAGTGAAGTGGAGACGTCTTCTAGAAGATACTGACAATGCTGCCAGTTTGAAGCCGCTAAAGGCCTGAGGGCCAATG
Source organism: Genypterus blacodes (assembly GCF_046128005.1). Taxonomy (NCBI): domain Eukaryota; kingdom Metazoa; phylum Chordata; class Actinopteri; order Ophidiiformes; family Ophidiidae; genus Genypterus; species Genypterus blacodes. The sequence continues at coordinate 7,106,160 of NW_027466831.1, forward strand.
TGACGTTGTGAGAGGGGAAAGGCACACTACAAACCGCTCCTCTGCCCTTCCCTATAGGAACCCTTTTCTTTGATTATAGAACAAGCTAGTCTCCTCCATTATATCCCACCTTGGTGAGACAGAACAGGGTTGGCTGTGTCTGGGTGTTTTGAGATAGGGCTTAAGCTCCAAGCTTTAACCTAACGTAACCTTCACACAATATTACCTTGCCTAGCATTGTCATAAATGTGGCAGGTGGAAATGATGTTGGCCGTTGAGGGGTCACACTCTCCAGCTGAAGAGTCATTTTGTATATGAGAATGCGTCAGTAAGCTGCTCATAATGGTTAAGATAGAAAATGAGGTCATATTACTCACATGATGGCTGTCATGCTCAGTGCAAATTGAATTATGAAATTGAAGACTTTAGAGACAGTTTGCATCTGTGGATGCAAACTCGCATCATCCACTTTTCGGCGGAAATCAATGTGTTAACGTAAAAAGAGGCTCCACATAGGGAAATTCCTGTCCAGTTGCACAATTAATCAGCGTAAAACGGCATGACAGGGTTACTGATGGAGACTTAAACCCATATTTGGATGTTCCTTCAGCTTTACAGTTTCCCATATTCACTGTCCTACCAGCACAGCTTCTCTGTCTTTGTCTCTATATGTTAACCAACCTAAACTATCATTTATTTTCTGTTTTAAGTTATGGGTGTTTCTTTTTTAATTTTATTTTCCCAAAAAATTGAAATCGATTAATCAGAATATTATTGTCAATCACCAATCAAGTCTTTTTCTTGCTTATTGTTCGAAACGTTTGGCTCTTGGCTTTCTTGCTTTTGTAAATTCACCATGCCAGAGAGGAGGAAGCCAGGTAACAGCACTCTGCAACAGGAGGGACAGGAGGGAACAGGGTTTTTAAACACAGTAATGCACACAGTAATGTCCTGCTGTAGGCTCAAGACTGTTTTTGTACAATAAAGGCAAATGGCAATAGATGCATGCTGAACTGAAACCAGATATCACTCTGGTCAGTCCGGGTTTTTGCAATCCATTATCTCTAGAATTTTACATACCAATGTCTGCTTGTCCTCTTCATCGCTGCCTATGGCTCTCTATGAGTAGTTGTTCACCTAACTGGCAATCTCAATGAGCTGTAGATGGCCAGATGCAATGAGAAGAGCGCTATATACCCTGTTCCATCAGTAAATAGATCTGGCAGATGAGTACATTGTTAGCTACGGATTTCCATGAGGATGCTGAGTCTGACTAACTAACTAACTAACTACATTTTCAAACCCTTACTAAACCCATCCTTTTATTTCCAATCAGCTGGCACCCCCACCTGAGCCTGAAGTCCCTGCTGAGGTGTGTTTAAGACCCATATTGACTTTTGTAAACTAATATGGATCATTGCTGTCCACAGTTTCATGTCTCACTCTGACTCTTGACTTTTTGATTCCATTCCATTACACTCCATTTTCAATATGTTCTTATCTAGATAATAAGAGTCACATCTGGTCTTCACATATTTCCTGTCTTGAGGGAATCTTATTTCTTCTTTGTTGGACATGAGTACTGCAAAATGTTGGTCTTTGCTTCCAACTTGTTCACTTGTACACACATTCTCCCCTCTGTCGCTCCATTCATCTTTCCATTCATCACTTGGTTCTGGTTGAAGTCCAATCTCCTGACATTAAGGTTGTTCGTGGGTCATGGGTGTGGTGTTTTTCTGTGCCAGATTCAACATTAGAGTGTGTGTATAGTATACGACTCAATTATGTAACCTGGACAGTCTTTTATGCTCACTCTCATGGCTTGCATTTCTCCTCTGGCCGCCTGTCTTTCTCTTATGTAAATGTCATGGTTACTCTTCCCACTGTGACTGTGGAGTCATGAGGGAGTCATTTGAAATTGATCACAATGCCCTTGGGGTCTGACTATTGGGTTGAAGAAAATGGTGGTGATGTGATTAGATTTGGTAGATGCATTTGGGGTTTATTATTATTATTATTGATAAACCATTTGCTGGTATTGATGAAATGGGAAGAACACTTCCCTGCATGAAGCCTTGCATGACTTTGACTTTACCTCACACCTTCCCTCCCTAAACCACTTCCCTCTAAACTGCATGATCTAATTTTCACCCAATTTCCTGCATGCTATTAAATTAACTAATATGCACTGTATTCACTCTACTTGCTTCTCTAATTTCCAATTTATTTTTATTATTTTCTTATCGCTTTCTGCTAACACCTCACTTTTAAGGAGCTTGATCCCAATCAGCCACAGAAGCAACTGGAGGATCAAAGGAGGGTAGGTACTAAGCAGTCTGTCTTTGGTTTGACGGTGTCCTGTCCATGCCAGCATCTTACTCATGGTTGACGACTGGCTGTTGTGGTGCACCCATTGTCACGCTGCTTCCACGGCATGGCACTCTCTCACATCCTGTTACTTAGTGGGTGTATGACATGTAACCTTTGAGATTTGAGACTGACAGATAAACATTAACTTTTGTTCCTGGAGGGCTTGTGATGTGCAGCCTTAATATAGGCGCTAAAACGGTGTCTGCATTGGATCTCCTGACCGTCTCCATTTGTTGAACTGAGAGGGGGCACAATGTGACCTTTGAACATCAGAGACTGGGGTCAGAGGGCAAAAGTCGAGTAAGATGTTCTTTGCACGCTCTATTTAAAGGGAAAGTAGGGATTAGGCTTCTTAGGGGCAAAAGTGGTGGTTCACTGTGGATCATGTGATTCTCAAACTAGTTAGAGAAGCAGAGTCATGCTTTTTTGTGTTATGTATGGCATTGGTTTTATTTCCTCAGTGACAGATTGCTATAAAAACTTCGCTTTTTATTTGATTGTCTAAAGGTAGCACAGTTGATTATAGAAATACACTTAACATGGCTGAATGAACACTTGATGTGTTCATGTAACCATTTTACGTCTTGAGGTTGTAGACAATCAAGTTTTTATTATACCATAAAGGGTATTTTTTGCTTTTTTTGTGATCTTTTACTTGCGCATCAGCCCAATAAAAATGATGGATTCCACCTCTGTTACCGTGATAAAATAACTGTACTGGGACTTCTAATTTATTGTGTCATTTATAGGGGGAAGCTCTCCGACAGATCCTGGTCAACCGATACTATGGGAATGTCAAACCTGGTGGGAGGAGAGACAGCGTCGCCACCTTCAGCAGTGTCTCCCTCACTCCTGGAGCACAGGGAAAAGCCCCTACAGGTGTGTACAATAATACGAGTGTGTCTTTGTGTTTATGGTCATAAAGATATGATGGACCTCAAATGTTTCACTTTGGTAAACTGGGTCATTACACCAGCAATTGGACAAAGCATTAGCATTAGACATAGTATAGAGGAAGTAGTATATAGCTGCAATCTGGAATATGGCAACCGAGAACAGATACGTCCTTTAATGACTAAAACGGGGAATGAGAACATCACACATCACAATTTGTCTTCCTTGATACTTCAGAGGGATGTTTTTGTTTTTTTAAGGAAGGCCACAAGTGTTTCCCCCTTTGACTTGAAGTGTTACGTCAAATATAGTTTGGTAGTTTTGGAATTGTATCTAACTAAGCTATTGTCCATTGTAATCTGTTTGGAAAAAATGTGTGATTTGGAAGAGATGAAGAGATGGACAACAGCAAAGGGTAGATTCCTCTCTCGTGATGAGACATGACATCACCTGCCAGAAACAATGCAAAGCAGTGCCAATATGTGCATGTGTGACTGACAATAACACAATTCACTACTATAAATAAATCATAAAAGGGTGTGCATACATGGCTTATAAAAGGATTCCCTCCACCCATCTTTCAATCTCTTCTCTGTCAAGACTTACATTCATACATTTATCAGATTTTCATCCCTGACTCGCCAACTCCTATTACAGATTTGGTTCATCATTCAAATGTAATGCTTTAGAAAGAAGTATTCGCAGCCATGACCTTGCCCTCCTGTGAGCCTTTGGACCTTACTCCTCTGAGCATACAGGCTCTCTCCTTAGCATAACGTAGGCCGTGTTGTTGCCAGGCGACCTGAGAGCCAAGCTCCAGCTAGAATGGGATGCGTTGTTGATTCAGTGGCTCACCCAGCCAGAGATGGCTCTGATGGGGGCTGTCCTCTCACCACTTTCCCTGCATGGCTATGGGAGCCAGCAGCTGCAGGAGGAGCATAAGTACGTCCATGGAGAGATGTACTTGATCTCATATTATTGTGGCTGAATGGAGTGAAATGACAACTTCATCATGGAAACTTCTTTTGTCACAATGGGGCCTATGTAGCTCACAGCTTTTTCAAATTGAATGTTATTGCTTTACTTACTTACTAATCATTTGTTCCTTGTTTACCTAATTTGACTGCTGTCTTTCAAACCTCAAAATCTGAGGATTGTACATCTAACATCAAAGCTTTGTGCCATAAGGTGTCATTCCACACGTGGCCACACTTGCCAAACATGTATGTAGTTACTCGAGATTTGAATAAAAGCATCCACCAAAGTGCATAAAGACATGTGATGGGAACAACCCAACTCTTAAGTTATGCATTTAAGCATCGTTTATGATGACAGATTGTGACCCTGCCAGTTTCTTTTTTGTAATTAGTTGTCAGCTCTGGGGTCGGAGGTCGAGGGGAACTAAGTTTGGCAGAGGTCCAATGCCACCTGGACAAAGAGGGGGCATCCGATCTCGTCATTGACCTCATCATGAACGCTACCAGCGACCGGATCTTCCAGGAGAGCATACTACTGGCCATCGCACTGCTGGAGGGAGGGAACACTGTGATCCAGGTAAAAGGGGTTGCTGGTTTCAAGAGCGTGCATCAGGAACACTGTGGGAGAGAATCAGTGGGAAGTGTTGATGAGATCAGTACTTCCCACAACAGATACAAGTAGATGTTATCTCAAAGTTTCAGTTCTGTGATTTAAGAAATTATGATATTACAGGAACGCATTCTGAAGATTAACTTTGCTATTTGCTGTGGAATTCCTCATGGGTTTGAACTCACTGACATTTTGTGACGTTAAAAAGGGAAAGTGAGTTTGAGCCATGGATGAGAGGAGAGAGAGAATTTAGAAAGGAAGCGGAACAGTAGTCTGCTGGGAGAGGTCCAAGCTCTGCAGCCAAACACGTCATTGCCTCCCTACAGCCAGCCAGGGGTTGCTATGGTAATGTAACTCTTTGTGAACCTCATAGCAAGGTTGAAAGAGGATAGAGCTCCTGTATTTTGAGGCCAACTCCATCATTTCAGCTGTGCAGGGCGATATGTGTTCACATATGTAGGTGTACTGTATTTGCACCTGTATTCCAGAACATGAGTGTGATCTCTCGCTGAACGTGTTTGAGCTTGTGTGCTGCTTATAAGGCATGTGTGGATATTCCGGTGTGTATTCTGTGGAGTGTGTGTGTGTGTGTGTGTGTTCTTGCATAAACAGGCCCGTTGCATAATGGCCTGCTATTTGCATAGTGTTGTTACCTGACAAAGCTTAACAGCTTACCAGAGTGTACACAAAGGCACTCACATGACTCCTGTTACGTAAGGTGCTGCCTGCCTGCTTCCCTGTCTGCGTGAATAATGACCAGAACCCTGGGCCTCCTAACATTCCAGCTCTTAACTGGGTCACGCTTTGCTAGTTGCAAGAGGGCAGTAAAAGCCCCAAACCTTTAGAGGCCTCAGGAGAGATCCTATAGATTCCTAACTGCAGAAAAGCCACTCCCTATTGCTCCCCACCAGACTCCCTGCGGAGAAATCAACTGTTCCAAATTGCTGACATGTCTTTTAATGTGCTGATTGACCCTCTGAGGTAAGGACCTGACAAATGAGCCAACAGTCTGTTCCTGAAAGCAGCATGTAGCGTGCACTTTATGCTGGGCCGGGGTTTTTTTGTGCAATGTCCAACTGTTCACACACGTGTGTTTTTGCGTCACAGATTTTAGTGTTTGGCACAGTAGATTGAGAGAGTAGTTAGGATCACTGCCATTTGTCACAAGGATATTTGCAATATTAGGTATACACTTAAGATACGTTTCTATTTGCATTGGGACTTTTCTATTCTATCTCTGATGCTACAGTGTTCCTAGATTAGATATTAAGGCAGATTGTGCTCATAAAGATCGTGAAAGGCAGCTGCCTTCCAGTGAAGTTGATAAGCAGGGTAGTGTATTGGTTTATGAGTGTTATTCTCCTCGTCTAGCATGGGACAGGGACAAGTGAGCTTTGTTAAAGGATCACGTATGGTCTGAGTGAATTTACAACACATCAGCAGATGCATCACATTTCCTTGTCTTGCATAATGATGGCTTGCCTGCCCCCTTTTTAGGACAGAAGGGTTCTTGTTGTCTAAATGAAAAGCAGGACAAAAACATGCCCGCAGATTTCTGCAAGCAGTGTGTTTGTTTGTTTTTGAGGTAATCCAGGGCAGCAGCCAAGCCAACTAAATGTCTGGCAGAGAGAAAGTAAGAGAGGGAGATGGAGAGATGGTAGTTGGCTTTATAATGAATTCATCCAAGGCCCAGAGCTGTGCTAGCTGTTCTCCATATGCCAGCATGGTATTATGTCATCTTCATATGTTGGTGAATACACAAAGCTATGGGCCACGACACAACGAGTGAGCCTTATCCTGGCTGGCTTCCTGTGTGATGTGTAACAGTTACACTTCAAACAGGCCAGCACTGCTTCACAGCCTAGGGGTGTTTATCTGTTAGCCATACTAATTGGGGACATTGCCATGGCGCCACTTGCTAGAACATCACATTAAGCATATTAAAGGACTGGAAAATCAGGATACAACCAGTCTTTGTGTATCCTTCTTTTAAATCCTTATATTTCACTTTTGTTGGGTTGTCAAGTCAAATCCTCTGCAGCCCCTAACATGTTTTACAAAGCAACCTTTGCTTGTGTGCAAATTCTCAGAAATAGAGAGAACAGACAGCTCTGATCATTCAAGATCATTACTGTGCTGAGAACACAGTGTACCTGCTTCAGACCAGCCGGCAGGGTCACAGTGAGGTGAGGAGGAAAGCTTTAAGGTCTCTCTGTGGTGAAACATGATGCCCATGCTGTCCACACTGAATGCAATTTATATTCACACCATATATACACACCTGATGCATTTAAGATTAGCTTTTTAAGGACTGCTACCTATTTAATACCTCCTTTACCTGTAATATCAGAGCATATTTAGAAATCACTGATTTTGCTGTGGCAATTTCCTGAATTCTTTTACAACTTGCCATGATTTAGATTTGACGTGCCACAATAAATTAATCTAAGCATACTTGAATTTATTCAGCTTTTGATCACATTAAGGTGTATTCAGGATGTTTTGAAAATGTATTGCTGTAATCATAGAATGATCAAAGAGCATGTAAATGTACTGACGGTGGATTTCATCTAAAGGAACATTCCTGCAGCTCATGTACACGTGCGAAGATTGACTCAAGTCAACAGGCAAAACCAGTTTGCACACTTTAGGTGACGTGTGTATGTCACAGTATATATTGACCTAGATAAGTAAATGCAAATATCCAAGTCCATCAAGTCTCTCATAAAGTTAACGTGTTGCACGAACCGCAGACACTGGTTTTGATTCTAGCTGCTAGATAAGCAGCAGGTACTCAAATGTCCCTCAGACACGTAGCGCACACACACCGTCTTAACATGAAACTACACTCTTGCATGCTCATCTCTCAAGCTTGCACCACACACACACATGCACAGAAACAGGATATTCATAGAGGCTAGCAAGCTTATTCCAAAAACAGCCCTTAGAGTGTGTTTGTGTGTGTTATGCAAGAACTTTGTAGCAGTGTCACTCCTCCCAACCATCTATCCGTCACGTCAACACCATCCTCATATCCTTAACTCTCACAGGAGCAAACAGGTGCTGCAACTCTTATACAGGAGGCTTGCACCGGCTTGCTGTTGCAATCAGCCTCATCCGAGTATGATTTACACCCCCAAATCCCACTCCACTTAGTTCAGGTTCACCTTACAGCTTCCTCCTGGAAAGCTTTTAAAAGCATCCTTTGAAAAAATATTGAGGTTCCAGGCACCATCCACATGCTGTGTGACTGCAGAACTGACAGGGGATTCTCCTCTCCAACAAAGGTTCTTTTCCGTTAAGTTTGGGTTTTTTATTTTCTTCTGTCCTTAGCAACATGCGCTAGGTCGGATTCGTTCATCTACATTTTTCTTTTTGCCTTCATTCAGCAGACAGTTGAAGACATTGGCTGGATGCCTGTACTTTCACTCTTTTTCCAAACACGTGTATGTCACTTTGATTTGGAGCTCTTATCTGGTCGCCTGTGGCAGCTTGAAAGAGCAGATCTCTGTGTTGACCACCTGTATGCCACAAAAGCTCTCCAGCATGCACAGGGATCTCTTTGTCAGTCACAGAGGCGTCTGGATGGAAAAGCAGGAGACGGCTAAAAAGAAAGACCCGGTGGTATAAATAGATCTTGCGTAACTGGCCCTTGTTGACGCCAACAGCCGAGGTGGCAGCTGACAGGGAGTGGAGAGAAAAGTAGAAACACAGTATAATCATACACATAAAGGAGGCACCATGTGCCACACTGCTAAATGGGAGCTAATTAAGATTCGACCTAACCCTGCTGTGCTGAACATGACTGGCAGCCCCAGGTTCAGCAGATCTCCCAGGAGGCTTAATGGCCTTGTGCATGTGTGTGACATTTAGAGGGCTTAGCTACCTCAGGGAGAGAAGCTGCCTGGCTTGCTGAGCATTTTCCTTGAAAGAACAACTTCCCCACTCAGTTGGAAGATATTTGCCAAGTTTGCCCATTGTGAATATTTCATATATTCATATTTTGAGAGTGATCTGAACCACTTTCCATATGACAGAGTCATCCATGATCCACTATTTATTTGTGTCAGCAGTTGGCTTGCTTGCATAAATATGACAACAGCAAATACAAGCAAGCAAACAGACAGAACTACATAAAAGAGAGAAGGAAAACAGCAGTAATAATTAACTGAAGTGGTTTGCATCAAGTGCATTGTTTATTATAGAGTTATTTGAAATTAGTTTGTGCAGATAAGTGTTGTGCACTTGCATGTGGTATTACTATTTGCATGTTCTCCTCCCTCTCGCTGACACTTAACTGAGTTGAACCAGGACAGACTGTTATGTAAGCAGCTCTCAGCACTGCCTCAGAGTCTGTGTACTGTATGTGAAAACTGTGTGCATTGAGTCTCCCTCCCACATGTACACACTTTGGGACCCTCCTCCCTCTCACACCACACATTCACTCCGTGCCGTTCTGGCACTGAGAAGTAGGACAGGACTTTCCTCACTCCCTCTTCCGACTGCTTACTCGCTGTAGGCTGATGTAACAGTGTTTGAGTTGAGCCACAGTGAGCCTTTACTGTAACCACTCAGCTGATTACAGGTCTTATGTAAGAAGGGATTGTCAAGAGGGGGAAAAAAAGGACAGGACATACCAGCCTGTTGCGAGAAAAAAACAGGCCCATGCATGCAGGACTTGAAAAAAAACTGCCCTTTGTGTAGTTCAGCCATAGGTGAAACATTTCCTTCCTCAACTTGACTTCATAATAGTCACACCTCTATAAATCTCACTTATGTGGGTCCCATGAATCCATCCTGGGAATGCTGGCACACCTTTGTCCCTGTGCGAGTGCGTGTGTGCACCTGAACTGTATTTACATGTAATATGCCTGACAGGGTGTTTGGCTGGAGCGCTGGAAGTGCAACTAGTTATCATTGTTTGTGTATGCATAGTTTTTTATTTGAGTAGGTGTGTAGGGTGCACAACAGTCCCAAACCTTGTCTTCGCTTCTGCTCGTCTGGGTGAAAGTGTTTCACCCAGTGTAGTCCTCAGGGCTCCAGAAGCATACAGGGCCCAGAGGGCAGAGAGCAGATGGTGCAAGCTCAGGTGAGCACAGTAAGGCCCTCCAGTGTGTTTCCTTGGCAATGAAAGTGGAGGATTATGTGGCTATTTCTAACAGATCCTTTGGCAAAAACAATAACAGTATGTCACAAGGGAAGTGCAGGTCATTGCAATTGATAAATACAAAGTTTATTTTGATAATGAAACTTTTGAGAAAGACTTTGTTCTGTGACCAAGGTTAATTTTGAAAATTGCTGCCACCATGCTTATAAATCCACTTTTGTCAACCTGAACGAGAGAAACAGTTAGTAAACTACTATATTGTTATATACTGATATTTACTTTGTATTATCCCTTTCCTTTTGTTTTCCTGCAGCGGTCATTCTACCATCGCTTAACAGGAGACAACAAGTCAGAGAAATTTTTCAAGGTCTTTAATGAACGCATGAAACTGGCTCAACAAGAAATCAAGGCAACAGTAACAGTCAATACCAGTGACCTGGGCAGCAAGAAGAAGGATGAAGAACCACCAGACAAAGACACACCTGCACGAAAGAAAGGTTGGAAGCCAAGTCCTAAAATGCTATTTTTCTTAAATCAAGTGGAAAAGACAAAGGGAGAAAAGTTTGTAATCAGATTTACATTTCTTCATCATTCTGATCATCAGCCCTCTGCTGCTTAGGAAAGAAGTCACAATGCCAGTAAAATGATGTGTCTAATGGACTTTCCATGTAAAATAGTGTATTACATCTTATGGTCTTTGTTTGCTGCACTCAGTCAAAGATGTGCCAGTGGTGGCAGTGGTCACCGAAGAAGTGAAGGAGCAGCTGGTGGAAGCCTCCGCCATTACCAAGAAGGCCTTCACAACCTACCGCCGCGAGGCCGAAGCTGAGGAACACCAAGCAGCTCCTGATGGGTCTGCTGTCCCCACCACTGATAAAAGCCAGGAGGAAGGCGAAATGAGCGTCATCATCACCATCATGCAACCCATCTTGCGTCTCATGCAGTTGCTCTGTGAAAACCACAACAGGGACCTACAGGTCAGCCCTTACAACAAAGGAGAGAATATGTCTTGCTTTGTTTTGCCTGTTTTGTTTTGTTTTGCCTTCCTCTTGCCCTGACCTGTTCTGTGAATTCGTACCACCACACTCACTTATGCAGAAATGAAACCACACTGAAATTAGGCATCATCTGCAGAACATCCTGATGCAGCTGTTTCCATATTTGGCATGTCTCGTTCTGGTTTCACTATGAGGGGTGTGATGGTGTTTGGCAATGACAGACAGACAGTAAACTTCCTTCTTAAAATGACTATTTATATACAAGACTGGGCCGGGCGTTCATTAACACGTAGTTGACTCGTACTCTCACCCATTGTGGCTCAGCGCAGGTGCCTCTTTCTGATTTATTGCTAGCCTTGCTGTTCTGACGTCAAAGTCCCAGAGGCATTGCTATGCTTTTGCTGGGAGTAAATGTTTTCAAGGAGTCAAATTATTGCATTTTACATTCACGAGGTGGAGGGGAGGGATCTATATTTTAGTCTTTATTTTATCTCCATCTCTCTCCAGAACTTTCTTCGAAACCAGAATAACAAGAACAACTATAACCTGGTGTGTGAGACACTGCAGTTCCTAGACTGCATCTGTGGCAGCACCACAGGAGGACTGGGTTTACTGGGACTCTACATCAATGAGAAGAATGTAGGACTCATCAACCAGACTGTGGAGAGCCTGACTGAATACTGCCAAGGTCCCTGTCATGAGAACCAGGTAATATCAGAATCACACTGAAGATGAACATTAAACATTTAGCATTAACTTGTTTTATTTCTAGTATTGTCTGTGTTCCATTTCAGTGCTTACATGTGGTGCCTTTTTAAAATGTATCCCCTTATTTTACATCATTACATCATCACTAATTAGACCTATGCACGTGTCTTGTGCGCAGCATTGTTAAAGCCCCACCACTCAGCCCCCAGAGGCCAGACTTTGAAGTTGCTCCTCCCTTATTAACAGTGTAACACCAGCCTCCTCTGGGCAGTGTGCCTGTGTTTGTTCTTTGGCGTGGATTAGCATTGCTTGGTCTTGTCACATGATGGTGGCATCCACTGTCAGTGCTGCTGTGGGGTCATTCAGTGGCAAGTGTGAAACTGGCATGACTAAACAGGCAACTGGCTAAGTACTGCAGCTTTGATGGAATTGGAGTTGATTCCCATCAAGAGTGCTGAAAGATGAACTGCCAGAACAAACGGAGCTCTTTGTTCACATTTAGTTGAGAGGGAAATTTCCTTAGTCTTTGTTCTCGTACTGTTAAAATGATCAAAATACATGCCATTACTGCTGCCACATTTACATTTAGTCGTTTAACCCTTTTATCTAAGGTGACATAAATATGTGACTTTAATACAGGTCGTCCCCAGGTTATGGAAGTTAAGTATGAGAACACCTAGTGTAAATTAGTTAAAACACAATGCACACAGCAGTGTTTACACATGTTGCTTCAGGCCAATGAATCGCTGAAAACGGCCAGTGTTTTCAGTGTAATTCACACGGGTGCAAAGTAGTTCACCTGTGCGTTAGCAAGAACCATTGTGTTTAACACGATTTGTTTATAATAGGCTCTACAGAGGTTGTTACATAAGCATGAGCTTACTTGTGGAATTGCTGTACAACACAAGCAAAGATCTAGTCTAGAGTAAACAACAAGAATAAATGCTAAGAGCCTAAGTAGTCGAACAACTGGACAAAGGTGCCAAGAGGCAGGTATAGATGGAGAGAGGGTGGGCATCAGGTATGAAGGTGTTCATACAAGTGTTTTAAAGACAGAGAAGGACTCAACGGAGCCAACAAAGTTTGGTAACGCATGAACTGAAGAGGAAGTGCCATAAGCCACACGTTTGATTTTAGGGTGTGGTATGTATTTAGCAAAATTGACAATTTGAATAGTTAAAATCCAATTTGCAATTCAACAATCAGCATTCACACGTGTGCATGATAGAGAGCATTTAAGGTCATTTCAGGCTTCTTCAATCCCATCTATGCCATTGGTCTAATTACTAAACAATACAATCTTGCTATTTGTCCCTTTAGTGCAGTTTTCCTATTTTTTTCAAAGTAATTTTCCAAGTATTTTTCGTGACATGCATTATGTTAAATACAGCATATACAAGGTAACTATCAATATTTATGTATCTATGTATAAACAAATGTGTATATGTATATTTGGGCTTAGGTTGAAATTCAACAGTAACTTGTGTGTACAAAGTTCAGTGCTTATGATGTCACCCACCTTTTCAGTAGATGACTGTGTTTGTGAAATTCAATTAATTCTGCACCTCAGCAGGTCGAGTTGAGTTCCAGATGAAAGTGAAACAGTCTTTTTGATGTTTACAAATCAAAGTTCAGTAGCTCTATAACTGAATTTTATTGCACCACATTGTAAAAACGTGTAAACCTGTATATGTTTATTACTGCTATCAGAATTTCTGGATGTTGGATCAAGTTTTTTTAGTAGCACATTTTGTTCTTTTTGACTTAAACTATTAGATGTAGACTGCGTGTTATTTTTCAAACTGACTTCTTTGTATCATCTCTCATTTTAAAACTTTATTCATAGTCTTGTCTTTAAACCAATTATTCAACTTTCTTCATATTGGGCATACAGTATGTGGGAGCAAAATACAGCTTGATCTTTTGACTTGTGTGTTTAAAGTAGCATTGTCACCAGTTAAAATGATTCATCTACTGTATATTCTTTCTTCAGAATTGTATTGCCACTCATGAGTGCAATGGCATTGACATCATCATCGCGCTCATCCTCAATGACATCAACCCTCTTGGCAAGAAGAGGATGGACCTGGTGCTGGAACTCAAAGTAAAAACATGATCAGTTACTGTTGTTATCAGTAGTTCCATTTACTGTAGGCGTTGGTGATGTATTTGGACCAATCTCTTTGTCTGTTTCAGTTCTTCGTTGTAAAACAGTTCAAATGTTGAAAAGCAGACTTTAATTTTGGTGCCAGTGATTCATTGGTGACAAAGAGTGTACCAATTTCACCATCAACAGTAGCTTCACACACACACCCCAGTCTTTACAAACATTTTTGCAAGTGCCTTCTGTATACTCATTGCCTTATGTTTGATGTGAGAGCTTACCAATAGTGTCAGAAATGTAGAAAATTGCTAACTGAATGAATCTTGGCACAACTAGTATATGAAAAGACAGGAAAGACACTCCTCAAATAGCATTAAGAAGGTAAAGAAACTAATTATTGCTGCCTCTGTACTGTACTCCCATCTTTATGTAGAATAATGCATCCAAGCTTCTTCTTGCCATTATGGAGAGTCGCCATGACAGCGAGAATGCTGAGAGGATTCTCTACAACATGAGGCCAAAAGAGTTGGTGCGTATGACTTAAAGTATAAATCATCGCATGGTATGAAGTTGATATTGTCTGACAAACTACATTCTTGCAGGTGGAAGTGATCAAGAAGGCCTACATGCAAGGGGAGATAGAGGTGGAAGAGCCACAGGATGATGAGGATGGAGAGGAAGAGCATGCTGCCTCTCCACGAAATGTTGGTCACAACATTTACATCTTGGCACATCAAGTAAGCTACCTGTACGAGGACATACCTGTACGAGGACATCCTTTTTTCAGCCCTCAGGCTATCGCAGGGTGTCTTTTCAAACCATGATTTAGTTTAATGGCAGCAATTACGGTTCTATGACAACCACTGTCAGTCCAATCCATCGCACAGACAAATGAAGGGAGGATCTTGCATCACAGGAGACAAAAGAATAAATGGAATGTTCCAGCTCCACACAAACCACAGACACACTCTTAAGTTAACTTGTGTGAACCTTATCTGTCAGTTAGATCAAATATTTCAGCTCTATCTGATAATCCTGTGTTTTTTTATTATTATTATTAATTTGATGATGATGTCATTTCAGTTAGCCCGTCACAATAAGGAACTTCAGGCTATCCTGAAGCCAGGAGGGACGTATGGAGAGGGTGATGAAGCCCTGGAGTTCTATGCCAAACATACAGCTCAGATTGAGGTCAGTTGTTGGGACTATAGTCCACTGAACTGCACCTTGTGCTGTATTTTTCTCTGAGATATGCTGCTCTCCAACTATCTGAGTTCCCAGAGAAGTGTTAACCTTGAAAGGCGGAACGTGGCACATGACACATGTCATTCTCACAGGGAACATTGTGTACCTTGTAAAAATGCCAAGCGCCTTTGGTATGTTGGCACAGCTTCTATTGTGTGCTCCTCTAGAAAGCGAGCTTGATTGTTTTCAATGTTCCGAACTTAATACATGCCTTTGTTTCATTTTATTGACCATTTAAATAATCCAAATTACATTCTATTTGGACTGTAACCAGTCAGACCATTTTAAAGAATTGATTTGAATAGCTGCACGTGATATTTAAATGCTTAATCTTCCCGAGGAAGTACAGGGTCAACCATCCCCAGTGATGAAGGGTATGTGATAGATGCCTACTCCTGTGGTTGTGTCCAGATTGTACGACTGGATCGCACCATGGAGCAGATAGTCTTCCCTGTGCCCAACATCTGTGAGTTTCTCACCCAAGAGTCCAAGTTGCGTGTCTACTACACCACAGAGCGGGATGAGCAAGGCAGCAAGATCAATGACTTCTTCCTGCGCTCTGAGGACCTGTTCAATGAAATGAACTGGCAGAAGAAGCTGCGAGGTACCCAGGAGGCTACCGGTAACACAAACACGGTTCCCTGTACGTCTTTCTTCTTACCTTTTTTATCTGCTAGTTGTTCACATGCTCTCTCATGGCATCCCTCCAGGTCCTTGAGAGCCATCCTTGTTTGAGATGCAGACACCTAGACCCCTCTCACACCTTCACTTTATTCCAGACATCTTTTGTTAATTTTAGATCTTGCCGTCATGTGTGAACAGGAAGTGGAGTAAAATTTTCCATGCAAGTCTTGCTGCTAAAATGACTGCGTCTTTCATATGAACAAAAGCATTGAATGAAATGGCCACCAAAACAACCACAACTTCCTGACTTTATAGTACTAATTACTAATTGGTTCACTCATTATTGATGATGATCATTATACCACTACTTATCTACTCTTAGTATTGGTCCCATGCAAACGCAGCAGCATCAGCTCAACAACATAAACCACAGCCACAGCGGTCTTTTGCTGAATAATTAAAATTCTATCATTTAGAAAGCTTGTGTGAGAACACGGTCCTTTATTGGTTGTCTTATGTTCCACTGTTCTCTGTTGGTTTGAGAATGTTTACACATGACATAATCGTTACAGAAAGGCTAGGGATTTACTCACCAAGGCTGGCAACACTGCAAAGTTGCAGATTCAATGTTCAAAAGTTTGCTCAACTCAACTCTGAAACCTGGAGGGATGCAAGTAGAGATGGCAGGTGAACTATGATGAGCAACTTGTTTAAAGTATTGCATTGCATGATTTAATTACCGTACATGCTTAGATGGAGAAAATAACATGTTCAGAGCCAACACTATGCTGTTATGTGAGAGTGGAGTGGTAATTTATTGCATGCTTCAAACATTTTCATAATATCTGAAATATACTCTTTATGGTACATAAAGAGTATATGTAGTGTTAATGTAGTTATGTAGTGTTAAGTAGTTGTGTGTCCCCTGTCTTAATAGACAGGGGACACACAACTACATAAATTAGAAGTAATGAATAAACCCACCTCACCAACCTGCAATTTTGGGGAAATCCCAAATCCCCACACATTCTTTGGATGTGGTACAACACAGTTACAGGGACCAAGGGAGGATGTGGTGCAACAGTTGGCCACTTGTGGCAGTATAGGCAGAGGAAGTTGAGGCAGGAGGTTGTATAGAGACAAAAGGTCAAGTGGAATCTCAGTTGTCTTGATTTAGTTTTTCCCTTTTCTCTTGGACTAATTTTAAACACTTAAGTGATTCAGACTGTTACTTTAGTTTGTTTCCCTTTTATCTTAGGATGTCCCCTGTTGATCCCGTTTGCCTGTGGCTATTGCAGTAAATACTCTAGACTGTGTTCTTTGTGCCTTTTCTTCTTTTGCGTGAGAAGCATGTTGTGGCATGTCCCATGGCCAGGCTTCGGGGAGGTGGTCTGTCAATACTGTGTAAACACGTGACGGCCATGCTGCTCTCTTATCTGAATGATTCGCCACAACTGGAGACCATATCGCTCAGTTGCCGTTCACCACTAGTCGTGACTGTAGTGGCTTGTGTTGCTAAAAGGCCGCACCCACAGTTCCAACATTTTTAATCAACAGCCTATTTCAAAAATAGCACTGGCCCTGAAACTGATCTCCTGACAAAAGTCTGCCTAGGGGGTGAGTGTGTGCACTTGGGTGAGTGCACAATTGTACACATGCATGTTTGTGCTTATTTGATCTTATTGAGTGTGTACAAAATGTTGCAAGACAGCTGGCTTTGCTCCAAGTTTGATCCTGAATTTGATTCTTCAAATCCTATCCTTTGTGTTGAGGGTTTGTAATGGCGCGTTAAGTCACACAGATGCACTGTTTGGTTAATGTTTCTCACTACAAATGTAGATCATTTCTTGAATCACTGACATGATATTGATTGATGTTTAAGAACTACTATTGCTGTGCAGAGGAATAAAGCGCCTGTAATTATAGTGATATAAAATATAGGAGTTTTGCTTCTCTTTGGTGTGAAACAACAAAGTGTCGGGGTACATTTTCCTTTTCATGTAAAGTTGGTCTTTCATAGTAATGGGCATTTCCTTTCTAGTGTGTTTAAGATACGCCTGCAGTGTTCTCTCTGTAGTGCAGTGAATTGACCCCGTCTTACCCTGCTTTACTTCCTTCTCCTCCAGCCCAGCCCATCCTCTACTGGTGCTCCAGGAACATGTCGTTCTGGAGCAGCATCTCTTTCAACCTGGCTGTGCTCATGAACGTGCTTGTGGCCTTCTTCTACCCCCTGGAAGGTGGTGTCCGTGGAGGTCAGTGGCCCAATTTCCTGATCTTTGAAACCTTTTCTCGCTTTACCACTTGGACAAACGGCAGTACAGTAATTTCTATGAGTGTACATGCATTGCAGTGAGTGTGACTATTACAACACAGGAAATGGGAGTGAGTAGCATAGTTCAACAATCGCTAAGGGTGGGGCAGAAGGCGTTACGCTACATACTGTATTATGTATTACACCACAAACCTGTATGGGAAAGCTCAACAAGTAATTGGGTCACGTCTGTTAAGATTTTGTCTCTACCATGAATAGCCTTGTGATTCCAGTTTCCAGTGCCGTAAGTTGCTGCAGTCGGTTGTCACATTCAAGTTTCCTTTGTAAGGATTTCATACTTGCCATGCTTCAGATTGCTGTGCTTTTTACAGCGGCTGTTTTTAAATAATAAAATCCATGCATCTCTAGAAGACCCAAATTATCTTCTTAGTTCTCTTCCAGCTTACTTTACAAATTATTCTTTTACAAACTTGCTGTAACTATGCTGATTTGCCCTGATATTCTCCCCTGAAATCCATGATTTCCAATGCAACATTTTGCCTATTGCTACCTTTACAGAAACAACTAGCCCTATCTGAACAAAAGTTCATTGAGGGTCTTGACCTGAAAAGAAGCTTAGTCGTGACTCAGCATAACTCAGCAGTTTTTGCAGGCTTTTTGAGGCCTTGTTGCATCAGATACATTTTAAGTCGGCTTCATAGAGGGGAAAAAAAAGGCTCGTATAAATTCCAATTGCAACAGATCTTCTATAAACGTGATCACCTGAGTGTGGTTTGAGCAGGGAAATCCTAGTGGGCCCTGAAGCTATTTTTTGCACGATCGCATCTGCATTTATAGCTGTCAGCTTGTGATTAAATCACCTGTGATACATTGTTGTGCCAATAGTAAACAAAGAAGAAAGAACATGATGTCCTCCCAGTGCCTGTGGTTTGGGTGTAGCCTCACACCTCCCTAACCAAAGTGAATTTCACAGCAAATAGATGTGTGATAAGACTGTAATCCTAGCTGAAGGGTTGGATCTTGAACGCATTGCTGTCACAAAAGACCTAAACAGATACGCTCCTCATTGCGCCCTGACCTGTTTATTGATACCTTTTACTGAGCTTGACACTGACACACAATTTAACATGTTATCAGATTTCCAGTCCTACTCTCACACTCATCGTGGTTTGAGTAGTCTTCCGTGTGGACATGTGTGTGTGTGTTTAGACTTATGTAATTGCTGTGGTCACCCCAGAAGGCTTCGAAATGTAATACAATCATTTTGACTACAGTGCTTGGGCTACTGCGGAAAGTGACACCTGTGTCATAACAGGTAGATACAAATAACAATAAGGCAGCTGTCAGGCTTCTTGTATTACACCTATGCAACCGCCGGTAATGAATCCACTGAAGCCAAGCTGCTACAGTTGATTTCACAGTGTAAAACATGAAACATTATAAATAGGCCGAAATTTCCACTTCAGCGGTATAGGGAAGAGAGAACGGTGCACCAGACACACCAGTGGACATCCCCTAATGTCCTCAAAGCCAGAAAAAATAGAGAACCAAAACAAAGACACAGCAGGCATTTACTGAACAGACTTTTATAGCAGCAATGTGCTCTAGATAGGCTGAAAAGGTATTGACATAGTGATTTCAGCAATTCAGCTTCATTCATTGAACCACAACAAGTGAGATTACATTTTTGTTGGTTGATTTCTTTAAGCCAACAAAAAATTGCCAAAAGAGCTGCTGACTAAAACTGTATTTTACCCTGAATAGCTCAAACAAAAAAGCCTCTTTACAGCATCTGCATATTTGACCTCACCCCCCTCATCCTCTGATCCAGCCTGACCTTATTAACCTTTGTCTAGGTTCTATCACGGGGTACAAATTTCCAGATTTAGGTTGAGAAAATCTGTCTGTCGGGTCACAAGTTATTAATACATCGCTTCATATGTGTAATTTCCATGCAGTGGGTTGATAAACATGGCAGCTGGGACACAAGTCATACCAATAGCTGTGTGTTATGAGCTCTGTGCGAACCCAAGGCACATGTGAGAGACCTGAGCATGTTTTAACATGCAGTTTCAGTTTGCTGTTTGTTTTGCTGTCTCTCTTTCTGTTACGTTTCTTCCCAGCTCTCCTTGAGGGCAGTATTTGTGGGTATGTGAGAAGCCACAGCCATTAAGGCCTCCATTGTTCCAGTGCAGAGAGTAGAGAGAAGACACATTGTGATTCGCATAAACTTTCAATTGTTCTGTTTGGGGTCAAACGGCGAGGTCCCTTTTGTTTGAACTTCCTCTGAGTGGTATAGAGGAGAAAAAAGGGGTTGTTAGCTCAGTGTTAGAAATTTCTTGTGGTTTTCAGAGTCAAAGGTCTCCTGGGAGCTTAGCTGGTCATTTCAGGACAAGATTGGTTCAGTGATGTTGGCTTCAAACCGGTTATCAGAGAACACAGCTGCTGTTACTGAACAAAGTGAATATGAATACATGTGTACATAACACCTACACAAATGTACATGTGCATTATCACACTTGGTCTGGATTCATATGGTATCCACTCAAACGATTCTTGTTAATATTTAAGCCAGCAGCTTGTAAACCAAACTACTCTGGCGTTGTCAGGCATATCAGGACGATCTAACACGGCAACA
Source organism: Genypterus blacodes (assembly GCF_046128005.1). Taxonomy (NCBI): domain Eukaryota; kingdom Metazoa; phylum Chordata; class Actinopteri; order Ophidiiformes; family Ophidiidae; genus Genypterus; species Genypterus blacodes. Next base: position 7,126,686 of record NW_027466831.1, read on the forward strand.
CATTTATAGTCTTTAAATGGTTAATTGGCAGACAGTATAGAGGCAACTCAAACACCATAAAATCATCTTGAACATTTACATCTGCTGCACAGCTCACTTGCATGATTTCAAACAAATGGTTCATCTAGGTCAGTTGTCAAACTTTTTGAAGGAAGTACCTCCTCTGAGCAAACCACAACATCCACAGGCAGAACATTTCTACCTAAATTAGCTGGAACAATCCAGAGCGGGGACACAGAGAGAGGCTACACCCCAGCTTTGATAGTGGAATATAAGATTTGATAAATAACTCGATACCTGTTTTTCATGTGATTTCTATAACATATGCCAGTATATTTCCCATGCGTTATCATTGGGCTGAAACAACGAACTTGACCTTTAACTTTTACATTTTACTAACAAATCAATTCCCCTGATTCAACCCCCACCAATCTGTCAAGCTGGATCAGCAATGCAATAGAAAGTGTTGCTGATTGTTACTCGCCTGGTGTTGCGTAGGTGTAACGTCATGCTTCCTTTACCAAGGTCTTTATTATTTTACCGTGACGATGAGGAACCAGATTATTATCTCATGTCACCCAGAGATGTCTGAGATTACAATCCACTGTGTCATACCACTACCACATCCCTCTGGGAAGCTGGTGTAAAGTAACATTAAAACAAATGCCTACCATGCTTATTATAATAATAATGCATATTATGAGAGTGTCGGGTTCATGTTAAAATTGGTTTAGTGTGCAAAAAGAGATTCAAATGTGTTACTCTTTTGCTGCAGTGTAAGCGAGTCAGAAGGCAGTGTTGATGTGTGACACTCACACTGCCGTGCCTGGTTTGGCTGCCAAGTCCAAACCCTGGGTGGGTTGTTACAATGCCGTACCCAGGATCACTTCTGGAACATCCCCGATGCATTTAGCCGAAGCTGGTGTATTTTTAGCCAACCGGGCTTATATAACCAGTACATGTCATGTGATCTGTATACAGTGACATGAGGCCGAAGAAGGGGGAGTGGAGGGAGACAGTGGTCTGAAAGTGGTGTCCTTAATGCCTCGTAGTAAAGAAATCCTGACCGGCCTTAACACTAACAAGTATTGCCACCCTTCTGTTACAGGCTGATCAAGACAAACCTTCATGATACACCTGTGCTTTAAATGTGTTTTGGTTTTTGAACCAGAGTTCACATGACACCTCAGTCATTAAAGACCTCTCTAGGGACTAGAGTATGTCATTGCAAAACTATTTGGTTTTTGGAATATATGTATGATGTCGTCAAAACACAATTCACAACTGGTGGATAGGTTTGTTTGTTTGTGTGTTGCCTGATATTCAACTCGACCTATGTAACAGTTTTGTATTAATGACTTGAGTCACCTGTGTGTGTCTGTGTGTGTGTCTGTGTCTGTTTGTTTTGTTTTTGAGGGGATTTTTTGTTCTGGAACTGGCGTTGTTGCAGTCATGATTATCTAAAATTGTGAAGTGAATAACAATTCATGACATTGAATCCCATGGTGCTAAACTGTGGCTGTCAGTAGTGTTGCACAAGGTGTTGTTGCTCTACTATGTAATTCCAAAGCAAGTATGATGCAAGACTTCTCAAGCAAGCAGTACACATGCCCAGCATGCTTCTACAGCCAAAGCCGGGATTTTTTAAGTATACGTATAGATTCATAGGAATTCATTTTTATTCATAAAGAATTTTAATTGATTGTTCGTACCCAAATATAGAGGACTGAAGTGCCTTATTACAACTGCAACTATCTGAATTTGTGACATGAAGTGTAGCCCAGTGCACTCATCTGTCCCTTGTTCCTCAGGTACCCTGGACCCCTATCTGTCTGCCCTGTTGTGGATGGCCATGCTGGTGTCCCTGGCGATTGTCATCGTTTTGCCTCAGCCTCACGGCATTCGGGCACTCATTGCCTCCACCATCTTGCGCCTTATCTTCTCTGTAGGCCTTGAACCCACACTGCTCCTGCTGGGGGGTTTTAATGTAAGTGTATATGAAATTAAACAACAACACTTGCTGAATACAAGGCTACAATGACGTAATCCACTGTGTTCCACAAATGCAGACCCCAATGTAGCGCAGCATTAGATAAACTAAGATGTCGTTTGGTGCATGCAGACAGACTACACGGCAGTTTAGCAGCTAGATGCTGGAATGTGCCCAGGAGATATTTGTGGAAACTGGTTTTTAACCACATCCACATATTGTAATGCACATCCAAAGTATGTTTATGCTTTGAGCAGTCTGACCTATGGGCATTTTAAAATCTTTGAACAGGCTGTATATTATGACATGACTGTACATTTTCTCTATCCATTGTTCCTCAGTTGTGTAACAAGGTGATCTTCCTCATGAGCTTTGTGGGGAACCGTGGAACCTTCACGCGTGGCTATAAAGCAATGATCATGGATGTAGAGTTCCTGTACCACCTCCTCTACCTGATTATCTGCTCCCTGGGGGTTTTCGTCCATGTATTCTTCTACAGCCTGCTAGTGCGTACAGACACACACACACACACACACACTGAATACACCTAATTTAATCTACACATACTAACATATGTCAAACAAACATATCATGTCTAAACTACCCTAAATAGAACAACAATACATATTAACAACAATACAATTATTCCTCCTTTCAGCTCTTTGACCTGGTTTACCGAGAAGAAACCCTGCTAAACGTAATAAAAAGTGTGACGCGCAATGGCCGCTCCATTGTTCTGACAGCTGTGCTGGCTCTCATCCTGGTCTACCTCTTCTCAATTGTGGGCTATATCTTCTTTAAAGACGACTTCATATTGGCTGTGGACAGGATACCCAACAAAACATCAGGTACGTAGGAATACTGGTTCTCATGGCCTTGCTGGAATGAACATAAGTCATTTGCCCTCGCTGACCCTGACTTTACAGCCGAAAAACATGTTAGTCTTATGAGAAGCACACACTGAAAACTTGGAACCGGGTTCAGCCTCTTTCAAGCTTGTTCCACATTACTTTTGTTAATGGTCCTTAAGACACTATTCATATACATAATCAAATACATATGATTAAAAAATGGTATTGCACAATGCCATATACTGTGTCTTGTCTCTTTTAAATAGAGCATGGCAAAAGTATGATGGGAGAATTCCTCTCTGGTGCAATGTGTCAAAAAGAAAATGGGGAGAACTGTTCAGCAGAGGCTGTGATGGATGGTAAGTGAACTGGAATGAAAGGTAACTTTGTGTGTGTATGTGTGACAAGGATGGGGATTGTCGTAGGTCATTGGGTTCTTTAAGCTTGAATCCATGTGTTAGCCCATGCGTGTCTTAGAGATTCCCAAGGGGCATGTGTTGTGCCTGTGTTTGTGTGAATGTGTATACTTGCACACATCATAATGTGAAGGTCTTTCTGTCCTCATGGACCCCTGACTCAGCTGTAGGAGATTCATGCCCGAGTCTCACTGAGCTGCAAATCTCGGTGGCCACGCAGTCATGGGATTAACCCTGGCTGGGCTAACTGGAGGCTTTGGGGAAGCTGGGTGGAACAATTGGGTTTAAGACTGCTTGTGTGTCTCAGAGAGCCATGGCTAAGACCTGGTGTTGGGGGCCCCTGGGTGGAAAGGTCAGGAATTAATATCCATAAGACACAAGTAGGTCAACGGGTCCACTGAGTGATCGCACAGAATTCTCATGGTCTTCACATGAACAGTGAGTTCAAGCAAACTGGCTGACCTTGATGGGAAAACACTCCTACCAGACACGAATGTATGCACTACCTTAAAATTAATCAGCCAACCATGTTGAATCCTCAAACTGCCTGGTGGCTGACCTTGTCTCAGGGTCATTATCCTTCACCACCAAGCTGCCTCATTATGGTGGTCTGGTTTTTGTGGGGATGGTGGATGAACGTCCTTATGCCTCCACAGATCTGATAGGGCTGATCCAATTAACCAAAAATACTTGGCAACCAAATGCATTCCTCTGTTTTTTAGAGTAGCAGCGTCTCCATTTGAGATCTTAAAGCATTGTCAATGGGTCATGCAGTTAATCAGACAGGTCTTTGTAGCCAACCTATGCTGTAATTGACTAGCTTCCTTTATCTCCACAGGTGCCTTTGCCATGCAGCCATCAGCAGTGGTAATCGAGGACAAGGAGCGAGCATGTGATTCCCTACTCATGTGCATTGTGACAGTGTTGAGTCACGGCCTGAGGAGTGGAGGAGGTGTTGGGGACGTCCTGCGGAAACCGTCCAAGGAGGTACAAAGAACAGGGGTGCAGAAATCGCACATAATTCTAGTTTGATACGTTTTACAAATATTCTCCCTTTGCCTTCTGTAGGAGCCATTGTTTGCAGCCAGAGTAATCTACGACCTGCTGTTCTTCTTCATGGTCATTATCATTGTCCTCAACCTTATCTTTGGTGTCATCATTGATACATTTGCTGACTTGAGGAGTGAGAAGCAGAAGAAAGAGGAAATTCTGAAGACAACATGTTTTATTTGTGGTGAGGAATAGCAGTGATGCATATTATCCCGGACATGAACAATTATGGCAGTACGAGTGGGTGTCTTTTTCACATCAAGTTTGTTTGTCTGTCCCAATCTCGCATAAAGTACAGTGTCTCAAAACCCTTTGAACCCTTTAGAGCCCGTTCCCCAGCTCACTGGAGCACACTATGGATCATTATTAAAGGATGACTCATATCCAAAATTCTAGCCAAATCAAAACTGCAATCGATACATCATACACTTCTGTGTAACTCAAGGTCTAATGAGGACACTCAGATAATGAACAAATCAAAGGAGCGGGTTGGTCTGAACATCCCCTTGAGCGAGCATGTGCCGTGTTGCAGATTTGCGTCAACATGCTTGCAAAAAGGGGGCTGTTTTTCTGGTTAGTGTAAACAACAAAACGCCTCTTCTTCCCAGAATGGCGCGTTAGTCATGACAGGTGCTGTTGTGGAGGAGGAGTGTTTCTTCCTGTTGCCAAATGGGTCTTGACCATGTTCAACTGTACACTCACTCAGGCGCTGGCCTCCTTGATCATTAAATCATAGTCACTCATTCCTGTTGCATCATAACAATCCTAGTCATTTCTTCTCTTTCTTACTGCTTTGTGGTAAGGGTTGCATTATTTGATATGTTAATGATTTGACCTGTGAAAGCTTTCATACTTTAAGAAATGATACATAAGCATCTAAAATAAATCCCACAATTCAAGTTTGCTCTCTATTTTATGGCCCCATTTTCTGTGAGTGTTCCCATTTAGTCATCTTCTCTGAGTTCATGAGAAGGATTAAGACATCGTTGCCGTAGCATGTTTTCTTGGTTGAGAGAGCAGTATTTTAACTTTAGGTATTGCTGTTGTTCTATGTGTGTCTGATAAATACAGTAATGATTCGAAAAGCAGAGACAATCCACAACATTTCATTGTACTTAAATTGTAGCTAAAAACTAATTTGCATCTGTGTGTGTCCTTTTGTGTCTAGGTTTGGAAAGGGACAAGTTTGACAACAAGACTGTGACCTTTGAAGAGCATATTAAAGTAGAACACAACATGTGGCACTACCTGTGCTTCATTGTCCTGGTGAAAGTGAAGGACTCTACTGAGTACACGGGCCCTGAGAGCTACGTGGCGGAGATGATCAGGGTAAGAATAGAGTCGTGCACGTGTGTTTTGCACACTAACTGTTCAGACCTCCTACGTATAACCACAAACCTTTTGTGCTTTCACAGTGGAGGGCTGATGAGTAGATGTCTTCTATGGGATGAATAAAGTATATGTGCTCGGAGAAAACCCTCAATTTCTTGATGTCTGCAAATACAGCTCTGATGTTTGTTGTAAGATACTACAGATTATGACTCGTGTGTGTAAAGTTTAGGCACGTATTTGTGCTGTGCAGCTGAACTGAGGTAACCTTAACTCCTTACCAACACTGTTGTGACTTTGTGACCTTCAGCCATTCAGCATGTTTGCCCAAATTTGAATACTTTCTTGTTTACTGCACTAGCGTTAGACTAGCATCAGTTATAACCTCGTCTGCTCCATAGTCCAGGGTTGCCTTATGTAATCCCTGCCTCCGTGACCTTGAATCCCTCCAAAGCATTATCACACTCTGGCTTGTGAATAGAGAATTAACATCCAGAGCCGGACATTTCTATGGAATGTGTTAATCCCCCAAGCAGCCAAGCCTCGCTTTAATCATTAACACAGCCAGGCACAGGTTTTACTCTGCAGATCGCTAAAATGATGAGGCTATATGCAGGTCTGACTATCATTAGGTGAAGCGCGATGTTAGAATAGCTCACCTACATTTGTAGATCAGTATTTTGTTTTCCTAAGCTATTTTTCTTATCGGGGGAAAGGTGGCTGGGACGTTGCCAAACCAGAAATAAAGCAGTGTGGTATTACCAACTGGACGGACACATTTAGGATTTTTAAGATATGGCTTTCTATATTGTATTAAGATAAGTGTAAGGTATAATGTTCATTACATGAGCTATGTTCCTTTACTTCCACATAGTTTCTTAGATATTTCTAAATCATTACTTCTGAGTGAGGGATTTTAAGTAACATTAAATTAAAGACTTATGGCCAAAGGTTATATTACAAAATTTAATTACGATTACTTCGATTCAAATACATAAATGTACTGTTTTTTTATTCATAGCAGTTAGGAAGAATTTGAACAGCCAAAGGAAAGCCCCTGTTTCTTAAATGGTTCCTTCCCTGACACCCTCGCACTGCCGTCAGTTTCTGGCACAGTTTCTCATCAGATGCCTTTTTTTATCCCAGTTCATTGCCTTGATCTACTACGCTCGGTCTTATCTGGAATCACCTGGTTTGGGATTAACCCCATCCTCTCCCTCATTAACCTTGCACCCTACTGAGCCAAAACGAGTTTGTCAAGGGAATGTCACGGTGATCACGTTAAAGGGGAGTCGGGTCAGAGAGGGGCACATGGTGCGAAAGACCTCACTGACCCGCCAGCTGACCTCGTCAACCTCAACTTTAATGTGCAGCATCACATGTGGCTCTGCTCTCTCCAAAGTTTCCTTTTTTTACAGTGTTTGTCAATTTCACATATTTCAGCAACATGAAATTTGGCTGTAGATTTTAGTCTTGATTCCTGCAAAACGAGTCATTAGAGTAAAAACAAATAAATGGGGGGTCTCCTACCGATAGAACACACAAAGGAGCACATGCAAGTCCAACAAAACGACAAAATTCATCGCACATATAATCAGCCTAATATCTCAAAACATTTCGGAAATCATGCTCAGAGCTTAGAATCACATTTATGACAAAATCGTCAACAAAAAAACCCACCTCGAAACTTTTTCACATGACTTTAAGGCATATCCTAATTACTGCACCACAACTCTTTGTAACCCCTTTTGTCTCCAATCTGGTTTGCCTCTCGCCCACCTCGTTTCCTTTCATTTGATCTCGCTGTAATGTGGAAAGAAACAGCAGGACAGAGATGAGGGTGTAGAAATCAAAGAGTACTCTGACAATGACGGGGACTGACGTCAATGGTGGAGGGTTCTGGGTGAAATGTCACATCGGAGGTGGGAATGAATGATGCTCGGCTTCACTCGGCACACCTCATTCTGATCACATCCAAGATTCCTCAACTGTGTCATTTGCTGCAGCCAAACATACAACACACTTTTTTATTTCTATTTGATTTAAACGACGTAAACCTGTGTCGGTTTGGATATGTGAAGATTTTTGGGGCTTCATTTGCATATGTGTAGTGAGTGAGTGGGCTGTCAGGCGGCTTGTGGCATGACATGCTGACGTTTTGTGTTGCTGTTAAAACCACAGAGCATCCTGTTTCTGTGTTTTGGCCCGTGCGGTTTTAATAATGAAAAATGTACTTCCGTCAGTTCCATTGAACCAGCGTGTGCCTGCGTCTTAAGTCATGGCAGCGCTTCTCAGTTTACTGGAAGTGCTTGCATTTGTAAACAATGATGATGGAAAGAGTGCGAGCTGACATCAGCAAACAGACGGCCAGCAAACAGACGTGCTTTCTGCAGTTACACGCCATCCAAAATGGAGAAGTGACCTTTGATTGCTATTTGATTTTCTGGCGTGCAGTGTGAGTTGTGTGAGGCAGCTTATTGCCTTTAATAGATAGTCTAAGTATAATCTGTGATATATTAGTCAGCAGGCATTTCAATAGAGGGAAGTTCTCATATAGGTTATGTTTGTTTGGGATGGGGGTGTGTGAGGCATGTATACTAGGTAAACACTGCGTGTGTCTGTGCATTCAGGAAGTGGAACACACACGTTCTTCTCTTTCTTTCAGAATGACTATGTGCTTTTCACGATCTTACTGTTGCGTGATTCCCCTCCGGCTGCCATATGACCTAAGACTGTTTTGTGGTTCTGATGGCCATCCTCACGTCGCCCCACGTCACCCAACTTAACCACTGAAACCCAGGGACTTTTCCAGTCCTGCAGCACAGTGCCGTTACCAGCCAGCGATCTCAGGCCCTGCGCTGAATCCTCCTCAGAGCTCTGCTGACGACTTTTCTTTGTGAAGCTCATGACGGTGACATGAGTGTGTTGGCTAAGCCTGTGTGTTTACGCTCAAAGTAGTTTGTGTTTATTTGCAGACAGGTTCAGACGTTGCACAATATCAATGGCATGTGGTGGCTAAGTGCCGGAGGAGATAGAAGTGTGAAAAATGCAGCTCCGTGCCCCTCGGGCCAGGTGCCTGTCTGAACGCAGCAACCTCTCTGGTCGCTGCTCGCTTCCACGTCAGTGCGGGTTTTTGCTGATGTATACTTACGTGTTGTGTTACGTATAAGTGTTGAAGTCACAATGAAATTGAGAGTGCGTTTCCCGTCACAACAGTGCCTTTAGTGTTTTATGTAATCGTTCACAGTGCTACTCTCCTATATTTCTTCAACAAAATGCTATTCTAGTTCCTTCAATAAAAGTAAATTGTAGTTGTTGTTTCCAGATGAGTCTAGATGTGTCCTGTTTGCTAACTAGTGAGCCATCAGCGCCATGTTAAAGCTCGTATTCCTGCTGGGTGAAGCTGTAGAGTAGCAGGATGAATCAGTCCTTTGTGCACATCCTATGACTAAGAGTAGATCCTGTGAGAATATTTTTACAAAGCACCTTTAAGAATATCAATCTTTCATTCCGTTCCAACCTTTTTCCCACCAACCCCAAACATCTCATAGATAACTTAAAAGCTACACTTCAGCTCTTTCTTCACATAACTGTATTACGGCTGTGAAACTGCTTCTAGGTTTAACGACGTACTTGACGTGTGTGGCTCACACAAGTGTCGGGTTTATCTCAATGCCGTGTGTGTGCGTGTGTGAGGTGAGGCATTCATCAACTGAGGAAGTTTGCTGCTTTATGTTAGATTAGATGTTATTGTAGATTTCCCTGTGTTGTGGATTTACAATTAATCCTGTGGCAGAGAGTTAAGGTGAGCATAAATGGAAAACACATACCTGTAAGTGAACTGTGTTCCTTGGTTCAATTTCCAAAGAATGCTCTTTCCTCACGTGATTCTAAGGTGGAAAGTCCCTCATGTTAAAGTCGGTGGTAGCTGCATAAAAAGACACAAACATTTTATTCAGGAAACTAAACTGTGTGCTTCCTATAAAAAAGCACAATCACAAGGAGAGTATTACATGTATTTGTGTACTAAAAGATGTTTCATTGTACTAAATCTACCCAAATTCTTATTTCTGTTGCCCAGGAACACAACCTGGACTGGTTCCCACGGATGAGGGCCATGTCTTTGGTCAGCAGTGATGCAGACGGGGAGCAAAATGAGATCAGGAGCCTGCAGGAGAAGCTAGAGTCTACCATGAAACTGGTGTCCAACCTGTCGGGCCAGCTGACCGAACTCAAAGAGCAGGTAGGTTCAACTTTAAAGAAACCGCCGCAGACAGAACCAGAGACACGGTCAGATGTGACGGTTCTGACTCTGCTGCGGGGGAAAATACGAGCAGTGACAAAACAGGTTTACTGTGGACAACAGGCGCTGCTCTGCTTTTTGTTTGTTTGTTGGTTGTTGCCCTTTAGATACCGTGCTTACTAAATCCACAAGGCTGTGAGTCATAGTTCACAACACGGCTCATCAGACTCACAACCTGATTTTTATTTCCATCATTGAGCAAGGAGTCAAATTTAGTTCGAACCTCTTTCATCATGGGCCTGAAAGCTCAAACTAGACTTTGTTCAAACTTCACCGACCGACTTATTAATAGCTATTAGATAGTGTTGCTGATAAGGAGCATAAAATTAACCTAAATTTTCACAATTGCACAATCAATCTGAGGCTTCTAGTAACCAGAATTGTAAAGGAACATCCCTACCAGTGAAATGAGAACTATCTGTGAGGAAGTGAATGTTATTGAGACATTTTGACCCAGACAGGGGAAATGATTATTGTGTTGTTGAAAGCTTTCAAGGGCACAATATTATTCACACACACACACCACTCCACATTTGGCTTTTGTAAGGTTCCATTTATCCTGCGTATAGATTATAATTTGATGAGAAGAAAAAGCAGCGTTTAACAGATGTGTGGCAACTTGTTTGTTAATTGATCTAAATTAATTACTTTCCCCATCTACCCATCCTATGTATCCTTGGTAGAATCTCTGCCTGGAGCGCGGTGCAGCATAATCAGGAATGTCTGGTGAACAAGGCCAAACAAAGACGCTCTGTATACATCATTCCAAAGAAAATTGCTTTAATTAGTTAGATTTGGTGTAAAAAGAAGCCAGTCTTCTTCTGTGAACTGTCTGCTGTGAGCCTCACCATTGTACAGCTTAGTGGGCTTAATATTTTTGCTAACACATCCTTCTATCTTGAATTGTATTTCATGAACACTCATTACAAGACTGCTTTCTTCTCAGTTCGGATAATGTTGTGTTTCAGTGTTGAGATGCAAATGGCCACCTTATGTTAGTTAAAGTTGATACTCAACAGTAAAGAACACTAAAGGTTAACACCTGTGTTATGACTCATGCTTGCTTCATCACTGAAATTTATTTTGACTTTTTGGGTTTCACTATTACTAGTTGTATTGTGCCGCTTTCGTCAGAAGCAACAACAATCCGGTTGGGTAGGATGGGTTAATTCAGAAGATGCTATTTTCCGGTTATCGTTCGACAACGTCTTTCTAAATGTGAGGAGTCGGGCTTGAGGCCGGAGGAGCGGCCATCTTTGACATGTGTTAGCGTGGTGGAGGAGGTCACTCAGAATATCAGCGGTACATTAAAAATGTCTCCTCTGTGGTATTCAGATGACAGAGCAGAGGAAGCAGAAGCAGCGGATCGGCCTGTTGGGACATCCTCAGCACATGAATGTCAACCCCCAGCAGCCCGCATAAGGTCAGCGTGTGCTCCAACACACACACACACACACACGACGAGCGGCCCTGGAACATCTCCGCAGCGGCTTTGTGTGTCTCATAGGTTATGCACCCTGTAACCTGCACTGAGTGTAACGGTAGGGAAACGTTGTAACATACATAGTCATAGGTTGATGTGTAGCTCTACCCACCAGGTGTAACCGAAACAGTAACACTCACCCACACTGTTCTGTTCAGTCCAGTTGGAATTAGTGCCAAATCTTTTCTATGTAGATAAGAATTGGGTTTCTTAACACAGGGCCTTTACTGGGTGAACTTGAAAACTCACAGTGCTGACTGGACAAGAAGAATTCATCTCATTTGTCATTCTTTTTTTTTTTTTTACAATTGTTACTACTTGTATTTATATCACTTGCATATCCAGCAGTGTTACATTTTATTTTATTTTGAATGTTGTGCAATATTCATAGTTATATATGCAACCTCACTGGTTTGTTGATAAATCATTTTGTGTTTGAAAGTGTGGGCCAGTGTTTTTGTTTGTCCATATTCATCTCATCAGGTAAAATAGGGAGTTGCTCTTTGTCTTTACTTACACAAATATAAGACAGGCTTTACTTTATCCTTTTATTTCTTAAACAATTGCGTAATTCTTGAGTGTCAAATGCACTTATAGGGATAGTATATTGTCTGAGAGCAATATATACAGGTAGAGGTTTCTAGATTTGTAAATCCAGTGGTGTCATATCTCAGCGCTAATATATGATACATTTGCTTTCATATTTAAATGAATTATTTGGTTGGAAAAAAACATTTAGATGGTTTGGCTTGAATCATTTCTTCAGTATCCCTCATGGTTTTACAATTTGCTCAGGAGTTGTGTAACTCCATTAGCATCATTTCTTCTGTATTCATGAAACTTTCCATCCGTGCCTGTTCTTTGTCATATTTAACGTTTGGTACACATCTGTTGTGTGGCGTCGATGATGTTTATGATCAGGTTGGGTTCCTTGTATTCCTTAGGTTTTACACTGTTTTAAGATTGTTTTTTTGTATTAAATGTGCATAAAGTTTGCTGCTTATGTCATCGCTTTTGTAAGAGAAAATTAGATGGAGAAATGAGTGAATTTGATCAATAAAAATCAATTACTGTCAATTTGTATATTAAAGTTAGAGTTATTTATTAAAATTGATGTAATTATCCTTTACTTTGTGTACTGTGTTTGATGTTTTTCTTTGCAATGCTTACAGAATACATAAACTCACACACGACGACTCACGGCATGTGTGTCATCTAGTGTACAGCGTGTTTTCACAGTTCTTACAATTCGGAACACAACATTTTCCAACATTAAAAAAATTAATTGGAACAATGAAAATAGACAATAGAAAATAAATGACTATTTTGATGTATATACTTTTATATATTGTATGTGGAAATGTATATATTTTAATATAGACGAAACAAATGAATATAATTTAAATATAAAGTATGTATACTTAATGTAACATATTTATATATATATATTTACATTTCAGATCTCTGTCATATTGAACATATGCCACAAGTCAACAAATGGAATGTGTTACATTAGGCGGATATATTGCTCATCCTCACATCCTCATTAATCAGGGGCTTTCCTGCAAAAACTCCCCACATCTCGTGTGCTGAGTTCAGTTCAGCTTTAGATTCGCTTTCTAATGTATTAATTGACCTCTGGAACTCCTGAGTTGGCGACATGGATTCGTGTTTTCATTCTTGTCTCTTAAGTGCCGTGTAGTCTACCATTCGCTCTGTCTGATTACAGACTTTAAATAACAAAGTGCATGTCAGGCCACAGCAAAGGCTTCCCTGCTTATCAAACTTACTCATTCACAAAGAGACCTTAAGTCCTGCTCTGAAAAAGTTCAGTGTTCTAAAGGATTGGACTCGGCTAAAGTGGTGATGCAGAATGAGGTGTACAAAAAAGGTCATGCATGTCATACTGGAAAAGCTCTGACTGAACAGGGGAGGTGAGTTGAGCTGCTGATGGCAGCTGATTGCCTAAATCTTACTACCCACAATGCCGTCCTGTCATCTCTTCCCAAGTTCGTATCTATTCACCTTCTTTTATACGAACCTGTTGATCGTTCCATGGCGACGACGTGACCTCAGTGACCCTGCAGCCAGTACAACAGAGCAAACCTTGTGGTGAAAGACATGGACAACTGGGAAACTGCAGCCTTGAGCAGAGCTTCAATTCTCTTCATATAATTCATATAATTTCCCCTCGGGGATCAAAATAAATAAATTACCTTTTATACGGATGAGTTGAAGGGACAAAATCATAAGAGATGCTGGTTTGTAGCCTAATCAGATTTTAATACTGAAACCCCTCAGCACCAGATACATCTTTAGAGATCTAGTCACACTTCAACATGTTAGACCCATGAAACTATGTATAGCACCCATTGATCACGAGGTGACCCCCCATTTATTGAAAGAAAGAAAGAAAAATAATAAATAATGTGTTTTCTAAAGGCTTATTGGTTAGGGGGAAGTTTGGCATTTGATTGGAAAAAGACTACAATAGATAGACAGATGTTAAGGTAATACACCCTGCATTTAACCCTCTTGGTGATATATAATAAACATATATTGATAGTAATAATAAGCCCGTTTGACCCTCAAAATATTGTGTTAAATTGATGATAAACATCTACATTTCAAATACTCATATAGGCAGTATTGGATATATCTACGTTGACTTCGTTCGCAACGTTTATGGACAAACAAGCCAAAGGCAACAAAGGTTTCTTCATGGTGGAGCTCAAACACACGATGGCAACCCGGGGAGCCCAGTGCGTCTCCCTCTCTGCGGGCCTGGAGCTCCGTGTCTATCTTTAGCCACCGCTCAGGACGAAACAACCGAGCTGTCGGCTCTGTGTGTGTGTGTGTGTATGGGTGACGTCAGCGTCTCTCCCAACCATGAGGAGCTCAACGTGACCGGCTGCTCGGAACACGGGGGCTTAATCGTGTCGGTACAGCCGCTATCAACAAAGCGCCGCGCGCCGGTCACAGCTTCAGCTGCGCGCGCGCGCCCCCGCCCCCGCCCCCACCCGCGCAGGTGCGGCACGTGCGGCGGCAGCAGCAGCAGCGTGTTGAAGTGACACGGTGGCCTTCCTGGGCGCATGACTCGCCGGCTGCAGCATGCGGGAAGCCTCGGTGTTCCCGCTGCGGATCACGCACACATCTAGTTTAGCTGGACGCCATCATGCTCGCTACCTGACACCGTATAATGTCAGCCGAGGTTACGATCCGTCCGTTTCTTATGATTTTCTTACCCATATCATCAAACAAGCATACGTATACAAATGTATAAATCATAAATAAACAAAGGCGTCAAGTTAAACGCACATAACCAATATATACTCATTATTGGTATTACGTTGTTGTTGTTAGAGTGTAGTCTGTTACACTTAATGAGTTTATTTACTTCGTTTTATGTCACCTAAGACTAGTCAGCTGTCACGTATCTCAATATCCCATGAAACTAAATGATCTATACACTATAATAACCTTCAAAAGGGGCTACTTAAAACGACTATTAGCTTTAAATTGTGTCTTATTTCAGTAACTTTTGCCGCTTATTTCAGTTTAAAATGTTTACTCGTGAATAACAACTACTTCTTAACTCGGGGGGGTTATTTTGCCCTACTTTCCTTCTTTGTAAACAAGGGTCGCCTCCCTCCCTGTGTTCTCTCGCAGGGCCGGAGCATGGTGGTACACGGGACCCACGGGCCCAATGGAGGAGTACTACTACAAAAAAGGGTTGTACTACAGCAGCGAGGAGCGGGAGAGGAGGAGGAGGAGGAGGAGGAGGAAGAGGAGGGTGGGGGTGAGGAGTTGAAAGCGCCGTCCAACACGTGAGGCTCATGTGACGGAGCGAGTCTGAGACTCGAGCCGAGTGAGCGAGTGAGACGTGCCTGCAGTCACAGGGTTTATTTAACACGTAGTCAAATACCCACCCAGCTCCTCACACACACACATTCTGCGGGCGTGGAGCCTCCTCACACCACTACTGAGTCCGGACGTCAGGGTGACAACACTGCCGCCGTGCCCAGCTGTAGCTCACACACACACACACAGCGCTCCCTCACACACGCACACTGGATATCCGCAGGATACTTTTTCCCTTTTCTTCTCCATCGTCTGTGTTTGTAAATGAGGTTGTGTCGTTTTGAATCGCATCCTCGGAGACACATTTGGAACATTTGAAGGCTGTTTTTGAAGTTGTTTATTCGGGTTAGAGACATTGACGCGTAATGGAGCGGATTACCAGCGCGCAACCTCCTCCCTGTCTGCCGAAACACGCAGCGCTGGATTTAACCAACATGCAAGGGTAAAGAGGACATTTTTCATTCTATTCTATTCTATTTAATTCTATTCTTATTGAACTTTTTCTACTTTTAAGCTGAATCCCTCTATAACCCAACTAATCTTATTATTTCTTGCCCCCTATAGAATGGATTTCCCCGTCTATGTGTACAAATCCAGGAGAGGAATGAAGCGCGGGGATGACAGCAAGGTAAATCAGAGTTAACACACACACGCACACACACACACACACACACACACACACATATATAAATAATTATGTTTGAATTAGTTTAGATTAAGTAGACTGGATTTTTCTAACATCACGTCATCTCCTTTAGGACACATACAAGTTGCCACACAGGCTGATCGAGAAGAAAAGACGCGACAGAATCAACGAATGTATCGCTCAGCTGAAGGATTTACTGCCTGAACATCTGAAGCTCACTGTGAGTATTATCTTCTACATATGGCGCGTCTGCTAATAGCAACAAAATCTGAGACAGCGTGTCTGTGCAGCCCCTCTAGGCTTCATATGTCAGATTGTTATTTGTTGCCGAGGCTCAGTGTGTCTGTGTGCTGTGCCTGACTTCCCGGGTGTTCTAGGCTTGTCCTCTGTTCAGCTGCAGAATGTGTTACATAAGAAAGATCAACATGCTTATCGAAGGTCTTCCTGTTTTAGACGCTGGGTCATTTGGAGAAAGCCGTGGTGCTGGAGCTCACACTCAAGCATGTGAAAACCCTGGGTGCTCTGCTGGAGCAGCAACGGCAGAAGATTATTTCCCTCCAGAACGACCTGCAGATCAGTAAGTTTGAATCCGGACCAAGCATATAAAGTATTTCTCATTAGATTCAGCGGATTTTAAGTGCAGTCGAGATGAGCAGGATGTTTAATTTTGCATTTCTAATCCCCTCAGGTGATGATCATGGTGACAGTGCAGAGAGCAACGAGGAGATGTTCCGCTCCGGATTTGACTTGTGCGCCAAAGAAGTCCTCCAGTATCTGGCCAGCAAGGAGAGCAGCAGGGACCTGACTCCCTCCTGTATCAGCGGCCACATCCACAAGGTCGCCGCTGAGGTCCTGCAGCATCGAGTCAGCGTCCACCCAGAAGAGTCCGCGCGTCAATCCCCGGAGAAAGTGAAGAAACCCGCCATGCAGCCCCCCAGGCCCTCTGAGGGTCACGCCAAGAACTGCGTCCCCGTCATCCAAAGGACTTACCCTAACGGGATCGCAGAGCAGAGCGGCAGTGACACAGACACTGACAGCGGCTACGGGGGAGAGCAGGAGAAGCGTGACGCCAAAGCGCAGTGGTCAGAATGCCACACGCGAGAGGGAGAGCTCAAGCACGCTCTGTCTGAGAGGACGGACGCCTCCATCAAGCAGGAGGGCGCCGAGCCTCAGGCCAAGAGGCTGAGGTCCGAGTCCCCAGAGGATGAGATTTACTCTGGGCAACTCGCCGGAGGTCCTGGCAGCTACTTGGGTTTCTCCCCTAACCAACCTCCATTTTGCCTGCCCTTCTACCTCATCCCCCCTGCGGCCGCAGCTGCTGCTGCGTATCTGCCCATGCTGGAGAAATGCTGGTACCAGGGCGGCGTGTCTGTCATGTACCCGGGCATGAGTCCCTCTGCGGCCAGCTTATCCCCTGACTCACACCCTTCCTCTCTGGTGATGTCCCCCAGGGCAGGCTCTCCAGCACCCAGCCACACTTCCAGGGACTCATCTGCTCTCCTCCATGCTTGAAAGCTCTGTCCCTTCATTGAACTTTCAAACAGTTTGTCTCCAGGCGTCTGAATGTGAGGGTTTGAACAGCTGACCCACAGGAAAGTATTGAAGGGAGGGGGAAGCAAACACAAACGCGCCGGTATCCTCGGTAACCCCTGTAGCAAACACCACAGCAGTTGTTTGTCCTAAAATGAACATTGACTGACCGTGACAAAGACGCCCCCTCCTCCTCCATATCAGCTTTTCACACAGACGGGGCACCTTTGGGTGTCACCTAGAGGACCTGTTGCACGGCTCTGAAACACTGTGAAGATGCTCCGTTCAGAGATAAAAGAGGATGGGAGCCAAGACGTCTCCAGTGGGGTTTCTGCGAGGGCCTTGGTTTCTCTGCCTTTAGTGTTAGAGGAAAATCCAGAATGTAAAGCTCAGATAAACCCCTGAAAAGATTTGGACCTAGCTTTTGCACACACACAGACACACACACACACTTACACACACATACACCAGTCTGTAATGAATGTAAAGTCTGTAAAACCCTTGTAGATGCTGCTTGAACTATTACCTGCTGTAGATCTGTGACTGGAGATCTACCAATAACTTCAACAGATTGTTTATTTTTTAGAATGTTTCCAAAAAACGTTCGGCTCGATGTCGAACAGAGACGATGACATTTCCTCTTTACACCCAGCAATTATTTTTGATGCTAAATGCTTTTGTTTATTAATGTACAATGAATTCAGGGCGTTGTCACTGTACAAGGTGAGTCACTCGTGTCATTAAAGAGTGATGTGGCCATTCATGCTTGTTAGATTTGATTTTTAGAGACGCATTATAATTATTTGTTTACCTAGATTGAGTTCCTGTGAAGTAATGTATTGTAATTATATTTTGTTTATATTACTCTTACATCTCTATTTTTGATACGCGACCCACTGAGTGTTTGTGTTGCTACCACAGGGAGTTTGAGGGTAGTCCTTTGCTGTATGCCAACAGAATGTGTACATAACTTCATGCTCAACCGCATTTGCATCATCCCCTACAAATTGCCAGTCAAGTTCAGGCTCCATCTTAGCTCTTTACTTGTTTAACTCAGACACAAAACCCATCGCAGACGTTTCCTTGTATTTGCTTTAAATCTTAGTGTCTGTGGCAAAGAGAGTGAATGTAATGTTCAAACAAAAATAATAGTTTTGTATAGCAAGAGGTACTTGGGATTTTTATTTTAAAATGTAACACAATGTTGTTTTGTTGTACATATTTTGTCTATAAAGTATTATTGATATATATTAAATATGAATAAAGATTTTTTTTCTTCCTTCACTCAGTGGAAATGGTGTTTCAGTGGCGGATGGCTTCAACGTGTTACAGCAGCCGGGCTTCACAGCTCCTCACAGCAACACACACACACTTACATAACCATTACATAACCTGTAAAGCAGCAGCACCTCTGTAAATCAATAGCCTGTCTGACATTACAGCTGCTAAACATTTGATATTTCACTGAATTTACGAGGAAGAACCCATAAACTGACACTGAAGTTTAAGTTTTAGCCACTTTTGGTTAAACTTCAGTAATATAACAAGAAATGTTAATATATATTCTTTATTACATTAAAGTGAAGAAATATAAAGCAATAAATACAAATATACAAAATATATACATTAATGTTTATAAATAAATGTAAACATACAATTACAGAAAAGTTGAATAAAACTAAATAAACAAAGATGAAATACTATTTTACATTTAACAAAGACTGTTTACTCAGTTTCATTTCTTGCATACTGTACTTGAGCCTCTGTAACTATATTGAAACTGTTCTATACAGGAGCAGAAAATGCGTGCAGCTGAACACCAACACCTTGGACGGAGATGGTATTTGAGGTTGTGGAGGGAAATCTCTTGTGTCTTTGATTTACATTGATATTCAAACTAGAGTATGTGAGTCTCCAAACACATTCTGTATCTTTGAAGATCTTACAGATAACAGCAGCACCTTGTAGTAATAATGAGAGGAGAAACATTGATTTTGACCTATGAGGTCAAAACACTGATCAGTCATTTCATAAAATGACCTTTATTTCTTTTCGTCTGCTGATCAGTGTGATATGTTATTAACCACTGGTGATCTGAAACACACACAGCAGCACTGCCCCCTTGTGGTCTAGAAGCTGTATTGCTATAGCTCAGAAGACAACGGGGCTTCTTCTTCAAGTCTATGGTTCATATAATAAGAACTGCTAAATTTACAAAGGAGTGTTTAAGACCCACCCGCAGCTCTAGGGACTATAATTTAGCGGAATTTGCAGAATCATATTGAATAAATGCCACAGAAGCACATACAAACCCTCTCACTCAGGAGTCTGGGCAGGTTTTCAGGGAATAAAGGACGAGGAATCAGCCACAGTTTACAAACTAAAGTCAACCCTAAAAGTTGGTCAATGCAGAAAATGTGAAAAAAAAAAAAAAAATCAAGATAACATCAATGCAAAGGTTAACAAGTTTCACCTTTCACCACCGCTGTAATTTCCCACTAAGGTCACGCGTATCAGGGGACGTTTCTGAACCTCGTTGGTGTTAAGTCAGTTTAATTTATGATTACCTTGACATATAATTAGCTTTTCCACAAATAAATCCTTAAACTAGTTTGCCTCTGCAGGGATGCTTCAGAGTTTTCGCTTCATTTTCCTGATCTAGATTCTCTATTAAAAACCACAGTTGTTTTGATGGACTTTGATGTTTCCCTCAGTGTGAGAACAAAAGAAACATGTATAGAAGTATTTCCATAGTAACCTCTAAGCTCCAAGGGAAGATTGATGTTGTTGTTGAGTGTTGCAATCTATATGTTTGTGGACCCATAAATAGAGACTTTAACTCTCATGCCGTTATGTTTTCTCTCAGATCTTACTGTACTGATGATTGAAGAAACATCACACACACGTGGAAGAGGATGTCTCAAGTAGGATATAATGAGGACCGTTGCCACAGACCCTGGGTCTCACTCGATCACCAGGGGGCGCCAAAACCAAGGTTTTGGCCAAGTACAAGAAAACTGCTCTGCTGCCTAATTCAGCTCATCGGCACCTTTTGGGGGCTTTTAAAAAGTGGAAGGATTTCAGCTTTGAGAATTCCTGCTGAGGAAACTCTCACATCTTTGATTGAGACGTCAGCATATTGGGGTTTTCCCCCATGCAATCTTGAGAGGCATAGTTCACCCTATAAAGGTCACCAGCCGAGGTAGAGTAGTGCCCTGCTGTGACCCTGGGGGCCGCGAGGGGGCACCAGGGCTGCAGCAGGTTGGAGGGGGAAAAGTTTGCGCGCGCGTGTGTGTGTGTGTGTGTGTGTGTGTGTGTGTGTGTGTGTGTGTGTGTGTGTGTGTGTGTGTGTGTGTGTGTGTCGGCGGGGCAGATCTGATAAACTTCAGACTTTATCTCGCGGGCCGGATACGATAATACCGCGGGCCGGACGTCTATCTGACGTCATCGTTACATCATCAAGCCCCTTAATTCCGCTGTGGAAACGACGCATGCGCATTTGTGTCTCTGCTGTGCGCGTGTTTCCAGTTTGGCGCCGTCGCACCGCTGACGATGATTACGTGTGTGGACTAAACCAAGACGTGTGCGGATCAAACCAAGCTCGGCACATTCACACACAAACATAAACATCACCCCATTAGGTAATTGTATATAAATTGCAACTCTGACTTTTGAATTTGTTGTGGTTCATTTTGTTGTAGTTTGTCATGATTAGTCAAAATGAGCCTACCTGTAGAAAGAGACAAAAGCTCTTCGAAATCAAACAAGTCCTACCCGCACTCGATCAGTCATGGTTTAACCCGGCTCAATATGACTCACCTGGAAATCGCTGCATTTGTTTCCCTCAACAAGACGACAGAAACAGACGAGAACTAAACGCACCTGATCCCACAACAAGATGACAGCTAAAGGTAAGAAACAAACGCACCTGATCCCACAACAAGATGACAGCTAAAGGTAAGAAACAAACGCTCCTGATCCCACAGCAAGATGACAGCTAAAGGTAAGAAACAAATGCTCCTGATCCCACAACGAGATGACAGCAACAGGTAGGAACTAAACGCTGCTGATGGGACTGAAACATGGGCACAAGCTGCTGTGTGTCAAACTTTATCTGTGTTTGGTATTTTCTACACACAAGAGCTTGTGAGCTCCTTGGCTCTTTGTTTGCTTTGGGTTCATGTGTGTTGCAGTGGCTGCCACTGCACATGCTCCAAAACTGATACGATGGTGTTTTGGGTTCATGTATATTTAATAAAATGTATTTAAAAAAGCAAATGGACGAATTTCCAAACTGCGCATTTCGACTTCACGCATTTCGACTTCACGCATTTCAACGGCACCCATTTCAACGCCAAGAATTTCAACTCCAAGAATTTTTCTGCAATTTGCAACATTTTCTATGGAACTTCTACATTTGCTCGTCACTTGGAAATGGGAAAAGTGCGGCAGAGTCCAGGTAAAAGGTAAATGACTTTAGACTACTTGCCTCCCAAAAATCCAACCCCTCGTCCTCGCCGTGGGAGGTGGAAACGGGTCGATCCAGGTCCAGACGGGCTGGGTTTGCTCACCTGGAAACGTCCTGGCTAACGGGGCACTGGTCAAATTAGTTACTTTTGCTTAGTTAGTTACTCTTTCCTCACAGCCCGCCATGCCTCTTGTCTCCACCGCAGGGCGCTGTAGCAACCTCACAAACTCCTGTGGTGTAACGTGGTAACACAGCCATCATGCTGATGGACGAACCAGGTCCGAGTCCTGGTAGGAGTCTCTGGTTCTTACAACGCCGTCCTGTAAACTCTCTGACCTCTGACCTGGGCTGCACAGATTTACCACACATCAGACATACAGGAAGTAATTCATCTGTGACGAGTTGGACCCAAACGGTTGATATGTAATGTAATCTTCCTATGTTTAAAATTGGTTATCTGGGCCTTTAAGGCTGCATGAGTCCTACAGATAACTGAACAATGACCTCACCATTTTTGGAAAATGGGTTTCTAATTTCACAAATGCATTTTTAACAAAAACTGTGTGCGTGCATGTGTCCCATAGAACTCTGACCCACACTCCCTCTTGCCGGGCTCTCAGAGGGACGAGCCGGCGCCAGGTAAGGTTCATGTTAACAACCACATTGCTTCCAGGAACTCCATGAAGCAGGAGTAACTTATTTTGATTTCACACTTACACTTACAACTGTAATGTAAAAATACAGTTAAGTGGTAATTGTCATAAGATTTACAAATGGACTCAAATGGTGTTCGTTTTTACTATCAAGGCTTCATATACATGGTTTGTTCAAAATGTTAAATATAAATGTTGGTGTCATAATTGTAGATCTACTCAGCCTTGGTGCAGGTATGCTCTCTTTGCCCTCTAATCCTGTCCAGAACTCTGCTCCTCTAGTGCAGCAGTCCCAAACCACCGGGTCATCTGGTACCGGTCTTGCATATGGGGGGCCTTGGCTGAAACCTAATGGTGTATAGGGGGCCTTATCATTGTAAAGTTTGGGAACCCTTGGACTAGATCACCTCCAAACAGCTCTTCCTGTTTTCAGCTGTTCCCTAAAAACTTGCTATTTCCTATTACTATTTCCTTCAGGCCCTTCATAATACTTCAAATTTGACAAACGTTTTCAGCAATTGCAATCATACTAGTTACATATCGAGCTCTTATTCTGAAATCCTCCCGGAAGTCTCCCCGTGGTTGTTTTTCCCCCAGCGTTGCTCCGTCCTCCGTGTTGTGGTTCAGCCCGTGTCAGCTGCTCTGGTCCCGGCTCAGGATGCTGCTGCTGCCCGCGGTGCTGCTCGCCGCTCTCACGGCCTCACGCAGCGCGGAGGGCTCCGACTTCTCCCCGCCTGTGGTCAACGTCAGCCTGGACGAAGCTCCGGAGGTCCGCTGGAATGATTTGCTCAAAGTTTTTGACATCAACTTCCTGAAAAAAGCGGCGGCAGAGGTCATAGAGTGAGTAATCATGACTTCATAGTGAGGTTAGCATGAAGTTTAACTGATAAAATAAGAAGAAGTGTAGAAATACAAACGCGTTATAAATAGATAAAACTAATCTTATGTAAATACTTCGAAACTGAAAGTCTTGGCGATTTTATCTCAACCGCGACTTTCACAATAAGCAGTCTTGATCAAACTTATCATGAAATTGAGAAGTTATTGACAATTTGATTTATTAATAATAGTAAAACCTGATTACCTCTGAAACTAAAGAAAAATCACGTTTTCCAAAACATTCTCGATTTAGTGGGTTTAAAGTGCAATCCCAAGCCTTGCAGCTAATGTGTGAGTGTGTTGCAAGCTGTTCAGTGAATGTATGAGTAAAGATTCCAATAAAAATACACCCCTTCCTCCCATCATTTGTGTGTTTACCTCCCCCCTCCTTACCGCACAGGTATGTTTACGTCTCATTCCAGCTCTACAGTCCCAAAGTGGGTGCATCAAGCTGTGGCTCCCGTCGCTCTGGCCTTAGACAAGTACATTCCTCAGCCGTACGAAGGAGAGATCCGCGGCCTGGCCTCACACTTTGGAGGGAGCCTGTCGGACATCATCATTCTCAACTTTGCCTATGAAATCTCGGCGTATGTATGATTTGGATCCATAACGCGACAACAAACACACTTTTATTCTTACCATGCATGTCAGTGTGTATGAATTAAGACTCATTTGTTGTCGTTCCAGATTTTGCACAAGCATCGTAGCTCAGGACACAAATGGCCACGTATACCATGGAAGGAATCTGGATTATCCTCATTCTATTCTAAGAAATCTGACCATCAACGTGATCTTCCTCAAGAACGGAGAGGTGCGGTATTTAATGTTTCTGCTCCCTGGTGAAGTTATGATTCCAGGCTGTCGTGCACGCTGAGCTGTAGCTTCACACACTTTCAGGTGGCGTACCGCGGAACTTCCTTCGCTGGTTATATTGGCCTGTGGACGGGACAGAGTCCGGACAAGTTTACCGTCTCTGGTGATCAGCGAGGTACGATTACACGTCATCATCTTCCTCATTTCCTAAGTGCACTCCAGGTGTGGTAGGTGTTCATGCTTGTTATGGTTCATCAGGGGATGATCACTGGTGGAACTGGTGGAAAAACCTTGTGTCTGCTTTCCTGCTGGGAAGATCACCAGTCAGCTGGCTGGTGAGGGAGGTGAGTGTGCTTAGGGAAGTTAGGAAATTGGGAGAAATCGGGGAAAATGAAACACTGACAGGTTGTGTGTGTGTGAACTACTGCAGACTTTGGAGAAAGCAGACGACTTCCAGGACGCGCTGATGCGTCTTTCCAAAATCCCCATCATCACAGGAGTGTATTACATCGTGGGTGGGGTGCGAGGAGGGGAAGGTGCTGTGATAACCAGAGACCGGACTGGACCGGCTGATATCTGGCCTCTGGAACCTGTGGCTGGAGCGTAAGGCTAGACCAAAACATCTAGATACAGTCTAAATATAGAGAAGCAATCTAAAGTAAATACCAAATCTGTGTTGTTCCTGTTCTAGATGGTTCCGAGTAGAGACAAACTATGACCACTGGCTTCCTCTTCCAGCCAGAGATCATCGCAGGTGATTCATGTCACGCCATCGGCTGCAGCAGCGTAATGAACAAAGCATCTACAATACTGCTGTTAACGCAATGCTGTTGTTATTCCTTTCTCAGAGAAGCAGCCGACAAAGCTTTAAACGCTACCGGCCAGGACCACATCAACATGGACACACTCTTTCAGGCACGTGCGGGCCAATAAATCGACGTTGGGTGTATTTCAGTTGAGCAAAGGTCACTTGCTTATTGGTAACAGATGCTTTCTCTGCAGGTTTTGTCGGTGTTTCCAGTGTGTAACGGGTAAGGAGGAAGTTCTCTGTCCATTATGTTCTCATTTTTGGCATCACTGATTCTCACATGACAGCTTCTGAGACGGGGCGGTTGTGTGCAGCTTGGTCGCTCTCACTTCCCTTTGTCCCACTTCAGCAATAATGTCAATGGGCTTTTGTTTGACTCCACACTTCAGCAAAATGGGAGGCAGCACAACAACAACACAACCACAATAGTTGAATGTCAGTCGCTCCCATATGTGTAAAGTTTAGACTGTGTTACTCTACAGCTCCACGTCATGGACGTAGCCTAGAGTCACTCTATAAGTGAGCTTCTGTATTCCTTTGTCAGTGGCCTTGTCTAATATCTGGCTCCTTTCCTAGAATTACAGTTTACACAACAACAATGAGCGCAGCCACACCGGAGAAGTACACTACACTGGTCAGATCAGAGGTAAACACATCTTCAGTCTTGTGGTTATCTTTGCTTTTTGTTTGCGGTCTTATAATTTGAGTCCATTCAATCAATCCAGGAGCCTTTTCTCACTCAGTCCTTTCCTCTCTTTGTAGGGCTGCGGCATGAACTGACGACGCTGCAGACGAGCGTGCCTTCATCGTGATGTTGAGATAATAGAATCAATGGGACTCAATGAATGATTTACAGATTGCAATATGCTGCCTCTAATAGAACTTACTGAACTGCTGGGATTTGTTTCTTACTTTTTTAATGTTTTAATGGGTTTTTTAATGTTATGCAGTGATTATCTTTTCTTTTCTAATGCACCCTCAATTCTTCTGTCAAGATGAATAAAATTTTGATAACTTTCTCTGTCGTCTGATTGGATTGTGATTGGATTGTGTGTTAATGAAGACGTAGTGTGTTTGTGTGTGTGTGTGTGTGTGGATCTGTGTGGTTGATTGCACACCCATCAGACAACAGATACAGTATGTGTTGTCGTATTAAAAGGACCAGAATCCTCAGCGGGGCCGTAATACTGCATGTTCGCCTCCATGTCACCACTAGATGGCAGTAAAATCGTGATCTCTCAAAATCAACTCCACTACATCTGACAGAGCTGCACTTCACACACTCACACACCCTCTGATGTGATTGCAACAGAACTCCTCTACCTCCCACCTATCACCAATGTAGAGCTATGCTGATGATTAAGCAGCGTGAAATGATGAAGAGGATGTCTGCAATTTGCCTGTAGAATGAATTAGCGTGATTACTTTCATGGTAATGGAGGTTAAAGTCTGGCTATGTAATGGCCAAAAGCTTTATAATAGTAGTAGTATTAGTAGTAGGGATAGCAGCAGTATTGTATTAGGATGTGTTTGTGTGCGTGGGTTTGTGTTGGTGTGTGTAGTCCCACCCGTGCGCTGCTGTTCCAGTGTGTGTGTGTCGACTGTCCTGCCTGTAGCCACACGCCTCATACGTTCACTTAAGACTGGCTCTTAGGAATGCAGTTGGCAAATCGTATGTGCATGTATGTGTGATTCAGTGTGTGTGTGTGTGTGTCATGAATATACACCTTAGCTACGACCTTGTACACAGGTGGGATGGCTCAAAGGTGAACCAGCGCTGCTTTGATATCTCAGGAATGAGGAAATGTTTACATTGTTGCACACTCCTGCTCTGGTCAGACACACACACACACACACACACACACACACACACACACACACACACACACACACACACACACACACACACACACACAGCAACGCAAATGATAAATCACATTCCCATTGAGAACATACACTCACATTCTCCTCCAACTCTAACCTCATTTCTCCTGTCAGGCCGCTTGTTGACACACACCTCATTAATCAGAGATGGAGTGATTTGGCTGAATGGGAAGAGGGACCAGGCACTCTGACTACATACACACTGTTTACTTTCACACACAGGTTCATAACACTTGCACACACTCTCAGAGAGGCCCGTGGCTTTGCTTTGAGCGCTGACAGATGTGGTTGGGCGGCCGAACAATAGGCACAGTTTGGGATCGACGACAAACGACTGAAGTGAAGGTCGCTCAAGGACGTTTGACCATCTGGACAGTGTGAAGCTGAACAGGACAAATACAACTAATAACCTCAGAAAATGAATCTACTTTGGAAAATCTCACAACCTTTTGTACTTTGCCATTTTCGGCCCGTGTGTCTCCTGGTTCCCACACCTTCATTCTCACCTTCGTCTTCTTCTTCTTCTTACTTAAAGTGGCGTTCACATTCCTTGGTTGTGCTTTTGCCAGAGATTTAGCTCAGTGATTGTCTCATTCTAGATATGAGATAGCCACACCTGAGCACACACACATGCGGCGAGATCAACAGAGCACTTTGAGCTCACACACACACACACTACTTAGAATACCGCAACATAAAAACCCAGATTACACATTGGGTGACATCGGTGGCTCAAAATGTTTCTGTTCCATTCTGTATCAAGTAAACGAGCAAAAAGAACCAAGAGAGAGATCAAGTGTATTAAAGATATTCTTCAAAATTGTAATAATAATGCATTGTAACTTGATTTCAGAGCCTTTTCTCTGCCTCCCCTCCCTTTTTTAAGACAGTTAATATTTTTCTGGTTTTCTTGTTTTTCAATTTATGCCTCAGTTCTGCTGAGAAGTTCCTCCTCTGCATTTGACCCTAACACACATGGTTTTGATGGTGGTGTTGGGAATCCAGATGAATTCCCCGAAAAACACAAGGATCTGCTCTAATAATACAGTTTATTGCTTTGTGTGTCATAAGAAACTGTAATGTCAAACAGCAATGTAGGCTGGTACAAATCGAATCATAGGTTGTGATAGAGAGAGAGAGAGATAGGGGAGAAACAAACGAGACAAAACAATTGATATTATTGAGATTTATTTGAATAGAAAAATTGAAAATGAAATAAAAAGAACATGTTTACCATCCTTCAACTTTAGATTGATCCTTCATTGACTTACACCCAGAAATATTGACAAAAAACCCAATAACATCATTGTTTCTTAATCCATAGTATACAGAAACAATGGTGAATCTTGAAAAATTCAAACCTCATCGTGTCCATTATTCAACACAGTGACCACAACTCCAAATGATCACAGATCAATAAAATGGCAATGAGGGCAAACAAAAGCCGATGAATGTCTGAACATCCATGACCTCCTGATAGAGACCTCCACATCTGAGCAGAGTCACACTGCAGGACAGAACCGGGCACAGCATAACACTCACCGCCGGTGCTTCAAAGTGGTGTGTGTGTGTGTGTGTGTGTGTGTGTGTGTGTGTGTGTGTGTGTGTGTGTGTGTGTGTGTGTGTGTGTGTGTGTGTGTGTGTGTGTGTGTGTGTGTGTGTGTCGCTGTGTTTAAGTTTTTGTTGACCCCCAATGGGCCATATGGCAGCCAACACAAAGCCTCAGCCCGAACCCTATCAATGCTGATACTGGCTCACTCCTGCTCTCAAAGGTTAACAACAGGGCACTCAGGCATTCATACACACACACACACACACACATGCCCCTTCAGACCCCCCCCCCTCGTTTATTTACAACTCTTTCACTCGCTTCCCAATCCTTTCATTTTCAGAAGGGCTCCTTTCAGAGCAGGGCGGCAGCTGGAGGGAGGCAGGCTGACAGCAGGGCTCGGCCGACTCCTTCCAAGCCACACATTAACTACTAATTACCCCCCCCCCCCCCACACACACACACACACACACACACACACCCCACACACCCACCCACAAAGCAAGAACAAGATAACCAAAACACTTATTAAGTGTTTTCAGCATAAGCCTCTTCTCCTTTTTCCATGATGAGGCATCTTGACACAAGCAACAACCGCTTTGATCCAGAAGAGATTCCATTTAAGACACACACACACACACACACACACACACATACACACATACACACCTCCTGGGGCTACAGATCTGCCACTACTGCACAACACCACTGTGAAAAAGCGTTCGGGGATGACTGATCTGTGGAAGTAATATCTTTGCTGCCTCTGGGGAAAGATGAGCGGCTGCAAGTTTGAGCGACGGCATGTTTTAACCCTTCACCCTCTGTGTCTCTGACAGCAGTGTACTGCAACTGCAGGTGGGCGTGGTACAGTGTGTGTGTGTGTGTATGTGCAGAATAAAGTTATATAAAGTCGTTCTCTTGATCATGTATGGCTTCATTCACATATTAAGAGCTTAAATTGATGCTTTCCTTTAGAATACACATCATGATCCCCTTCATATTCTGCTTCATTTTGCTTCTCAAATCCAGCTCAGTGTGCTTCTTCTGCTTTTGCGCCCGACCTTGCACATACCTTGACCTTGAGTGTCTTATCATTCTCCATCTTCAGCCCCTGGAAGGAAACACACACAGTTTCCAGAGTCCCTGACATCATCTGCTTGCCTCCACACGTCTGCACACAGGAGGCCCACGGCTGATATTGTCTTCTGATAATCTCTGTGACAATCTGTATGTGTGTTGTTGGGTGGGTGCAATAAGTCTTTAATGACACATACGGTCAGACTGATACTGTACACACACCTTCACACACCCTTTTGTATAAGGGGAAGAGTCAACATGAGAGCTCTGCGGTTTTCCTTATATGCAGATCACTCCTGTGTATCCAAACAAAGACTAAACTACATGTGATGTGTCCCTGTGAGTCAATGAAGGGCCACATTACACACACACACACACACACACACACACACACACACACACACACACACACACACACACACACACACGTTAGTTATCTGCAGTGTAGTTTGATGTAGTTTCTGTAGTGTTAACGTTGTTGTACAGTTGTGCGGCCCACACTCGTCATGTGTGGGTGAGCGTTACCGTTGGTGAGGAGGGTCTCTTTGTTTTGGCTGTCAGGTGTGTGAGTGGTGAGGTCGGGGGGGGGGGGGGGTATTTCCGCTGACAGTCACTGTCTCCTGAAAACTGATTCCTGTTCGGCTTCCCAGGTATGTGTGTGTGTGTGTGTGTGTGTGTGTCCGTGTGTCCGCACGTGTGTGTGTGAGAGAGTATCAGGAGTGCTTTTAACTTCCAGGTGGTGACTCAGATGCACTTTAGATAAATTCCAGTAAAGATGCAAATTGAAACCCACCATGACTCACTTTGGGAGGCTTTTTGTCCCTCAGTGGGCAGGGAGGTGTAACACTGCAGGACATCCGGAGCTGAACACAAAGTCCTGCATGAGACAACATTCAAACACTTGCAAAGTAGATAGTTGTTATTTTTAGTCTATCCATTTGTAAACGGCTAAACAAACTACAGACTGGGATGAATCAGGAGTTCAGTGTTTCCTGGAATGCGAAAGGAAAAATGAAAACTATAGGACCTCCAAATCTCTCACTTTTGTCTCGAATAAAACACAAAACAACATAAAACCAACTTAGGGTTTTGGAACATAGACACAGACACACGCACAGACGTACATACAGGCACACACACACGCGCCCGGTCAGTGTGTGTACAAAAGGGTGGAGCTCATGGATTGGGATCAGATTCCAACTCGGTGTGCCAGCAAGGAATCCGAGGCGAGGTTTCATGGGAATTCCGCGGCGTCACAGCTCAGTGAGATGTCTCTGGGGGTCGCTTCTCTCTAGGTGAATCCATCTGGACGGAACCAACCCTAACCCACCCTGCCTGCGTGCGGACATGGAGCGCGTCCGGGCCTCTCCGCGGGCAGCGCGTAAGAGCGAGTGGCTGCGGAGCGCTCTGGCCCATCACCACTGCCCCGACCCCGGCGCGGAGAACGAGATCATCGTCCTGGCCACCGGCATAGATCAGTACCTGCAGGAAGTCTTCCACCACCTGGCTCACACCAGCAAGGAGGACACGGTGTCGGCGGAGGATTTCACCGCGCTTTGCTCCGTGCTGGGGCTCACCGGAGCGGAGGAAGGAGATCCGTGGAAGAGGAGAGACGCGCACGACGAGGAAGAGGAGGATGAGGATGAGTTTAAGGGTGTATGTTCAGAGCTTCCAGACCGTTTGTACTTTAAAGACTTCCACTCGCGGCTGTGTGGGTATTTCCGTGTGCGCATCGCGCGTAAAGGCGCCGGGGAGAGCGGCTGGCGGATGCCCGTGACCGCGGACACGGAGCTGGTGGAGCGGGAGATCCGACTCAGGTGGCCGCGGGTGAGGAGGAGGAAGAGCGTCAGCTTCGATCTGAGCAGGGACCAGACTGGACATACGAGTAGATCCGTTAAAGGATCGGACAGAACCGGAACTGAAGAACAGGAGCCAGGTAGTCAATGACACACACACACACACACACACACACACACACACACACACACACACACACACACACACACACACACTCAATATGGGGTCAAAGGTCACCTGTGTGCTCGAGGCGACTACATCTCTACCAAGAGATAAGAAACATCTTGTTGGATTTAGCCCTGACTTATGAAAGTTTCTTCTTCTTCTACTCTAGACGAGGCCGCAGGTCTAAGAGAGTTAGTGGAGGACCTCCGCTCGGCGCTGCAGGGGAGTGATGCCCGCTGCTTGGCGCTGGAGGTGGCGCTCCAGCGGCAGAAGACCCACATCCTCCCTGCTCCCTCAAGCCTTAACGCGCCCGCTTCAACTCCTACAACCTCCATTACTCTCAAACATGGAAAATTGGTCCCAACAAACAGAATAAAGGGACAGTTAAGCAGCATGGGAGGAGAGGTGGGGGTGAGGAGGCTGGCGAGGAGGAGGGACATCACGGATCCTCTGGTCAGGGAGCTGAAGCTGATCAGGTCCTCGCGCGACGGACAACTGGAGGAGGCTATTAAGTTCAATCAACGTCTGGAGGAGGAGCTGCAGTGGGCCTACAAGGAGGTGCGGAAGCTGCATGGAGGGGAGTCGGCACTGCGGAGGGAGAATGCCCAGATCAGGTGGGTGTGAGGGGCTGTGAGGTCTGACTGCTATCTATCTGAGCTGTGAGAGGAAGGAACATGAGCA
The DNA here is from genome assembly GCF_046128005.1 of Genypterus blacodes. Classification (NCBI taxonomy): domain Eukaryota; kingdom Metazoa; phylum Chordata; class Actinopteri; order Ophidiiformes; family Ophidiidae; genus Genypterus; species Genypterus blacodes. Next base: position 7,158,919 of record NW_027466831.1, read on the forward strand.
GATCTTTGGTTTGCTCTTTGCTGCCCGTCAGGAGACGAGCAGAGGAGGCCAGGGAGGCTCTGAGTCTGGGACTGCAGAGGGTTAGACAGATCCAGGAACAGGCTCAGGCTGTGCCACAGCTCCAGACCAGGATCACCCAGCTGGAGGCTGAGCTGCAGCAGTACAGGTACACACACTGTGAACGTCTGTCTGTGTGTGTGTGTGTCTGGGTGTGTGTGTGGGCGTGTGTGTGGTCTTGGGCAAGTCGAGGAAAGTGCCTGGGTGTGTTTGTGTTTACATCATTTGCCTCTCTGCTGCTCTGCTGATTTGAAATTCAATGCCCTCAGCCCGGCTCAGGTTTCACTCCGACTAAATGAGAGTGAAGAGTCAAAGCAGATGGAGTTCAGTTCCAACAAACCGCCGCATTAACGCACAACAAAGGCTCCTCTCTCTGCACTGGACACATTTGATTCATACTCATCTGACTTGTTCCCTCAGTGTGTTAAAGCAGAGCAGAGCACAACGTTGCTTATGTCTCAGATGTGTGTGTTCTCCATCACACACACATGCTGACCCTCTGCAGACACGTTTGGCCTCCAGCTTCACATTATGCAGCCGCCAGATGAGTTCCATAAAAAGCTTTACCTGTCTGGTAGCACAGAGGAATGAGGTCGTCTTCATTAAACAGGCCCACACCTGTGAAAGGCTCTGAAATAACACACACACACACACACACACTGGCTGGCTCATTCAGGGGCGACTCCACCCTCTCTATTAGCACATTTGCGAGGTATTTGAGGCGTCTTCTCACCTTTTCCTCCTGTAGATCCTGCTGCACCTGCACCCCCGCCCTCGCCCGTCCACTCCTCTGTCCCACAGCAACGCTTGACGACCCTTGTGGCAAAACAGGTGAGTGACATCTGATATTAGGAGTGTGTTCTCCGATTTCCTGTCTCCAAATGAGTCCAACTATGACTCAGCATCTTCATCTGTCTCACATCTCCTGCTCATCCAAGAGAAAAGGCACCGATGAAGTCATGACCACGGGCTTGTGTTTGGAATTGTTCCACTCTTTTCCACATGCAGAGTGTTTGCAAAGAGCGGTGGAGGGGAGAGCTGCCTCTGATGAAGAAGAGGAGGACAGGGGGAGGCGGGATGATGAAGGACAGTGCTGCCTGCACGAGGTGAAGAAGCTCATCAACCAGCTGCACGGCTGCAACAAAGGGTCGGTGCTGACGACTGTGAACCAGACGTGACTCTCTGTTCAGCCAAGCTCAAATGTGACTCCTCTTCCTCTTCTTCCTCCAGTTGTCAGAACCCGGTGGTCCACCAGCTTCTTTCTCAGAGTCGCCTGCATGACCCAAGCCCCCTCATGGTGACTTTGGACAGCAGGGGGCGCTGTAGCCTTAAAGGACAAAACCAAGATCAGCTGGAGGTCAACAGCTTTGACAAGGAAAAGGTACAAGAAAGAGGATATAAATGTACAGTCTCATTACAGTGATGAGTGGATGAAGATGAGTCTTGATCCTGGGCTTCTGCTCCTGTTTAGCATCGGCCCGAGGAAGAGGAGGATGAGAGGAAAGAGAGGCTGCGACTGTCTCTGCTGGAGGCGAAGCTGGCAGATGCTCTCAGACTGCTGCTGCAGCTACGCAACAAAGTACAAACAGTACACACACACACACACACACACACACACACACACACACACACACTTCTCCAATCTTCAGCTTTACACTTGCAGCTCTTCACTGCCATCTGCTGTCTGTTCCATGTGTCTCTCTCCCTGTCTGTCTCCAGAACGTGTCCCGCAGAGCCCTGGGGAAGATCGTCATGGACGCTCTGGATGTGCACAATAGGAGTGGACATGGTAGGACAAACCTTAACCCTCCATTTGTCCAGATTCTATTCTCTACTTGTGCTTTGTTTAAGTATTTCTAACCACTTTTAACCCATTTGTGGCCTACCAAGGTCGGCCTCAGGTCCTCCAGGTAGCTGACGCCTTCTGTGTCCAGTTGTCCTCCAGCGATCTCCTTGGAGGAGGAGGAGGAGACGGAGGAGCAGAGAGGGAAGAGAAGCTCCTGCCTCCTTCCTCGGGCCGCCGAACCAGCAGCGTGAACACTCGGCTCATCTCATCCTGTTAACTCTGCTGCTGTAGCACTTAACTGTCCTGTGCACCATCACAACGCACACAGACACACACATACACACGCACACACACGTCTCTATATTTATCTGTGTAGCCTCACAGCGACCTCACATTTTAATGTATTTAAAGATTTATTTTATTTTCTGCTGTTCTACTGTATATTATATATCTATTTAATTGTATTGATTGATTACTTTTCTTTTAATCTAATGTGATTGAGTGCCCATTTAAGAGCAAATCAAACTGGAGAAAAGGAGTAAACTCTAATAAATGTAATACCTGAGACATGTTTTTATATTGTATATTCTCTATGTTTGCACTTCTGTTTACTTGTTCCTTTACATTTATATTGAGTTTTTATCCTGATGTCATACATGGAGGCTCAAGTAAAAACTCCCACTCTCATGCTGCTGTGTTTTGTGTAAGATCACTGGAGAACAAAGGAACAAAGGGATGATATGAAATAATAGAATCCTTTATTTCCAGCAATTGACAAAGTCCTGCAGGGAGAAAGCCCCTCCCCCTCTCCTCCCCCCTCCAGCCTCACAGCAGAGAAACACAGGGAACACCCAGACCTCAGCCTGAGTGGAGCTGGACAGGTTTTGTCATGGTATGTAGTCAGGCTGGATGTTGGCAGCCTGAGCGTCAGCATGGTTTCCCTGTGAGTTCAGGGGTCAGAAGCTCTACAGGTTAATAAGGCAGGAAGTGGGTTACAGGTTTGAGGGCTGGATGCTTCGATATACAGGGAAACATCTGGAATCATAGCAGGGGGGACACCGAGTTCTGTTTCTGTCGGTGTGGCTGCAGTGTTTGCTGCGTGGGTTTGAACCTTTCCAGACTGATTGAACGCCCTGCAGATCTCTGTTCCATCACTCTTTCACCATCAAAGCCCACAATCCTGCAGATCTCACATGAACTTCTTGTGTTGCCAGGGACTTCCTGTCTCTGACGTCCCACCTGCCCCCCTTCATCACTGTATCGTTTAAGGTCATTATTAAATTAGACATCAAAATCAACTTACTGTACATTCAGTTATAAATCAAAGCTAATTAAAGAGATGCTACTCTGTGGCGAGCCTAGCTCCTGATTGGTTACTCTGAGTAGAGCCTGGCTCTCATAGGTTAAGGCCATTCTATAGTTTGTGAGTATGTTTTTCCTGCACAAAACAGGGTGTGGGTGTGTGTGTGTGTGTGTGTAAGGTTCAGGTTGGTGTTAGGCACGATGCTTCTCATTAGCTGTACCACCCATCTAGTGTGGCTAGTGCCAAAAAGCTCAACTGGCCCGATGCAAAGAAAAGAAAAAAACATATAAGGAAAAGAGAAATATGACAATTACAGAAAAAAAACATTGTGACAAAAAAATTTAGCCAAAACAAAATGACAAAATAAACAGCCTTATATATAGAATAAATATAGTATATACAATTTGCTTTGTGTGCATCTAAAAATAAATAGACAAAGCATTACGTGCCCCGCAGAAGTATTCACAACTTTCCATTGACGTGGCGGCAGAAGGCTGCACGCCGTCAGTGAGACAGTGAGGGACACAGACTGAGAGGACACACTGAGGACGCAGTCTGAGAGCGAATCAATGTGGGATACGAGCCGAATGCTGCGGAGAATAAGATGAAACAATGCCACTCTGGGTTTACACCTGCGGCCTCCAGTCCATCCAGAGGTCACGTGGATGCTGTACACTTAAATGAATCCCTGCATCACAGTGCTGCCCTCTGGTGCCCGTTTAGAAGATTACAGTACTTTGTGCACATGGACAGTGTGTTGAAGTCGCTTCATCTTACAGTGGTTTGCTTAGAATCCATGATATTAAACAAAAATAATTCAACTAAAGAGTTACAAATCACAATTTTAAGCGTAAATCTCACAAAAACAATCAATCCAAAGGAAAAGATTTTTTTAAAACAATAATGTAATCAACAAGTTTTGCATAATCAGACTATGTGCCCTGCACATGCGTTCTGCTGGCCCCTTCAAAACAGCACAGGAATCTGACAACCTCCAGTCAGGTTAAGCATCACATGCAGCTTTCACATACACACACATAGGGTGAGCGTCTGTACTCGGTACAGTCTGGCAGATTGGCCGAGTGCTGTTTCTCTTTTTTCACCAGTGACTTCCTCTATACTCCTCCTCCTCCTCCTCCTCCTCACCCGTAGGCCCTAACAGAGAGACTTCACTGCAGTCTCAAAGTGAGTCTAGCGGCAGATACTGTGTGTGCGCGTGTGTATGTGTGTGTGTGCGTGTATGAGTGACAATGTACAAAAAATTGATGAATGAGATTTTGCTTTTTGATGAAGCATCAAGCGATCAGTCAGCAGCAGGCTCCTCCTCCCTGACCACAGCTGGAGAACTATTTCATTAAAAAAATGTATATTATTATTTTTTTTTTACATTTTAGCGACCAGAAGAAAAACACTGTATTGTGGTGTGGCAGGATTTGACTCCATGTTGTAATTAAACGTTGGTTGCTCTCTTTACGCAATCTGAGATAAGAAGCTTGGCAACACAAAAGACAAAAGTGTCAAATACCAAACACGTCAAACGGTTGAGAGACTTCTGAGAACATCGCTCGTCTGAGAGGAGAAATGAAACTTTTACAAACAGCTGCATAAAATATTGGCAATCCCCTCTGATCTGGTACCGGACGTACCGACTGAACCCTCGTGAGCTCATCCTGACTGAGGCAGTTTTTCCACTTTCTCGCAGCCTGAACTGTGTGTGTGTGTGTTCTGAACACTCAGGGATGTTTGTAGTGAGTTGCAGCACGTTGAGCACCTTGACACTTACTGTATGCCTGCACTGGGCAACACAACGCTTGGCTTGTTGCAGAAGACGTTCCATTTTCCACTGACGTTTGCTTACGACTAACCGAGGAAAAATCCAAATCTTGGATTCACGACTTTTCACAATCACAGTAATTGGAAAATTTGGCCACAAAATACGACATTTGAATGTAGATTTAACAGCTAGAGTTCTTGACTTTAGAGGGCATCTTGACCCTGAGTGAACCTACATCCATTCCAGTTTACTGAAGGGAAATCTGGCCCTGTTCATGAGCCAGAGGGGTTATGGGTTGGGTTCGTGTCCCTGTTCCTACTTTAACTAATGGGAGCAGAGCCGAAAGGGATTTTGGTACGATTTTACCTTCGTGGTCTGGCAGAAACACCACCCTGTTAACTGTCATAGGACGGGCCAAAGAGAGAAGAGCTACAGCTACATTACTACGCACTCTACTGAATCAGAGATCAGACACGTGGGAAAGTCACATCTCATATAATATCCATTCACTCCTGTTTACATCATAGAGCACTTGGTGATTCTAGGCTTGTCTAGGTTTCAGTTTTTTGCGGTCTGTCTGTCTGTTTTTACTATTTGTCTTGGTTTCAAGTGTTAAAGTTTGATCTCCAAAGTGGGAAAGGCTAAAGTCCCCATTGAAAATAATGAGGACAGGCCCAACAAATCGATCAGATATTGATTCATATCAAATGCATTATTTACCAACAATAAGAATCATTGTCAATAGTATAATAATAACAAAAGTGAATTAATAACAAAAGTAGTAGGACTCTGTTGTTAAGTAAAAGTAAAGAAAGGAGAAGTGAAGTCAGCTGCTTGGCTGAGACGCAGACGTGTGCGTGTGCGTTGGTCGTGATCACTGTCCTGATATCCTGATGGGGAAATGCTGTCGCCCTCAAAGTTCACTACCATTAATTCAAGACTTACAGGAGATTAGCCCTTCCATTGTACAGTTGCTGTCCAGCTTTAGATAAAAGTTCAGATGATGTTCGTCAATGTTGTGTGCTTGCGTGCGTGCGTGCGTGTGTGCGTGTGTGTGTGTGTGTTGTGCGTGCGTGCGTGCGGTCTGGCACCGTGCGTGCATTCAGTTTCCCGCGTTGGAGTCTCTGTCCCCTATGAACCAGCGCATGTGGAAGCAGAGGGCCAGGAAGCCGGTCCCCAGCAGGTCGCCCAGGGCCGTTAGGTAGGGGATGGAGAAGTTGTCGGGGTCCATCCCACGACCCCACATCCAGTGGACCATCCAGTCTGCCAGGTAGAGGAGGATTATCACCTGAGGAGGACAACAGAAAGGACCGGGCGTGAGCTGCAGAAATACTGTGTTTCCCATCTCTGCATTGTGCTGAATAGTTCCTGGATCCAGATGTGAGATCTGATCACTACAGACCACTGAGATCCTTCCTCCATGGACTGGATTCAAGCAAGACAAACAAGCTGAAACTGTTTAGTGCCTCTGTGTGTACCTGCAGTAGAGCAGCAGACAGGTAGAAGCTGATGAAGATGGGCGTCAGGGTGGTGTGACCCCCCCTCAAGGAATTGATGGTGTAGAGGAAGACGAGATGACCCGGCGCCACCAGGAGGAAGAGCACACGGGCCGAGCGAGAGTTCACAGCTGAGAGAGAGAGAGAGACAGAGAGAGACATGAACCTCACACATATTGCTGGATGTTAAGTGTTGTTTGTTTGTTGTCTTGGAAGGATAAAAAGATGACGAGACGCTGCAGGAGGCACAGCGGTGGAATGTTCCGCCGCCCACAGACTTACTGGAGCCGAAGAAGGTGACGCAGGGCGTGGGGCATTTCCTGGGGACGGGGTTGGGATCCCCCAAGGGAAGACCGTTCATGTGCAGATAGGTGGAGATGCGGCTGGCCTGTACTGCAACCAGGTTACCGCCCACACCTGGGACACACACACACACACGCAGAGGGTGCAAAACATGAAAACAAAGAACAAAACTCACTCAACACAGTTATCTTGTTATACTACATTCTGACTTCTCACCGTTGATGACCGGGGTGAAGACGGCCATGCCAGCAAAGTTTGGGTTGGTCACCGTCTTATCCAGGATCAGACCGCCGACACTGAAGGACACAAGAGAATGGATCATAAGTACAATCAAAATATATATAGTCTATATGTTTACATTACTTTTATATTCAAAGATGATCGGTGTGTGTGTGTGTGTGTTACCTGCTGATAGCCATGGCGATGATTACCGGCTCCCAGCCTGAGTACAGGACTTCCCTGGTTGACGGGATCTTCCTGGCTATCAGCACCCAGAGGGGACACATCGCCACAAACACGGCACACACCAGCGGGTTGGCGTAGTTGTTCCCTGCACAAGAAGTAGAAGAGTCACATAAATAGTGTACAGTGTGAAGTCAGTGTTGGTCTCTCCTATGGCCAGTAGGGGGCAGTGTGACTCTTAGATTCACACTACAGGTTAGAGACCAAACATTGACGCAGACTCGCCCAGACACCAACTGAGAGTGTGAGAGCCAAAATAACACAAATAAGCTTAACATAGTTAGCGGGTGTGAGTGAAGGCCTCAGACGGTCAGACGGAGGAAGGAAGTGTGGGATCACACCACATTCTGGTCAGCTCCTTTGCATGGCCTGTGCATGTGTGTGTGTGTGTGTGTGTTTGTGTGTTGTCTGTCTGGTATGGAAACTGGAGTAGAGCTGGGTGTGGTGGTGGCGGTGGTGAAGACACTATCACTGGCTAACAATAGAGACACATAGCTGAGGTTGAGTGTGGGCGGCTTTCATTAAGTCCAGACGGTCGTCCTCATTTATCACAGCAAGCCCGACACAAAACAACAACAACAACAATAATAATACTTATAATACATTTTCTTCAAATTAGATTCCAGTGAGTCCTTTTCTTCACTTCTGCTGGGGTTGATATTTGTTCACTATCACAGTTCTGTAACAGCACTTTGTACACACTGGCTTACAATGGATCCATTTCCTCCAAAGCCATAACACTTATTGATAATAATCCTTAATGTACTTTTAAACTATTAATTAAAATTACTAAGTATACTATTACAACATATTGATCTGTGACATTGGTCCAGGATTGTTCATGATCACATTGAAGCCTTGTGAATTTGAGGAAAGTCACACAAATCTGGATCCAATAAGCAGAATTCCAAAGTATTTGATCCTGAGATGAAACTCTTTGTCTATTCATATGCTGACATTTAAAACAACAAAGAAGAAATGGTGTTTACACAATACTCCCCTCCTTTGCTTGTGAACTCCGCTGTTATCATTCAGATATTTGTTTAGTAACGTGTTTGTGTGTGTGTGTGTGTGTGTGTGTGTGTGTGTGTGTGTGTACGTGTGTGTACCTAGTTCCTTGTACAGTCCTGTGGAGATGCCTGCCAGCAGTGACAGGGTGATCAGGTCTCCCAGGCTGGCAGCGATGGGTGTGGCCACGTTATCAGGATTGATACCAACCTTCCTGGATGCAATGATCACACCGATCATGATGAGCCCTGAGGAGTCAAACACATCCAATGTCAACACACAACAACGCCACAACAGTGGAAGCCCAACCGGCCTCCTCTGGTCCCAAATGACTCCTACAGACAAACCACAAATGTTCCACTGGAATTTCTATCTCCATCTAACTTTAGACGTTGGCATTGGCACAAAAAATCCCAGAAGTGTGTGATAAGACAGAAGTGTGAACATCACAAGTGTTCTATAGTTGGTACCTAGCAGCAGAGAGGCGATGAAGGCTGTGGCCACACTGGAGGCACACAGCAGCACGGCGTGGCCCAGCCTGAAGTGGCCCTCTGGGATCCAGCCGAAGATCACAGCAGCAATGGAGGCCAGGAAACCCACGACTGTGGCCTGGACCTGGACGCATACATACAGCATATACATTCAATAGAGTATGGAAGAGTGGAGAGTGTACAACTTACAACTATGATTGGATTTGTTGTAAATAGATGCATTGATAAAGTATCTTCCCCTGTAAAAATCTGTGGTGTTATCTGTGGTTGTTGTGTGTAGTGTATCTGCTCAGTCAGTTAGATTCCCAGTACAAACAGAAGGATGTGTTCTTGAACGCAGCACCAGTGTGACCCAGCATGATTGCACGCTGACCCTGAGTGACAGTTGGTGTCAGCACCCAGCGCTCCTGCTCTCAAGTGTTCCAGGAACTATGGACTCTCCAAATATATGACATGTATGACATAAGCACAAGCCCACTGCATCAAGACCAAACACAGAGCTGGACTCTGGCCGGGGAGAAGAGATTTTAGAATCAGGATTTGGTCAAATAAAGATTTAATGCATCAATGTATGTGATCTGATTACTTTGTGTACAATACATCAGTGTGTTCTGTCTTTCATATTTCATTTATATATTTTTTATTTTGTCCTCCTTTTCAATAACATGGTTTCTTTAATTTGTCACTAATATTTTGTGATGGTATCTCATGTACCTGGATGAGGGCCAAGTTCCCCATGATCATCTTCCACATGTCCTTGGTCGTGTCCATCTGGCCAATATTAGCCTGAAGGAGAAGCAAGAACACACAGCATTAGTCTGTGATAAGGTCACTGTGCACACTGAGTGAAAACAAGCAAGTCTCCTCAAGCCCTCTCATGAAATGCCCACTCTGTCCTGATTGGCCGGCTCAGTGGGAGTTTCTGTCTGATGATGTCAGCATGTGGGCACTTGAGGAATCATGGGTTTATTTTACTGGATGTATTTTTGTGGCGGGAAAGTTTTGCTAATTTAATAATGTTTAAAACATCCCAATAATGTTACAGAGCAGCTGAACCCTGTAAAGACTGAACACATCTTCCTGTTGTGTGTTTTTCTGCCACCTCGTGGAAAAAACATGGATTCATATGGTTTCATATATCAACATTTAAAAATAGAAAACCAATACGACTTCATTCATATTTGTATTTTTCTTCTACAAATGAACCTAAAAAGCTCACTTGGACACACACACACAGCTGTGGACACACAACTAAACAAACGAAATCTGAGCCTTTTCTTTAGCCCAAACAGGTTTTATGTTGCTTGTCCTTCTTGTCACTGAAAGAAAATGAACAAAGAAGATGAATCAAACTGTAAAACAAACAAAGCGTCTGTTCACTGCAGCGCTCCAGAGACTCTGAGGCTCTGAGGCTCTGAGGCTCTGAGGCTCTGAGGCCCCTTTTTGCTCCTCTCTGCTCCTCTCTGCTCCTCTCTGCTCCTCTCTGCTCTCTGCTCTCTGGGCCTTCAGGAGCCACCAGGCTGGCTTAGGATTTGGGCTGCCTATGATATTCATTCAGTGAAGGCCAACGTATTATTGTATTATTTGTGTGTGTGTGTGTGTGTATGTGGCTGTTTCAGCATGTGTGTGTGATATGGCCTCTCAGTGCCATCAGAACAATAGAGTGTCAGTTTTCTGGACAAAGACACTCTGATCTCTGATCCCCCACCCTGCCACCGACTCCACTTATCTCATCCCACCCTCCTCTTCCACACTACACTACACTACACACACACACACACACACACACACACACACACACACACAGTCTCAATCGTCAAGTGGCTGTGGCTACAGTAGGCTACTGTGTGATCGGGGCTATGATCCCAGCGCTCATCCACATTGAGAGGAGACAAACAGAGGATCTCCTCTTCCTTCCTCGACTCAGCATTTACATATGCAGAGCGATGAGCAACATCTGGATGCATGAGTACACATAAACAAACGTACGTGTGAGAAAGCTCATCTCACGCCTGTCAAAAAATCTGAATTGATCCAAAAGAGGAGCAGTCCAGTCTGTAGCTCAATGCAGCAGCTAGTAACCTGAGAGGAGCAGTGTGAGGAGCAGTGTGAGGAGCAGTGTGAGGAGCAGTGTGCAGAGGAAGGGCCACTGCCAAGTGCCTTGGTCAAGAGCAATGGCAAGAGGATCAAATAAACACACACGTGTGTTTCTGTGATGGTGGTGAAACTGGAGTACGCAGAGGAAAACCACACACAGATTCAGATCCAGCACTCGGCACTGCGCCACCTTGCTGCCCGTAAAAGGTGAAAGCCACGCAGTAAGCAGGCATCGAGCCCACGACCTCCTGCATGCTGAGCAAGCGCTCGTACATTTGAGTTTATTCTTTTAAATCAAGTATCATCCTTTTAGTGGAATCCAGTGAGTTTGGGGTAACACACACTGATAAGACAGTTCATGGCAGAGAGAGACAGGACACGAGGAGCAGCTCAGTCTCACTCTGCTGTGCTGAGGCTGCTTCCCTTTAGATGCTGGGATTTGAGGAGGTTTAAAGTCGTGGCAGCATTTCCTCTGACCAGAGACTTTGCATAACTACAACAACCATCTCAGAGTACACTGATGGAGCTCAAACACTGATTGCCTGATGCTGGATGTGTTGCTCATCAGTCAGACAGACCAGTGGATGTGGTCAAAGAGGATCTATTGTCAGGATTTTCAGGAGTGAAGTCGGCTTTTGCAGTAATTATCTTTGTTTGTTATCCACCTACACTCTTTATGGCTGCATCTCTCACAACATGAAAACAGGTTGCAAGTGCTGCCAAGAGGAAATAATACACACTCCAAAATACGCCCAATCAATTGGGATCAAAAACCCAAGAGAAGTTCAGTCTGAAGAGTCAGAGCAGCTGCACTTCATGCCGTCTGATGAAACTGAGAAAGGAGGAAGTGTGGTTGTGGTGAAACGTTCACAGGCGATCAGGCGAAGAAGAGGAAAGAAACTAAATCAAATAGGAAACCTGTCATGTGAGACCTCCCACAGGCCGCCAGCGCACGGATTATATGACTTTTACTGAGTGATAAGCGCATTAGGAAACTAACAGAGGTCTTAATCTGCTCATAATGAGTGACTGTGTGGAAAGAAATGAAGTCTGCTGGGGCGAGAGGGGCCAGGAGTGAGAGAGGGAGTCTGGCCTACTTTAGGATGATGGTGATGATGATGATTAATGCTTTTGGGACAATGCACATAATTAAAAAAGCTGCCATGCATCAGGTCAATATCCTTTCACACACACAAAGGAGCTATACATATATACGCTGTAAGTGAATGTGTATCCACGGTTACTTACAAGCATTAAGAGACATTAAAGAGGTAACACCGCCTCAAACAGACTCACAAATCAATATCAAATCAACATCACTTTGCTAAATGGGTTTCATCATTTAAGGATTGTCAAGCAAGGAATAGAAACTCATCACACGGCAGCACTTTAATCATTATCACTGCATACTGAGACCATTCAATCAATCAGGAGTGTTAACCAATCAATACCTGGGACGCCTCTTCATGAAGTGAACACACCTGATCTGGGTGATGGAGGGTGGTTGAACATGCAGTGTTGTGGGTCAATGGTGCAGAGGAAGAGACTTTAGTGTCTTTATTAGGTAAACTGTACTTTAAATCAGTTTACACCATACTAACAATAGCAACAATGACAATAACAATGACTCAAAGCTTAATTAAAGTGATTATCTTTGACTTTGAGCCCCTGCTCTCCATGCTAGGTGAGTAATCAGCTTCATCCCTTGTTTCCCACAGGTCAGTGGAAAGAATGTGAGGATTGGTGTGCTTCAGAGCAACGCAGGGCAAATTCTCTTAGAGAAATGTAAGGGTGCACTGCTGCGGCTGAGATCATCTGGTTAGAGACGCTGCTGCAGGTCACTGACCCCTCAGACTTTACAATACACAGAGGAGTCATTATCTGTGAGCTCTGAGTGAAACACGGTGCTGTCGCTGAGATGTAAAGCAAAGAGCTGACACCTGACACCTACCTGCAGCACCAGGGTCTACCCAAGGAGCTGCATTCACACACCAGGGGGGCTCCTACAGTGTGCCTGCCCTGCTCCATCCTGTGTGTGTGTGTGTGTGTGTCTCATTTGTCTGCTGCGCAAAGAGACACCTGACATAAGTTTGGCGTTTAACCCCGAGGTGAACCGGCCTGTGCAGTCAGGTGGAAGCAGGCAGGGAACACAGAGGAAGAAAGGAATGCTGCTGCTATCAGTTTGTCCAGAGAGAAGGTCAAATTTGGCAATGTTGACCCCTGACCTCTGGAACTATTAGCCGCATTAGATTGTGTTTAAGGTTGCCAGGTTGTGAGGCAACATATAGATTGGGCAACTCTTGAAGGGGAAAACACTCGACACCTTCACACAAACAAAGGCAAAGCAACACTCCAGGCTGAATGTAGACAAAGCCCTGTTTTACATGTGAGGGGGTTTGATAGTCGATTTGTGTTTCATCATTTTACTTTAGGTTTATCTATGCACACTGGTTACATATAACATAGAATTAGCAGTTCACACAGACACACACAGACCCATATCTTACCGCTGTGGAGAGTCTTGAGGCCAGCGTCATCTCCAGGTTTCCTTTGAGTCCCAGCAGAGCAGGGACCAGGATGAAGACCTCTGTCACCTCTGTAAACACCGTCCAGTGCTGGAACACACACACACACAGGGTGGAACGTCAAGTTGGCTCACACAGATATCAGATTGACAGTGATACTGCACACCTGTATAGATGTGATTCATCTCCCTGACCTTGTTCTTCAGTATTGATTATGAATCTGAAACCAGAGCGCTGTGATGGAGCAGATCCTCTGTCAGGTCTTTATGTATCACAAAGGCTCTTTAACAAGGTCGCTGGAATGATTTATCATCCACCTCTGCTCCTTCTGTCCTTCTGTCCTTCCATCATGATTCATCTCCCTCAGCTTAGACAGCTCATGTTATCTTATATATCTTAAATATTCATTCCTCCACAAACTGCTTTAGCGGCCGTTCTTTGCTGACTTCTACCTCAGCATTAAAAAGGCTTTGCTGTGCCTCATTACATCCAGAGCCAATGACAAACTTTAAAACAAGGTCCGCCAGGAAAGAAAGAGCAAGGCCGGCTGAGTCTGAAGGTCAAGGTGGACGTTGCTCTGATTCTATTAGATTGCCTCTAATGACATTTTCCGTCGTGGTTACGCTTTGAGGCATGATCCTCAAACCCCCCCAGCCCTGGATCCTGGCCTTCCCCCTGAGCTGAGAGGTGGGCCTCGCTGTGACTCACTGGGCTCGTCGCTGTGGTGAAGCGCCTCCTGCTGCGCCTCCATTAGAGTGCATGCAGCGATAGCAGTTTTGCGGTCTACTTTGTGGTCAGAAGCTAAGGCAGGACCCATCGATCCGTCTCTATGAAAGTGCTTATCTGTGCTGCTCCTCCCACAGGCCCTTAGCACTTACAGTCCAGCCAGGCCAGAGCTAAATCAATATTCACCAGGCTGAGAGAGGAGAGGAGAGGAGAGGAGAGGAGAGGAGAGGAGAGGAGAGGGAGAGGAGAGGAGAGAGGAGCAGAGTTGCTACACGTTTCACACTCTCGCCCTTCTTTCGCTCTCCTTTCTGTTCTAACTGCGTTTCCCTTCCTGAGTATTGAGATGCACATGAGCGATAAGCTTCGTCGGCGGCGGCACATTGCGGTGTGAGTTCTATCTAGTAGGCGTGGAGACCTCAGTGTGGTTTAAACCCCCTGCTGTCTGTCCACTTGCTGTCGTCAGGCCAAGCGGAGCTCCTTTCAAACTGCCAGCCCCTCCGCTTGGCCGGCTGCCCTCTGCCAGCCCAGCAGCCTTGCGAGGAACCTCAGCGAGCTCCCAAAGCACTCCTCTCTCCTTTCACTGCCGCATGTTTTCATGCTTTCAGTCCCACTGCCCCTATCTCCTCCGCCTCCCCTGCCGTGATATATGTTGTCGTCTCCATGGAACGCTGGCCCCGAGCCAAGGAGCCTTCCCTCCCCGCGGCCACCTTCTCCCTTCTGGGAACTCTACTGGACCACTCCAGTATCTCCATGTACAGACCTATAGGCGCTCTGGTATGCGAGCCGCGAGCCCACGGAGCGCTCAGGTTGCCAAAATGAGTAAGAGGTCGCGATGATCACTCTTACTTACTGTATATACGCTGCAGGGGGCGGAAGCTGAGCTGGATAGCGTGCGGCCGGCGACGCAACACAGTTGACGTAAGAGAAACTACGTCGATCTTTTAAATCTGCTGGGATAAATTTGGGCCATGGCTCACAAGGAAACTCCTGCCATGAGGGTCAACTTAATGTGATTCAGGCCCAAATTATAGTGTTTTGCAGGTGTGTATCATCTAAAAGTGCCTTGGTGCAGAGCTTCAAGGTGTGCAGTGGCCATGGGTGTTACCTCGTATAGAGACACGGACCAGATACTAAATAAATATGAGCGGTCAGAGCGGATCTTAGTGCCATCAGGCCATCTGGGACCCTCAGTGAAAGATTAGCCAGGGTTCAGGGGCGACACAAAAGCATTCTAACCTGTAAACTCTCCAATCTCAGGTGCCAACAATGTAGCTGTCTCTGCCTGTTGTCGGGGGTAAATAGATGGGAGCTGATATGATGTTAATGATTGTTGGACGTAAGACGTTTGGGCTGAAAAGGAACGACTTCACAACATGAACAGAACTCTTTTTGTTATATATTAGCAGCATTGACGGAGGAGAAACCAGACCTGAGCTGAGCTTCACCTCCTCCCAGGTGAATGGAGCCGGGTTGAAAGCAGGAGTAGAAGCAGGAACGAAGCTTCAGTGTGTGAGTGTGTGAGTCCACTCTCTGGAGGATTTGTGTCTCGTGTGCGGTCGGACCAAATTGTCCTCTTGTGGCGTTTAAACTTTTCTGTCAACTCTGGCTTTCCTGTTTACTACCGTCCGTATTTTTAGACTGTTTTTCTGTTTTGGAGGCTGAGGCAATGTCTCATTTGTGTGTGTGTGTGCGTGTGTTATTGTGGCTGTGTGGACAGACACACAGACGGTGAGGACGATACAGAAAAAAGAGTTTCCTGACTTTTGACTTTTGGAGAACTCGTGACCGAAAATCACCTGTTCATCCTTTGACGCTCACATTTCTAACCGACCTTTACAAACACGTCTAACCTTTCTCTCCTCGCCGTCCTCACAGTCCTAAACTCCGTCCTGTTGGCAAGAGACTGACACTTTTAGGTCATTACGCTCATGCCAAGTCACTGTGCTGAACTATGCAGGCCTCGTACTCCCCTATAACGGGCTGAACCTCTTCACTGATCCGGCCCCCCGAATGGGAATGAGGCCAGAAGCTGTGCGGGTGTGTGTACGTGTGTGTGTGTATGTGAGTGTGTGTACAGACGTTTGGGAAGGTCGAATTTCAAATGGCTTCACAGATCTATCAGGCCGGGCTGAAATGTTTAAGGTTAGTTAGAAGAGAGGAATAAATGGATTCTGTGTGTGTGTGTGTGTGTGTGTGTGTGTGTGTGTGTGTGTGTGTGTGTATGGGAGAGTCAGATCTTCACGCAAGGACAAGAGGATTAGCTGAGTTGGCGCTTTGTGGTGTCATGGAGAAGGAATTAGGCCAAGAGACGACCTGCTAGATCCTCAGCCCGGTGCACTGAAACCTTTGAGCCTCATGCTGCGTCTCAGTCCGTCACAGAGTCGCAGCCGGACGTAACCGCGGCCGAGGAGGAGGAGGAGCAAAAGGACGACACGGCCCTGCACTGTCTCTGTCCGCTCGTCCTCACACTCGCCTCCAAAGGAATGGCGCGCCGAATGTTTTGGAAAGTGGAGAAACCGCAGCAGCATGGTGCCGAAAAACTCGAGGCGGCCGAGTGAAAACGTTTGACCTCAAACCTCCGCATTCCTGTTTCAGTGAGACTACCTGACCGCACTTTAATGGGAGCTTTGACGCTATGCTGCATTTTTTTAAACTGGGCTTTTGCTTAATTGTAATGTGCTGCCATTCTAGCTGCTCCAAGAAACTCTCCTCTCTTCTGCCCCCCTCTCCCCCTTCTCTCTCTCTCTCTCTCTCTCTCTCTCGCTCTCTCTCTCGCTCTCTCTCTCTCTCTCTCTCTCTCTCTCTCGCTCTCTCTCTCGCTCTCTCTCTCTCTCTCTCTCTCTCTCGGGCTCCCAGCTCTTTGGCAGTGGCGTGGGTGTACGCTGTGTGCCTGGCCTGGTCTCCTGGCAGCCTGACACCTCCCACTTTATCTGCATCGTTTGCTGACCTTAAAGGAAATATATGACCTGTCAGCTCCACACTGCTCTGCATCTCTACACTCACAATGCTGCACTTTTATACATAAATACACAAAGCTCAGCCACGCAGGGTAATTATAACTTCAGTTACATTCTTATTTTAGAGGCAGAATGGGTCCAGCACACACACACACACACACACACACTAAAATAAACCATCTATTCCTATTCTCTTCTTTTCTATTCAATAACCTTCTTATCTGGTTGAACAGCCCTTAGTTCTGGCCCGTTGCCATCTCTTCTCTTCAATGTGCAAACAAGCTATCAATGCTTTTAATATCATATAAGATCAAGTATGGTGTGAAACTTCATTTGAACACAAAACGACACAGTGTGTACGGACATGTGCCATCCCCGGGGACAGACAGACAGACGGACAGCAGAGGTTATGTAAATGCCCCCGTGGATTGTGACAACCGACACCCCTCCACCCGGCCCCACAGGCATATGCCACCAGATAGGCCTGCAGAGGAGTGACACACACTCGCCAGGGCTAATGGAGAGTCACAAAACCAGTTCATTGGAACTCATCGCAAAGCAAAGAACTGGGTTTGGCACCGGGCGACTCCACGTCACTCACAAACACAACTATCGCCACTTTCTGTTGGTTTTTAAGGACAAATCTGCCACCGCAGCCTCACAGAATACACCTCCGGCTGCAATGTTTTGCCAGTCAAGTGGAAGTCAAACAGTGCGCTTCATTTGTATTTACTCGGGGTAAATAGAAATGAAGCGCTCACATGAAAAGTGTTTCTATTGTTCAGAGAGCGTAGCAGATTAAACACTTATTAAGAATACATTTGACATTAATTCCTCCAGGGAGTTCTTCAGAAATATGCACCAAAAGAAATCTAATAATTGGTCTAAAATTCTATCATGTCTCAATTCACCAGCATCTTCATCTTAATGAGTCTGTTTGTTAGTTTGTGAATCTCTCACCTGGACGATATCAAGCACCATTCCTGCTGCGACTGTCCCGAACCCGGCCAGCAGGAACGGGAAGACCACCTGCAGGCCGATGGAGAAGGAGGTCTCCTTGAGGGGCGCTGGTGGTTCTGGGCTCTGGTCATTGCTGGTGTCGTCGCTCTCGTTGCTCTGGCTGGCGTTCTCCAGGAGAGCGTCTTCCTCCCGCTGACCTTTGGCGTTGGGCACGCAGTCCATCACCGCCACAATCTCTGAGCGGTCCTCATCCTCCCCAGTCTCGCTGGCCCTGTCTGTGAAGGATGTGACCTCTTTCAGCTCATACTCACCCCCAGCTTCTGGGGTCGCCTCCTCCGGACCCTTGCTGAGGATGACCGGCTGGACAGAACAGTTAGAGTCGAGGAAGGCCGGGGTCAGGGGGCCTCCCTCCTTCTTCATCTCGATCGCCCCGGTGGACATGTCGATGTCGGGGAGTTTGTCTTGCTCGTTGGACCAAAGTACCATGCGGACGCCTTCAGACGACACTGGGCTTGATAGGAAAAGGTCAGGGTGTCTCGACCTAACAGTTGTGGCGAAGTCAGAATGGAATTGGTCGCCTGATCTGGTTTTGAACCTGATCAGTCTTAGTGATTTATCCCATTAAAGAGGCTTATAGGGAGCGGTGGTCACTATTAAAGATGAAGAGAAAACCTGCAGCAAAGCACATCTAGCTGTGCACCTGCAGAGCCCGTGTTCCTGTCGGTGCTTCGGGAGCAGAACCAGTATGTTCTCCATTCAACGCAAGGTGCTCAGAGTAAGCCGGCCAAAAAAGAAGTAAGCATACTGGTTTAAAACAAGAGGAGAGAAAGGTTTGTTTCTGGCCTCACCGAATCGATCCCCTTCAGGAAAACAGTCCTTCAAAGTTTCTGACAGAAAAACAAATCAGAGGTCTGAAGTGGCCAGATTGCAGCGCAGACTGGTCACGCTCTCGCTCCACTGATCGTGTCAGACTGGTCGGTGTACCGGCTGGGATGGTCTCACCTTACACCACGTGGCTGCTGGGAGGGTTTGAGGGGAGATATTTAAAGGTCTGCAGCCGCAGCTTCGTGTTACTGGACTGCAGGAAAATGTTCTTTCCAACTGTAGTACACAATCACCTGAAAGAAGAGGACACATTCAGAGATTGATTGCCTGACTTATAATAGTAAATAGACCTTTTGACACTTTCTAACACAAACACAAGAATGTTATTTGCACTATTCAGAATTCAGAATTTCTGCATAAAAAGGGTTACAGAAAATAGCCAGAGAACAGAAATATGAGCACTTGAGCACTTAGAGGATCTAGTGTTTAGAAATAAATGACTCCCTGACAGGTTTCAGTGTTTGGAAACATACAGTTATTATCTATGAGGTCAGTATAATGATAAAGGAGTCGCTCTCATTTCATTTTTCGGAATATTAATGAATAACTGAGTTGTTATCTCGACAAAAACAACATTTAAACACAATTAGAGTCACAGGGCCATCACGTGGGACAGTAAAAAGCATTATAAAGGGACTTAGTGTCTTAACAAAAGGACATTCAGTTCTTGTTTGCATATTGTATGTCTTATTAATATTGGAGGCCTCAGTCAGGAACAATCTGCACTCGAGTCAAAGCAGACACCGACATCATTCAGCGCCAAATTTCCGCCCGGAGGCTAAAAATATTCTACCATTAGCAGAGGTGTTGTGTACATCCTCTGGAAACGGACGCACACCACTGTCAAATCAACGATAACACATAGAAGGCATTTCCTGTCATATCTTTAAAATCCCCTACTAAAATCCCCTACTAAAATCCCCTACTAAAATCCCCTACTAAAGATTGTGTTTACCACATACACTACACATTCAACTACATTGAAAAGTTATTCAGATGAACTTCATTGACCTTGAAAAATCATTCAAAAACAATAATTAACTACCGCATAAATGTTAATTGTTGTCTTTCAAATAGTAATTTTCCAATGGCAGTGTATTATCTATATCAGTCAAGATAAAGGGGGAACTTTACAGCCTTGTGAGTGATGTGACTTATATTACCCACTTGTTTCCAAACAGCAGAAGCTATATAGCAACATCACTGCAACTTTTAATATTTGTCAACAAAACCTTTTACTTATTATTGACTAATGTATTGGAGAAAAGAGAAATGATGACAAAGAAATGTAGGTCACCAAACTTGATCAAATAGGCAACTAAAGCAAATCTCAGCAAATTTGTTAGATTTTCCTTTTTGTTGTGCTTTGCTGTACTGCGATCATAAACTGATCACAAACGTTTCACCAAGTTTTAAAAATGCTTTTATTGCGAAATGCAAACTGCCTTGATTCCTCTCTAACTTTTTCTGCCTTGACGCAGCTTTCCTCCAGCCCGCATGTTGCGACATCCGCAGAAAGACTTTGGCTTTCCCCACTGAAACAATCCTCTGCTTAGTAGTCAGGACCAACACCGCCCGAACCCAACATGGCAAAGGCGTAAATTAGTGCTCCCCTGGTCAGGACTGAATAGACGAGCCCTCCTATTCTATTCTGCTGCCCATTTAAACAAGAGCAGAGGGGGTTCTGTTCCAACACCAGGCTGGAGCCACTGCCACTGTCACCGCTAGTATAAGCGAAGGATCATTCAAGCAAAAAGACACAGATATGTTCCTGCCTTTAAACAAAACAGCCTCAATGTCTCCATGTGTGTGTCTATAAGCTGAGCTGCTGCAGCTGGAGACGCCAAGTGACACATTCCGTCAGATAATAGACACACACACACACACACACACACACGCACCACACACACACACACACGCTCGCACTCTTATTCCGTTAAATGAAATTGCAGCTAAATCATCCAGCAGGTTTGTGCCGTAAAACAAAGGCAGCTCCCCGGTTGTTTCTTACCTTCCTTCCGTGCCCAGAGATGAGGCTCCGCGGCGGCCGTGTCCGGTCTCCGTGTGTGTGTGCTTTGCTCGGTGCTCGGTGTATCTCCACCTCCTGCAAACGCGCGCTGGCTGAGGCGTGGACGCCGGTGCGCGCGGCTTTATGTACCGTACCGGCCCCGCGCGGCTCTGTAATGGTTAATGGCAGTGAATGGTTAACTCCCCTCGCGCGCGGCTCAGGCTGTGTCCCCGTCCCTCCTGACCCGTCACATTGCACCCGTCAAGTGGCCCCCACCGCCCGGCTGCCTGGATGCGCATCTATAATACACCCGTCCGGTGCAAAGGGGGCCAGGAAGCCACAAGGCGGGCCCTACACACACGCACACACACACACACACACACACACACACACACACACACACACACACACACACACACACACACACACACACACACACACACACACTGGGCTGACGATACCCCCCCCCCCCCCCCCCCCCCCCCCCCCCCACCCCGCACACACACTACCACCACCACCACCTCTCGTCTCCTCCTTCCTTCGTGCCCATGCGGTGCCAGTATCTCTTCCGTGATTCTACTAATTTACTACCAGGACTCTGACAGAGAAGTTTAAATTTAACACTGAGCCTAAGATTCCGTAATGAATGAGCACGCGCCCTGCCTCAGTACAGTGTAACCTGACTGGACAGAAGTGGAATCTTAGTCACTGATCTACTACAAAAATAAATAAATGCAACGCTTATATAAGAGAAAGTTTCCAGACTTCTTAGAATGACCCTAAATACACTAGAAAGAGGCTGTGAAAGAGATGTTGAATGGAAATTGTGTTTTTTTTCTTGGGTAAATAATAATTATATTCCTGTGTAGACACTAAAGAGTGACTTGTTAAAACATTTCCACTATCAATGTAATGGACGTAACGTGTGTATGTAGCAGTGACCGCATTCATGGCCTGAACTGACCTAAGGAGTGAGGGGAGAAGTACATTTTGATAGATTCTACCCCAGAAAAACTCTTAATATATAACTCTGAATATAACTCCTTTGAATTATGTGTTGATTTGTAACTTGAGATGGAAACGCTTTCCAAATGACAGAATTGTTATACAGATTCCAAGGTTATTTTCATTTAGTGGTTCATTTTCAATATTTTGCAATACAATGTGCAAAATTGCCCTTCACCGCTGTGCATAACGAGAGAAAACCTGTCTTTTCCAGGCCCCCTCTCTTACAGCTGATCAGACTCAGATCAGGCCTGAGGTCGTGACACCCACCTGTGTGCCAGTCAGCAACACCACAATGTTTGTCACAGATATAAGCAGAAAGCAGCAGATGTGCCTTCAAACTGTGCTGATGTAGCCCAGTGCTTTCTTCATCTTTCATATCCGGTTAATCCTCTGATGACCCCCTCATATTTATTTTGCAATTCCTTTAGAACAAATGTGTTTCTATATCTTGTTTCTGCAATGTTCTGTGACTTGTTTTGCTCCAATATTTGCATATCACCCTCTTTAATAAACAGTATGTACGGATGTATGGTGTGTAGCTGTTTGTACATGTGTGGGTCGGGTGGGATGCTGCTGCCTCTTCATGCTGATCCCGGGAGACCAGAGCAGCAGCTCTAATGACGTCCCTGGAGGAGCTGCAGCTTTGTTGTGAGTTTGCCAGTTGCTACACAGCAGCTCAGCATCACCATCAGTATCAGTATCAGCATCAGCAGCCACAGCACTGCACTCCTTCCTCCAATCCCAAGGCTGGCAGCGTGGCGAGCAGAGACTTGTAGCGCAATAAAAGCAGGAACAACATCTGATAAAGACAGAGACATGAGAATAAGGACGCAGTCTGTTACTACATGGCAGTCTGTGGTCTGTGGGTGGATGTTTCTGGTGCATTTACTCAGACCTGTGGGCCAGAGGGAAGTTATGACTTGCTTCGCCATATTACTCCCTACGTACATTCCCCCGAGTCACAGACTGGGCCAAGTGGGTCAGGAGATGCTTCTGTTTCTGAAGCATTGTTTGTTTGTTCAGATTCGCAGCTTGAACAAAGTGAGAGTAACTTTGTCATCCATATCTTTGGAACAGGGTTGAGCATGTTGCCCAGCTTTATATACAGGCTTGGGTAGTGAAAGATTAGCAGTAATTGGGATTATGTAATCAGATTATGAAGTAGATTGTGGTTCCAGGTTACATTTCAAAGTTATCTGACTGTGTTTATGGGCCATTTCATGATTTCACGATTGTATGTTGAAGTTCCTAGAGCTGCTTTAAGTGAATTGAAGGCATTTGTCACTTCTGTATAAGAATATGATTTTCACAATTAATTTCATTATTTGTATTCGTTTCATTTATTTATTTTGAATTGAAAGTTCTTCACCAATTTCACTTTAGTATGGAGGCGTTGTTCCTCTCGTATATTTTCAGGTACCCTGGTGCTGCACATCCACTGGGGCCCTGCAGGAATGCAGGCATGGAGAACACAGACTCACGGGTTGTTCTTAAGAGGATTGATGGACTAAGAGGATTCATTCTTTGAGACAACACACATGATGCAGTCTTAAATTGATGAGCTGTGAGTCACAATCATCATTGGCATTTCTCAGAAGAAATTCTAAACCATTGTGTAAGCAAAGCAGGACTGATGGAAAAAGGAGTGGCGTGCTCAGCTGCAGTACATTTTAAATACAACTGAGGCAGGAAACTGAGGCATTAAGTCTTGTGTCAATGTGAACACAGACTCCTATTTAATTTTACTTTCAGAAAGCCTGCCATCAAATCAAGGTGTCTGATGTCTTATTATCAGTGAAAAGCAACGATCAGCCTCACTGCTCAAGGGACAATTCTAATCCAAAAGTGACATTATAAGATTCAGATTTAGTAACATGTAACAATGTAGACTGATGATTTTGCCAGTGACCCGTTTCATTGCTTCATATATGAATAATCTTCGCTTCAAGTTAAAGAGAAGGAAAAAAAGTTCCATATCTAAAAACAACATTGTCGGATGGATGTTTAGCTTTATTTTTAAAAATAAGCAAGCAATGCCATTGGCTGAGGGTGAAGACAGAAATAGGTAACTGAATGAAGCCACTGAGGCGTGGACGGTGTTGGATGTGGAAATACAGTACAGTATGGGTGCTTCTGGCGGTTAATGATCCTCCAGCCTCCTTTTCCAAACCAGGAAGTGAGGTGAGAACGGAACACAAAGCAGCGCTTGGGCCCCAGCAACGCCTCAGCAGAGTGGCTGTCCCTGGCAACTGCGAGGCGGTCTGTGCCAGTTCTGGGCCACTTCTGTCCCAGAGCTTCTTTGAGCCCAGAAGAATGTCAGGGGGGAGATTTGGAAACTTTCCCTCAGCCCAGGATGAATGGTTGTCCACCAAACACACTCCCCCCCCCCACCACCTCTCTCTACTTCTCTCTTGCTCTCAGCCCCTCCATCCTCCTCAGGCCCTCGTCCTTTACTCACAGAGGACCAGGAGAAAAGTGCAGCGAGCGAGTGTTTGCTTCCGTTACTCACTCCTGATAATCATTAGGTTCAGAAGAAAGTCCTGTTTTCAATGTTCTGGACAGGAATTCCATCATTAAACATTGTCCATATCAGTGATCAGTGATGTGATGAACGTGTAAATCTGCATTCCGATACATGAACATACATTAACAACCAAGAATGCCTACTAAGATCACTTCTCCTCACTGCTGCTTCTGCTCTCCTTTGGCACTACTATCTTATGATTACTGCTTCTACCATTAGTGCTACTGCTGCGACCACGGATCACGCTGTTAGGATGGACTGGAAAAAGCCCTGACCTTTGAACCTGACCTCTTGTAATAAATGAGCAGCGACCTGTAACAGCGCTGAGATGCAACATCAAGGTAGGAAGTGTTTGTGTCAAACATGGAAGAATCAGTGTGATGATTACAGGAGTTACTCATTCAGATAGAAACAAACACAGATAGATTACCGTGAGTGGAAGACGCTGCAACCTGTCAAGCGTTAGAAAGTAACAAACAGCTTCACCAATTAACTGCTTTGCTTCCTTTCGTGTGCTTGTATGACTCTCTCTCTCTGTATGTGTGTGTGTGTGTGTGTGTGTGCATGTGGTACCTGGTGGGTGAACAGTTACATCCAACACATGGTTCAACCATTAACACACATCATCATCATCATCATCACATCATGGACTGGTGGAAAAAGGGGATGAAGAGAGAATAGTGAGATTGTTTCAGGTCAAATGAATGAAAGTGTCACATCTAAAGGACCATTCCGCTGTTTTTTTGCAAGGTTTGGGCTAAATCATGCATAGCTACTTCACACGACTGCTTTTATGTTGTAGAAAGGATCGTTGCATAATAATGTAAGTGCAGATTGGTTGACATTAACATTCTCTCTGGATAAAAGCAGACATAATGTTTGTCGGGATCGACTGGAAAATGAATTACAAACGCTCCAGATCGCTGCAAACCTGTTAAAACATGACACAGTACTTTCCTAGTACTGAGGGGTGGTCCAGGGGTAAAGGGACAAAGTTGACTTCTTCTTGCTGTACAGTGTGTGTGTGGGCAGTCATGTAACTTCATGTTGCTCCTCTATGTGCATGTGTGTACTGTCCATAAGACGTGCATGCAGGAAAGTATGGGGAAGAGTGCAAACAGTGCCATTGTTTCACCTCTCAAAGCACACAAACTCTCTGTACAGACATCATCATGTACCTCTAACCCATACGTATGCATTTACATACACACACACACGGGGGAACTTTCCTGGTAAAGCAGCATCTGACTGTTCAAATATACTTGTTCCCACAAATTATGCAACGGGTTTGGAAACCTTGGTGGTCTGATCAGATATGAGCTGTGAGCAAACAGCCAAGATCCAGATCAGATCAAAATGTAGAAGGATCCACGGGGCTGTCTGAGAAATTTATAAATCTAAAATCTGCTTAAGGGAAGAGGCTGAATGATTAGAATCATACATAACAAAATGTAAATAAGGCTTCAATATAATGAGCTTCTCCGCCTCAGTCAATTTAAGCAAAACAGTGAAGTGCAGTCATTCTTTACTATATCTTTTAGCAAACATGAGACTTAAAATCTCAACAGGTCATCAAAACAAGTCCTATTTCCTGTTATGTGTTGACCCCACAGGCCTTTACAGTAGAAACAGGCTTCGTGGTTGACCTATGAACTAACTAAGCAGCAGAGCAACTCCCCACTCGCACTTATTATCTCTGCATTGGTGAAAGTCGTGCACTGTCCATCTTCCTGTTACCTGAAAGGTCAAACAAGACTCAATAATCCAGTCCGAGCCCTAATTAACGTCCTGGTCTTGTCTCTGCATTTCTGCCAGGGTAATTAGCTTGACTGAGTTAGTGTGGAGAAAACACACACACTCACACACACACACACACACAGGAATACAGTGGTCACAGAGAGCGGGAACAAACACACAGCCAGCTGCACTCGAATGCAATAAACCCATTTTAGCCTGGATGAGCGGTAGAGAGACTCATTTATAGGGCATAGTTTGATTCATAGTGGTTAGAAAAGTCCCCACAGAGGAAGTGTGTGTTGTTCTGCAGTGTGCTAAAGTACAAACCTCGCGGTAACATCCTGAGTGCAGCATTCAGAGCTCTATTACTTTGCGTATGAATCACTTCTGATGATCAAGCACCTCTTAGGGCCCTAAAAACCTCAATCTTAAGTGGATTTTAAGTGGATAATAAGTGGTGTGTCCATCTTTCTGAAATAGACACCGAATGACAAGGCAGCTTCACCAAGTCTGGATTTTCAAAATAAAGTTATTTTCCTAAACGTAATTTCCAGATAGGAGCCAATATCACCACCATCATCATCATCATCATCATCATCATCATCATAATCATCCTCATCATCATCATCATCATCATCATCATCATCATCATCATCATCATCATCATCAATTCCTCACCTGCAGATAAACATTCAGCAAAAATCACAACAATTGATGCTTTTGTTTTTCAGGTTATCACAGTCTTAGTTTGGGGTTGTTGTCCAATCGACCTGGACAACGCCTCTGCTTATGTAACAACACACTGACAGTTTGTAACTCTGGTGTGTGCACTACATTACGGCATAACAGAAGAACTGGGTGGAGAGTTAACATCGTGTGAGCCCAGCGCCCTCTAGTGGATAACGACTAGAACGCAAACTACAGACACATGATCTCTCACTTCCTCTGAACAAGAACAAGGAGATATGATGAAGAAATAAAAACACAACAAAAACATTTCAGACCTGATTCAACTGTCATTAGTTTGATTTGGTAATGAATGCAAATATAACACCGGTCAGTCACATACAGTTTATCTGGCACCTCACAAAATAAACCACTAAGTGTTCTGTAAACACACAACCTGAGAGCAGTCTTATTAAACAATGGTCAATTCTCAAGAATCATCGCTGCATGTCACAACTTCTACAAATAAAGAAAAAGGGAAAGAAATTGTATTGCTGCAGGAATCCATTGCGTACACTTTGTGCTCTTCAAACAGTTTCTGAGTTTTGCCTCGAAAAGCTCACCTAGGCATATTAAACATAACATAACACATATTTAACAGCATGCTGTCATTTCATCGACACCTTCTGATAGATACAACTTAATAGCTCTATCGGTGTACTGCATTACAACACGTACAGTTAGAGTGATCTTATAGCATTTTCAGTGTAATCACTACAATATATAACAGCAAGAACAGCTTCTATTCAGTAAATTGCTTTAGTGCAAATGTTGTTGTAGCTTAGGACACAAGAAGTCTTCCTCCAGTTTTTGTGCTATATGTCATCATAAAACATACACATATTGCTGTCACGTCGTCAAACTGAATTTCTCGTCATGATCTAAAAATGCTCAGTTGTAATCAATCTGCACACAGTAGAAATCAAACAGCCTTAACTGTGTTACACACGGCCATAAAATTGGTCCTCCATACATACGGTGTGTGTTCTCTGTCTACAATCCTAGACATGAAAGCTACAAAATGTTTCCATCGCCAAGTATGCACTACAACGTACAGTACAGTGCAAGATTCACATGTTTAAAGAAAGAGCCAGCTCCTCCACCGTGCATAAGCATGCATGTCCATGTGCATATGTGTGTGTGAGTGTCATCAAAGCCCAGCAGGGGGCAGTGTTACCTGTTACATGAAATTATTTAGCCAGGTAGACTGATTCTGTCTTTGTCCCTGCCTTCCTCACTTTGTACACGATGCACTAGTCTGGTTCTGGAGGGCTGGACAGGAAAGAGGAAGTGGATGTTTTTGCAACATTTTCACGTCAGACTACAGATACTCTTCTTCTTTCACATAGAGGATCTCATGGGCCGAGCTCGGAACCTGAGGGAGACACAGCAACGGAAAAGATTGACAAAGGCCACATATATGGCTGGATTCACGTCTTAACATTCAGTATTTTGTCCAAGATTGATTGATGCTTTAACCTTTGACTCCAGGTGGCTTTCTGTGTGTTAACTATGCCAATCTATTTACAACAAAATACAATTTCCTTAACACAAAATATCTGTCAATAACAATAGGAACATATGGATTCCTGCATCACCATCTACTGCCTACATCCTCATTCAACCTGCACAGGATTGGAATGAGAGAGAGAGAGATTTATAATTCATACGTTACTGCCAGAGAAGGAAGTGATTTGATCATTTTGAGGCTAAATTTAAGTGCATACAAGCATAATTACATGAAAACATGAAAAAAAAGGAAAACTGGCACATCAGCGAAACAGAAAAAATAGATTTTATGACATGAAATTGCCTAAATATGCTGTATGCAGGGATTCTTACTCGACACCACAGTGGTCATTACTGGTAGAGAAAGCTGCTGCCCCAGTTTAAACTGGACCAAAGAAGTTGAAAGTTTCTCCCTCCAGTTAATGTCTGGGGAGAAAGTTTAGGAACTTTGTCTTTTAATCTATTTATAACCTTGTTTTAATTGTTTTATTCATTCGCTGCTCTAGATTTAACACATTCTCAGCCCGATTTGTTTTGTAAAAGAGTCTATACAACAAATAACTTTGTCTATATTATTATTATCAGAAGTAATTAATTAATGTCTTTTCAATTAATGTGTGTGTTAAAGCGTCAAGACTGATTAATTAAATTGATTAAATTAATTAATTTATCTGTGAACGATCTACTCTGAGAAAATCAACAATTTTTCATTACAGCCACGTCTTTGCAACACAAATACCCATAATTATGATGAAAAGTAATTGGATGTTTGATGTGAGTTCATCTATTTAGATTACTCAGACTCAGTCTATCATCGAGCAGTGTTGATAACAGCAGCAGACTGTTGTTACGCTTGGCACAATGGAATCTGATAAGCGAATCTGAGTCATTGCTCCTGCTGACACCAGTTTCTACTGCAGTTGTGTTGGAATAGAGATCATTTGATACAAAGTGTTTGTAAGTATCACTAACACACTGATACTGTTCATAAATAAGTCAGACAGACAGCTACAGTTTACCTGGTTGACTCCTCCCACCACTAGGAGGCGATCTCTGATGATGATGGAGGAAGCAGAGCATCGGGGGACACCCATGGGAGCCAACCTCTCCCACTTTTTCTTCTGAGGGTGAAAGGCATCCACTGTGTCTAACGCTGACGGCTCATGGCCTGAAAAACACAAGTAACACACACACAAACACGCAGACACACACACACACACACACACACACACACACACACACACACACACAGATGTCACATCAACGTGCCTTGCTGATTAACAGATGAAGAAGTTTGCGATGTGATTACCGAGGCCCCCCGCTACGACCATCCGTCCACGCAGGAAAGCAGCTGCAAAGTCAGCTCTCTTCGTCTTCATCGCCACCGTCTCCTCCGACTTCAACCAAACACCTACAGAGGAAAAAGCGACAGCTGCAGTGAGCGTGTCAGTGTGTGTGTGTGTGTGTGTGTGTGTGTGTGTGTGTGTGTGTGAGTGTGTGTGTGTGTGTGTGTAAATCTTTAAATGAGTTCTGACTGAGCTTGTGAGTGTCACTGTCAAGAACTTTGGATTGGAGCTGATCAAAGAGTACACATGACCCCACACTCGCCCTAAAGAAGTTACAGAGGCGTGAAAACGAAATCAGCACCACAGTGGACTGGACAGCTCCACTTAACCCGGGTTGAGAGTCAGAGGAATAGTTTGTGTTCAGCAAAGTTATCTGGATAACGCAGTAAACCTGAACTCCAACCTTCCTCATGAGGTTACAGCGCTCATTTTTTAAACACTTGAAACAGCACAACACAACACTCAGTCACGGTCATGTGCTTAAAAATCTGTAACACAACATGAATGAGTTTGAGGAGGGAAGTGAAAGTGAAACTGTTCACCGTTATCCCCGTATATATGCTGCATCCTGTCTGAACCAAAAAGTAATCACAAGACAAGGCAATTATATTTATTTTAAACATCCACATACAAGATGCAGAATTCCTGTTAACAACCCCTTTCACCTCTCAAACTAATTTTGTTTGTGCGCTCTGAACTGATAGGATTGCTTGCGGACAGGCTCAGACTTGTTGTATGGCGGAGGTTTATTTAAAGCACACACTCAGGCTTTGATGCTGATGCTGTAACCAACCTGTCTTCCTCTTACTCAGACACTTGTATGTTCTCTCTAAAACAGGGAGCATAGAGGTGACTGTTTTGATTATGGAATTGAATGTAAACTCCAGCGATGTAATGTCTCTCCTCTCCACTCGGTAGGATATTATGGGAGTTTTTCCTCTTTTACATCTCGGCTGTGTGCGCTGCCGAGCGAAACCCTAAAGCCTGAGAGAGTCGTGACAGACACAGAAAAATAACTTCATTAGGGGGAGAGAGGGTGTGAGAGAAAGGAAACAGGCGAGAGCGAGAGATGGAATTACAAAGAGAAGAGACAGAGACAGATAGCTGAGGAGAGAAAGCGATAGCAAGCGTCCCAGTGTTTATCTTCAACCTTGCTCTCATTATCTCTGTCTCCCTTTCTTACCTCTTATACCGTTTCACTCTCTTCCTTTCTTTTTGTATTTCCCTTGCTGTTTCTCCCGCTCTCTTTTATTTTGTGCTCTCTTTCCTTTTGTTGTGAACAAGAGGCAGCGACAACGTGAAAACTGAGAATCAAAGCAAGAGGAGCAGCCAGATGGCCGGCCTTCCTGCGCGGTGCAGCAGTGTGTGATGAAGAGCCGCCGTGTTTCCAGCCTGGCTGAGCTACACTGAAACTTTCATATCTGCTCAGGCAGTTGTGTATCATTTGTGAAACCCCATCAGAGAAACCCTGTGGTTCCATGTGTGTGTGTGTGTGTGTGTGTGTGTGTTGCATGCAGCCAGGTGACAAACAGCAAGAAGTTGAGACTCCACTTGGACTCAATTTGGATCCAGATGTGTTATTCAGTTTAGTTAGTTAGTTCAGTTTTTAGCGTGTTGTGACTGCAATGCTGTCCCCTCTGTTCGGTAATGAGAACCGGTATTGAGGCTCAGAAGTAGCTCAGCTCCTAACTTAGCTACCCTTTCAGTAGCTTGACAGTAGCAATTTTCAAAACAGTATGGCTTTTTTGGTAACAAACTATTTTCTCTGCACATCGAGGTGTTGATCAAGAAGAGCCACACTGCTACTTGATGACCTGATGATGGGGAGTTGATGACACGCACTGTTCTAACACACACAGACACACGCACACGCAGACAAGACTGTGTATGATATCACAGTAGTTGTTATGGAATGCAATGGGGAAAGAAATACATGTACAGATCTTCACAATCCTTCAATGTAGTTACAGCAGCTACTTTCTCCCAGGAACTTGAAGTTTAGCTTCTTTACTTTCCTGACAGAGTAGCTCGGCTGCAGCATCCTGGATCCTGAGATCACATTTTAATACCAGGTTACTCGACAGACAACACATCCTCTAGTGAGATTGCATTTTAGTCCACCGATGCGACTTCCTGCAGTGAATTTATGTCCACAATGTCTGAAGTGAGGAAAATGGCAACTCTTACTCATCAGACGTGACAGCAAAATCTCTCCTTTCTCATTGATGTGCTACTCCTGTTATATTTCATTCACATTCGTTCAGTAGCTGTGGGAAACATTCTCATAGGATGTAACATCATTTATGTCCGGCCAAACAACAAACTGGGTGCAGAATACAAGATGGAAAAGTGCTTATGTGTTACAGGCTGGATTTTGCTTCTTTGAATTACAGCTTTGTCAACACCTCATACTACAGACTTATGGTCCAATCCTCTGAGACGGAGCAGCAGCCTGATTCCTATTTGTTTTGGAGGGATTACACAAGGGGTTCGCTCAAAGATTTCCCTTTGCAGGATGCAGGGAAAACACCACGATGCATTATTCTACTCTGGAGGGGATGCAGCAAGGAGAAGCCAGAGAGAGAGAGAGAGAGAGAGAGAGAGAGAGAGGGAAGGGGGGATAACAATGAGTCAGGGAGATGAAGAGATTCTCAGCAGACTGGGCTTTGTACTCTGTGTGCTGCTAATTTTGTTTTTTGGTACACAGCTCTTCTTTGAAAATGTCCCTGTGATTAAAACTGAAAACGATGCTTGTGTGGATTCTGTCTGCCTGTGATTCCATTACTTTGGGCATTGTGCACGTGGCAGATTGCTACAGTTTGATTCCAAAACAAACATTGGCATTCCATTCCATCTGTTCTTTTGGGTTGAATACGAATACAAGTGTTACTAATTGGTCCTCTGCAAACTGCCTCGTGCTCATAGAAACTGTTGAGTTGTAATTAAGAGGGAGACACCATATTATCCTTGTTAAACATGCTCTGCTAGATGTTTTCTTACAGAGCATTGACTAAACCAAACATTTGGAGCAACGCTGACATTTTAGGGAAATACCGTGTTTGCCATCTTGCATGCTGGTGAATGAGACGAGTTTGGTTGTTAAAGAATTTGGATTATAAGTCAAAGATAGGGAGCCAGACCAGTTTGATAAAAGGCTCATTCTGACAACTGCAACATGAGGAATGGGGGGTTTGAATGAGCGGTTAGCGTTTGAGCCGGAGCCAGCAGGGACGTGTCTATGCGGCGGAGATAAAGAGGCTAAACTGATATTGTTTCCCCAAAATGTCAAAATGTTAAGGCAATTTTCTAAAGCAGTCGTTTTGTGTTAATTCTATCCACATTTCCATACTTTATTAACTACACTTTCACTTTTACACACGATGCCAAAACATCTCCTAACAGGCATGAATCTTAATACTGGTGCTATGGAATGGAACAGTAATGGAATATTACTTTGTGACAGCAGATTGTATGGCCTTGTGTGTGTGTGTGTGTGTGTGTGCGTGTGCGGGAAAGATATTGCTGGAGATGGATAATAAAGCAATCTGTTTCTGGATCTTGTAATTTAAAGCGCTCCTCATCCTCAGCCCTCCCTCCACAGCTCATCTCCCATCTCATCTCCACCAAAATTAGATTGGAGAAAGGGGGTACGATTGCTTTGTGTAAATGTGTGTGTGTGTATGTGTATGTGTGTGTGTGCACTTGCATATAGATACGGATCAGTATATGAGGTCCCGTGCATGCATGTGAGCATTGTGTTTGTGTAAATACGCTTTTCCTTTCTTTCGTTCTTTCCCTCTCACACGCAAGACAAACTTTTACGCCGCTATCATACATTCACATTAACGCTCCCACCATTCTGCTTTATTTGGCTTTCATTCAGCCAATCCCAGCGTGTGACCGAACATCCCCCCCTGTCTAAAATGACTTATCGATTTTTGCCCTCACATTTCTCTTTCCGGTCCCCCTTCAATTTGTTCACCTGTTACTCTGGGGTGTCTTTGCCAGATCGAGTAATAAGTCATCTCACAGCGCTGGGACACGGCAGACTGAGGTGAGGAATGAGCGTCATTTGAGGAGAAAACACTTTCTGATGAAGATAATGGTAATGGATGCTTAGTATGATAGCAAAGGCACAACTAATATTCATGCTGTTTTTTGCTACTAAAAATAAAGCTCGGGCAGAGAATATCAGGGAGAAATGAAAATGCTGTCTATTATGTGTGGCCTTGAAACAGCTGACCGCTCCACTAATAGTGTGAAAACATTATGACCATTTACAAAATATATTCACAAAAAATGCCCAGAGGGTCAGACCCTCACACACTCTCTTGTTGTGTTGCTGAGCAGGTGCAGAAAGGTGTTTTTGCCAGGCAGCAGTGAAGAGGTGTGGAAACCTGCGGCCAGCTGAGGTTGTGTTTATGCAATTTGGCGTCTCATTTTGGCACCGCTCCCTTTCTCGCGTCCTTGCAAAGAGCAAAATCCCTGCCATGCATATTTTTCATCTGGAAGACAATTAATTGCACACAATACATTTTAATGTGATAAGGCCAGACTCTCTGCTGGGGGAGAGTAATGGAGGATATTCGCCGAAATCCATCATCCACAACCGTTTGTAGCCCATATTAAGTTCTTCTCGATGATGAAAAAGCTGCAGTCATCTCAGATTACCACCACCAAGGAGGTTATATGTTCACTTTGTTCGTTTTTGCAGGATTGTTGATAAAGGGTAAGAACCTTGAAGCAGATCCAAGACATTTTTCAGCGTTTTTGTTTACTTCCAATTAGATGACAGACTATCAATAGGTGCAATAAAGTCCAGGTATAGATACATTTACCGGTTTAAAACACGGTTTGTTATGACATAAAAAAGCTATTAAGTCAGATTATTACTGAAGGGATGTAATGTGTGTGATTGCATACAGTCTATCAAAGCGATGACCTCATCTGTACAATTCAGAATCTGTGCACAGCGAGGTCTTTTGGAGTGTTTGGAGCTTAATCAAAGACCCTGGATCTCAATTTCAGTGGGAAATAAATGAGTTTATTGTTACGGTTGTGATAGGATGATAAGTACTGTCTGGCGTGGCAAGTATGGTAATAGCATGTGAGCTGTAAATTGGATTTTTGTCACTGACATAATTAAAGTTTTTATCTAATCTAACCTGATGAAACGTCAAAAAACAGTTAAAAACGGAGATAAAAGATGAAAGCTCCCTTCAAAATAGGCCTGTGTGTGTGTGTGTGTGCGTGTGTGTGTTAGAGTGTGTCCCCTGAGTGCTGAGTGTGTTGTCTCTTCTCTGCTTACCTTGGTTGGTGTCAAAGATGTTGACGTTCTTGGTGAACTTGGAGCTCTGGTGCAGCCCTCCCTGACGCAGTCCTCCCAGCAGACACAGCCTCCCTGCACCATCCCACACCACACCCCCATACGAGCGTTTGCAGGGCATCATGGGTAGCGCGGTCCAGGAGCGCGTCTCCGAATCGTACATCTCAAAGGCCTTGACCGGTCGCTTACACTGGCGGCCCCCTGCAAGAACATTCTCCTTTATCAGTGTAACAATAAAGACGATATGTGGTACTTGCACATGCAGAACAAGACTAACGTGGGAGAGAAAGCTCCTGTAACCACACACACACACACACACCTGCCACGTAGATCTTGTTGCCCAGCAGGTGTGTGGTGGTGTCGTAACGGGGGGTCAGCATGGGGGGAAGTTGCGCCCACACGTCCTTCCGAAGGTCGTACTGCTGCAGGATGCTTCGAGGGAGCAGGTCAGCACCCATTCCCCCGACAGCAACAGCTCGGCCATCTACACACACACACACGCGCACACACACAAAACACTAAGGTGACTTTATGGGCATTGGGTTAGAAAGTCCATCCATATATTCTCTGTGTCCCATCTATTCCCTTTCATGGTGCTGTGGCCATAACAACATTCACTATATCAGATTATTCCATCCATCTATGTGCATGTATTTGAAAACAAGAGGACGTTAGGGAAATAGTGCAAACTCGAGGCAGCTGGCAAGATTTGAACCCAGGACCTTCTTTGAGTCTGTGTGGCAACAGTGCAACTAGGAATCTGCTGATCAACACCAAAAAATAGCAAAAGCAAATCCTCCATAGACGATACGGCAATGCTGATGAATTTCTTTTCCTTTCCTTTTGCTTTTTTATTTTTCCCAGCGCTTCTGAAAGCGTCGGATGAGAAGCCAGGGAGTGACTAAAGAGGAGACAGTGAGAGACAGCGAGAAAAGCAACAGAATAAAGATGCGAGAGACCTCAGCTGGCATCACACCTCCAGCATGAGAATGGAAGTGGGAGCGGGCGGTGAGACAATGCGAAGAAACGGCTCCATAGAAACAACAGAATTGGAGACTGCAGCAAAAGAATGGAGCCGATTCCTCTCTTACCATTTAGATCTTTTAATTCATCATTCCTACTTTTCATCAGTTTACCTCAAACCCCAAACCCTCAACTCCCAGTGCACTGTGAGAAAGTTTCCCCAAACACATTCATTATCTAGTATCTCCAAAACTATAGATTCTACAAATACCAATAAAAATAGCATCATTTTGTCGATTCGGTGAGCAGCTATCCATTTAAAAGTACCACATTTGTTTTAATGCGAGTCTATCGATGGTTTTTTTTGACAGACAATTTGTCTCGTTTTCAGCTGATGGCGATGAATTTGGGGATGAAAGTGTGTTAGAGGAGGAACAGGGATCGAAGGCTGGTCAGGGAGATGGAGAGCAGTCTGCACACACCCAATAAGGCTCGGCACGCAGCAGCATCTATCTGCGTTCCAGCCGACACTGATAGATTCGCCGCTGGATAGAACATGAAGTCTCTCGTAGATTCTTTTTGAAGGACTATTTATTTATATAGAGTCTTGGATTCGTCCCAAAACACAGCTGTGAGTCTGAGCTCTGATGCTGGATGTTGACAGTCTTCTAGGGAGAGTAATCATAGGTTCAGTTAATGATGTGGACTCAGGATTCTGTAGCTCCAAGCTTCTAGTTATGATGAATTCAAGTTCCAGCAATGAGAAACTTTTAATGAGAGCTCTCTGGTACACAAAACTACTAAAACATATTCCTAAATTTATTCCTCAATGTTTTATAATGAAATGATGAAATAATTGTTTTTTTGTTTTTTTAAAATGGCTCAACAAAATATGAAGTTTGAGTTCAATATGAGAAGAGTTTCTGTGATATCTGGCTTGCCTGTGAGGAGGAACTCAAAATCCTCCGTCTGTCAGAATGTGTTTACGTTGTGTATGTAAATTTCAGAGCAATCTGTCCGTCACATTTTGATTTTTCTTTTGTGCGAGTGGAGATTGGTCACAGTTTGAGAATCCAGTCAAAACGTTGGGTCAAGTGATGAGCACAAAGCACAGACCTTTCACAGTGATTGACACTCCCATCAGAGCCTCACGAAGTGCGCTCCTCTTCCTCCACCTCCCTTCCTCTGTGTTGTACATCTCCACCACCTTCACAGGGCTCTGGTCCTCTCCCACCCCTCCCACCACCAGGATTTGCTTCCCCAGCACAGCCACAGCGGCCCCAGCACGAGGGGTGGGCATGGAGGGCAAGCTCATCCACCGATCTCCCTGTGAACAGCAAAAAGCCTCAATGAGTTTGGATGCCCCAGTGTGGTTTGTTATCTGAGACAACATACAGCTTTAAATTGCTCCAACCTCTGGTGAGTAGAGCTCCAGGGCGGGGCAGGGCCTCCCTGCAGCATCACACCCCCCCAGCATATACATCTGACCTCCCACCTCTGTCAGAGTGTGGTAGACACGACCGCTGGACAGCGGTGCCAGACTCTGCCAATGAAACTCTTGGGCTGAGGGCACTGCCATGACCTCAGCACGGTGCTGTGGAGATGTGAGAGAGAGAGAGAGCCGGCAGAGAGAGGGCAGAGTGGGGTCAGGGCCCGGGGGTGAGGAGGGGGGGCGGTGGTCTCTCAGTGTGAAGGTGAAGCAGAGGTGAGCAGTATCAGCCTGTGCTCTTTTCCCTGGGGGCCGTCCACCAACTCACGCTGGACCCTGCACAAGAAAAAAGGTGAGAACAGATTCAGCGATGCAATTTCATCTGAGGTCACTGTGAAAAACAAAGACGCGGGGAGTGTTGTTTGCACTTCCTGTTGAGATATACGGGTGGATAATTACAGCAGGCTACAGGATGTGAACGCTGAGAGATTAAGCAAAGAAAAGCACGTGGTGGATCACGTCTCATCAGATTATGTGAGCGTGTTCACACACAGAGGAGACGGTTTAACCTCACAGGCTGAGATGATTGGCAGAGCAGATGCTGCCCACCTGCATGCCGTGACTCCTTTAATTAAAGTCAGAATGCACATCATGATATCGACCTTTAACAAAGGATTACTTTTCACTCTGTGGCTTGAAGGTGAAATAATGTATAATTGTTTAGTTAATGTGCAGGATTGAGTTCTGACTTCAGATACAGAGATTATTTAACTCCCAAACCTCATGTTCAGTATTACGCAAGATCAAAGAGGGTCAGATCTCACAAATTACCTAGAGAAAAAAATAAAAATGCTACGTTTTACAATGAAACAATGATCTTTTTCGGTTGTGTATGAGAAGATGTTTACATTAGGGATATCGCTGCAGTTTAAGCCCGCTGTTCCGGTTTTACCTGAGTCAGTCTAAGCTTCTCCTCATCCTCATCCACGTCTTCCTCAGACAAATATAGCCCCCAGCTGAATCTGAGCGGAACCCAGCTGTCACTGCACGTCTTCTCTTAAGGTTTCTTCCCTTATCGTTCTGATCTCATGCACGCTGTTGTTCTCCTGTGTCATCCCTCCAGTGATTTCTGTTTCCTGCATGTAACCTACTTCCCCTGCCTACACACTGTTCCACTGTTGCACGCCTCCATTGAGTGAAGAACAGGGGGGGGGAGGAGGAGGAGGAAGATGTCTGTCAGTGCTGTGGGAAGAAACACTGGAAATAAACCCACTCTGTCAAGCTGTGCGGACCACATCACCCCGAGTGCTCCCTGTGTGACCGGGATCACAGACGCCATTGTGTACGTGTGCACGTGCTTGGCAGCTGTTTGGAGATCATCCTGAGGAGGAGAATGCATTTCCATCTGACTGCTATTAAATGAAGAATGAAGAGAGCAGTCATTTAACACACTCTCTGCAGCTCATTTTTAAAAAACGTTTACATCTCCCTTTACTCCACACTCCTCTCTCTCTCTCTCTGTCCATCTTCCTCTGTTTCATCTCCACGCTTTGTCTGCCTGTGATACCTTTGATCATCCTCACAGAACGGTACAATAAAGGATGAAGGGTGAAGATAAAGAGAGGCCTGTCCTTCAAAACAAAATCTCCCCTATTTCGGTGTGTGTGCGCGAGGGGGTTGCCATAGCAACAGTTAGGCTATAATCTGTGGACATGAAAATGCAGCTTTTCCTTTCTTTTCCTTTTTTTTATAAACATGATTGCTTATCGCATGGTTTGGCGTTAATAACCGCTTATGAAAAAGGATGAAAAACAAACACAGGCGGTTGCTTTCCTATAGGCCCGACCCTGGCAGGCACACACTTGCTAACGAGGCAGGATAGTTCTCTCCCAGCCTGATTCACTGAGCACATTAATTGCAATCTGTAAACGATTTGGTTCGCTACACCTTTTTTTTTAATTAACTGCTTGAACAGCTTGAGATCAACAGTAAGCCCACCAGCATCGGTTCAAGTCATTTACTATCAGCGTGTCTCTAACTTGAAACTTTTAATTAGGTTGTGTAGTTGCACTTTGCTGCTCTCTCTTTGTGGGCACAGGCACCCTAAAAGAAAAGCCCTGAAAAAAACATCACCTTCATTAAATTAAGTATAATGAAGGGCTTGTTAATTTTATTTCAGGCGCTCTTGTCGTTCTTGTTAACAATCCAACCTGGTGTCAAAGACAATAAATATCTCACAATTAATGCAGTTTTTTCTTAGTGGGCGACGAGGATCGGAACTCTTTTTTTTTGGTTGTCATGGTAATGGACCTTAAATACATAAATATGCAAATAAATAGTGTGTAAAAACTCACCCCGAGCCACGACACAAACCCAGACGGTAATAACATTTCATATGACAAACTGGAATATTTATGACTCCTAAAATCACTGCAGCACACAGGCATGTCAGTTAATCCCTTATTAATCTGGCCCGGAAGATAGAAATCCAATATTACTCTTTCAAGTCGAAACGCAACTTAAGCAGTTAGATTCTATTAAAATTATAAATTACCATAATATAGTTTTAATAGTTTTGTTTTCAAATAAGCCAGAAGAAAAAAAAAAAAAAGATTCTTTATTTACTTTGGTGAAAGTTCAAGCGAATGAATTAGACTGAAAAATATTTGAAGATGGAGAATTTCAAGAAGCCATAATACTTGGTCAACTGGAGTTGTTAAAAAGAGTCGAACCAGTGAAATGTTGTTTTCCACTTGTGATGCATTAACCTTTACCTTCACAGAGGCTCAGGTGATGCTTTTGTTTCAGGGCATCTGTGCATCATGCGCTCCTTTCCACGGATCACAAAATTTAATCCATCTAATATCTATGCTATTAGTCACAGCAGTAGTTAAGAATTAAAAATGTATTGCTCTGAAAAATCTTTTCGGTAAAGACGGCGAATCTGAAGCTAGTCCGGCTACCGGGGGTTGATCTGAGACGCAACACTACGTCAGCCAATTGAATCATCTGGTGGAAAGTGCTGAAGTGCACATTGATGAAGTGAACACTGCAGGTATGGATTTTTGATCAAGTGTATGTATTAGTTTATCTGGAGAGGAGAATGTTGTCTCAGTGACGCTATCACATCTTGAGACAACAGCAGAAGATGGCTCATAGATCACCAGGAGGTTTCATTTCTATATCTATACCATGAGTCATTGGCTTTCACTTCCACAGATATGTAACAGCTTAGATGACACTTTGAATGGGACGTATACACACATGCTTCTTTCCTGTCTTTCATTTGGAAAACTTTGCATCTTGCTCGAGTACTGCTGTGCAAACTGAGTGAAAATAGATAATACCATGACATTTCCAAAGACAATGTGTGAGTCTCCTCTATCGCTGATGGTTTGACACATTCAGAATCAACTGCACTTGTTGACTAGTTACTGTATTGGAATAACACACACACTAAGCAAGCAAATCCATTGAAAATATCCAGAATTATGGAGCAGTACCAACAAATAACAGAAATACGGCAATCCAGACTCAATCTGAATTTTTTTTAATCATCTCTAATCCCTCCCTCCCTGCCTTTAGCTCTCTCTTTAATCCTTGTTTTTGAAAGCAAGTCTGTCTAACAAATTGGGTTTTGATGTGAGAAAGCTCTTTAATGGAATTACTGATTGTAGTTTTGTTTTTGGTGCAGTAATCTGTTGTTTTGATATCCAATAAAATGCCACAGTCTGGTGTAAAACTGACCTCTGCTTGAGGTCAATGTTCGTGTTTTATATTGAAGTTGACTTTCTGCTGCGCCATCTGTGCTCTTTCTCCCTCTCTCTCTCTCTCTCTCTCTCTCTCTCTTTCTCCCTCTCTCTCTCCTTGAGTGTAAGCAGTTCACTGAGGGACCATTTACTGATTTGCATTTAATTAGTCTGCTGTATTCAAACAGTGCATCTGTGCTGCAGTCTGTATCTGACCTCATACCGTCAAACTTGCCAAAGAGTATTTTCTTGCATGTGTGTGTGTGTGTGTGTTCGTGTGTGTGGGCAGGTATAAAATGTCCTGACTTTATCACTCTCACAGCTTTTTTACACTGGCCTGGTTCTACCAATGCTGAATTTGTCCCCCAGAGCTTCAATATCAGCTCCACTTCCCTGAGAGAGAAACAGTCAGCACTGCTTTGGCTCAAACAAGTCTTATCTGCTAAAGTTCAGCACAGGCCAGGAGCTTCGCAGCAACCACCTACTGCTGATGCAGATACATATAACTTTAGGGAGAATAACGCTCACCCAAAGATAAGATTGATGGCTTACATAAGTTCAGTCCACATAGTTTGACGATTACTATTCAGCAGCTTGTAGCTCACGTTCACACATCTCAGTATCAGGATGTTATTGATCTACATTCTCTTTATCGGTATCCTGCCTGAACAATCAAAGAGCCATCACCGGCTATTCAATGTATGAATGGTGGCAAGTCAGTGTGGCTTGATCGCTTTCCTATTGAAATACAGAAAAGTATAAAATCCAGCCTTTGTCCATTTCTTCTCATTACAATGAGTCAACGCTCCCGTGACATTCCAGACACTTGAATGTCTTGAACTCTAGAACTATGATTGTTGAGTTGTTCCAAGCAAAATAGGCATTTCAGAGCAATGTCCAGATGACTTTAGTGTCAAAACTTATCTGAGATTTTGGACAAGACAGCTGCACCTTCAGCACACGTTTGGATGAAAGAGCTGCCATCTTGTCGAGCACAGGAGACTGATAAAGCTACAGAACAGTCAAAGGTTGAACAGTTATTTGAAAAACCTACAGGCACCGATACTTTGCATTTCTTTGCAACACCGTTCTTGCATCATGCCAGCATAGAGTCCATTACAATGTGAATATAGTGAGCCTCTTTCTAGCGCAGATATGGAGCTCAGCTCATCTGAAACTCACCTGGCTCTCAGCTCTCAGGTGTGGTTGCAGACTTTGGGCTGCTGGTCAGCTTGAGGATGAGATGAAGCTCTGGGCTATGTGACTGTTGAGCTCCTGCTGATCCACCGGTCTGCACAGGATTATGTAAATGTGCTGCATAAACAGCACAGAGTAGGAAGCTCAGGTCTGAAGGCGTCTGCACTGCAGAGAGTTGCTCATCCAAGACGCCACACTGGGTGTGTGTGTGTGAGCTGACCTCTGGATCAATAGGCCATATAAAGAGATGGCATTCCTCAGCCTCCAGGGAGCAAAGAGAGCCAGTCACAGATGTTTGGAAATCTTATCTCTATTGGACACGAGTACAGATATAATAAATCATACCCAGAAGATAAAGAGACACCTTGGTGAGCACCAACAATGTGGCATATTAATATTACTGAGCAGGACAAATACCTGCACCCATCACCAGGCTGACCACGCTGATATTTACACACTGTTCACATTTACATGTTTGATGGATGATTTAAATGGCAAACTGCTCCGGCCCAGCTGCTCCTGGCTCGGTTGTTGGTACTGATGAAGTTATTCCGCAGCCTAAATCTGGCAGAGGAAGGCTCAGGTTCTATAATGAGAGCGCTGTTTCTAAATCGGTCGTGGTTGATTGTTGGCAGAAGGTGTTAGGGAGCAGTTGGTGTTTCTCTTATCTGCCATAAAAGGCAAACACCTCACAGTGCCTCCCCCCCCCTCTGCCTATGTGTGTATTTGTTTGTCTTACAGCTGCTGTAAAAATGAGGACATTGTCTCCGTAGCAACTCGAGCATGTCACAATGTTATGGAGGAAACAAGAGACCACTTATTGCTTTCTCTCTGCTTTTCCTCGAGCAGTTCATTAGGCCACTTCACTGACCACCCATCACACACACACACACACACACACACACACACACACACACACACACACACACGCACACACACACATGCACACACGCACACGCACACACACACACACACACACACACACACACACACACACACACACACACACAATAATGGATCTAACAAACGGTAAATACACACAACACAAGATTACATGCCAATTTGATGCCAATTTAATTTGCAACTTGATTAAAAGTCTGACACACAACAGATGAACTAGAAGATGAATAAATATTACACAAGGTTTATATTATTTTGTTAGTGTGACATTGTTGTTGTTAGCTTGATAATTGTTTTAACTCTGTTAGCTTGGATGACCTCAGTGTTGTCGTTGTTGACTTTAGAGCTTGGTACTGTTGTAACTGACATTGGGATGTACAGTACACTGGAACATGTACACCTGTAAACTACAGCTAAAACAGCATCAGTGTGCACAGTAGTGTAGAAGTGAGTCAATGTGCATTAAAGAATACTCAGATATGTATGCTTGCCCCCTTTTAATGAAATGTGGTAGCTGACTATTAACTCACTCTCTAAAATCTTGTAATCCATCATGTACATAAACATAAACACATAGAAAACAACATATATCCACACACACACACACACACACACACACACATCCTGTTCATAACCCACGCGTGCTTTGATAAGCGCAGGTAACGTCGCTGCCAGTTTGAGTCCAATGCTGAATGCTAAAAGCAGATGAAGCCAAATAAAAAATCAGAAGTAGCTCCAAGCACTTTACATTCAGCTGGTTCAGGAGCCATGGAGACGGGATACACAAATAGACACAGGCGCTCTGAAACATGCAAACATTAACAGAGCTGAGGGAAGCAGTGCTGATGTATGCACGGACACTGCTCAGCATCCGTGCACCCGAGAACATGTGCACGGCTCACGGTTATGCAAGAACAATGCATATAAAATTCACTCCTGCACTGTATTGTTTCCCTAAAGGCGCAACCTCTCTGGCACACACTCATTCAGGCTCCAGTTCCTTTCAGACGGCTGTGTAGGAGTCAAATTAGAGTGAGCTGATCCACTGTGGCAAGGTAGTAAAGGCGTGAGCGGAGGGGGGGAAGAAGCATGAGAAAAGATGGAGGGAGGACGCAAAAGGAGAGATGGAGAGGCTGGAGAAATGGGGCAGGGGGTGCGAGTAGAGGAGGGACAAGTTAATGGATGGAGGATATTACATTGGGGGGTAATGAGAGGTAGGGATGGCTTAATGAGGGGAGTGATAGAGACTGAGTGGCTAAGCTAAAGGGTTATGTGGAGCACAAGCTCTATTACAGAGGGGAGATGGGGACATCTTAATCCCTGTGGCCGCACAAGTAATTACTATGCGATAAAGAGAGAGAGAGAGAGAGAGAGAGAGAGAGAGAGAGAGAGAGAGAGAGAGGGAGGGAGAGAGAGAGAGAGAGAAAGAGAATGGAAAACCTATCTGTAGTCAGCAGAATTGGACTTTATGGTTTTCTAAATGTGCTGTG
Source organism: Genypterus blacodes (assembly GCF_046128005.1). Taxonomy (NCBI): domain Eukaryota; kingdom Metazoa; phylum Chordata; class Actinopteri; order Ophidiiformes; family Ophidiidae; genus Genypterus; species Genypterus blacodes. The sequence continues at coordinate 7,203,661 of NW_027466831.1, forward strand.
TCTCTCCCTGTATGTGTGTGTGTGTGTGTGTGTGTGTGTGTGTGTGTGTGTGTGTGTGTGTGTGTGAGTGTATCAATTTCAAGAGACAGATTGAATGGTCGTCGCTCGCGGTGAGAAGAACTTGGCGCTTGTAGGTGATTGCTTTTTTTTTGGGACTTCTACAGCAAAGTTTGTTTAGGGTGATAGTTGTGTTCAGGGACGGGGAAGAATACAAAGTTTTGTGTTTCTCCTCTCTGTCTGTGTGTAGCAGAGAAAAGGCAGCGTGGACAATGTGTGTGTGTGTGTGTTTTATCACAGCAGACAGCCTGGCTTTTCATCACCCTGCGCTACAAATACACAGAAACAAGGCAGCCTCACCCTCAGTCTGTTAACACATCGTTAAGTTCTTGAGAAGAAGAACACTAAAGCCGTCCCAGACTTGGTAATCACCTCCCTATAGCTGCTGGACCTCCATTTATTTTTGGAACAGTTACAGATGAGCCATCAAGCGTTTGCAAACTGTGCAGTGAATGTTTTACCTGCACAGTCTCCAAAAAACCCTCCAGTCTAGCTCCATAGGCGACCAGACCAGACTCATTCCAACAGCAGCCCTGATTCACCTCACACATTCCTCCAAACGTTGACAGGACGAAGCTCCATTCCCCCAACGTTTGCCTTATAAGTACGAGCGCCATAATGTGTGTATGGTATCAATTCCCGTTGATTTCACATAAGCTCCCGCACACTACGCTTAAAGTCGATTAAAGTGGTTTACGTGCGTGTGAATAGAAGTGATCTATGCGTTCTGAGACAACGAAGGAGGAGGAGGAGGGAGCGAGGTGAAGAGAGGACATGTAGTGACGAGCAGATGAAGTGAGATGATGCCACACAGGGTTACATTTCAAGTTTTTAGAGGGTGTAACTTAGAAACGTTTATCTAAGATGGATAGTTTGAGTTGGACAAAGAGGTTATCTGTGTTTCCACCCACCTTCTGTCTGAAACACCAGAGCATGACGCTTTAGAGCTGCAATTATAATGTGAGGGAGTGAAGAGTTCCACCTTCAGAAAACAGCATGGAAAAGTAAAATGTGACAGGAGAAACTGAGAAACAGAGAGAGCGAGAGAGAGAGCGAGAGAGAGAGAGAGAGAGAGAGAGAGGGAGGGACGACATTCTTATCTGTCATGAGTCCGGACCAGACAGACAAGTGTGTCCACATCCAATAAGTGACCTTTCAAAAGTCGTTTATATTCACATCATCAACAAACTGCAAACGCCGGGCCTGTCATATCAATCACCATCCACTGATCCGGAATAAACAACAGTCCGGATGAGCAAGGAAGTTTGAGAAGCTCCAGACTTTTTCTCAGCCCAAGTGTCTGTGAACGCTGAGGCGCAACAGTGGATTCAGCTTCAGATGTGCTGACGTCGGGGCTCCTATAGGCATTTATGGAGCACGCTGGCTCCACGGCACACAGAGGCGCCGTTAAGAGACACTATTACACTCTCTTCTTTACAATTACTTGCACACAGTGAGAAAAATTACTATTGGAACCTATGAGAAATGACAAACAACCCCTGCATTGAATGGGAAGTTTTTATATTATTTTATTTTGTGCAACCTGTGGTATATTCTTTAACTCTTTACACTTCCTGGTGGATCCTGGTGTGTATCTGTGAGCAAGCGGTGACCTGCACCTTTGTACATTTGGTGCCTAATATGGCGTCTCTCTCTCTGTCTTCCTCTCTCTCTCTCTCTCTCTCTCTCTCTCTCTCTCTCTCTCTCTCCTTACTGTAAATCATAAACAGGCCTTTATTTCTTCACAACAGGAATCAAGTCATTCAAGCGTGTTGGGGGCTCATTTGAAAGCCCACACACTGAATTACCTCAGCGTCACAAATCAAACTGACTGCATGACCCAGGAGCAGCGTGAACCACAGTGTACTTCAAGTGCAGCCATCCATAATGAAGCAACTACATGAGTGCAGACTAATGGAGGACACTACTGTATGCTAATTAGGAAGTGCAATCAGTGGCTGCTGACATAGAATAGGACGTCATCTTCTCTAATTCTGACTCGATTGTCTTATAAACACCTTATTCTGGAGTCTAAGGCTGTTTCATTTCCTGTTTAGTGAGGAAACAGGAGCTCAAAGTTGGAAGTATTGCTGCAAGACTCAATAAAGGCAATAAAGACATGAGATCACTGTGTGTCCCCAGTGGAGGAGTCATGTAACGAGTAACGGGATCAAGCTCGTGTAGAATAGTAGTTGACATTACTTTTTAACTGAGCCTGGAATGTTGTAAACCCGTAAACCCGCTTTTTTTTAATCGTCTGGAGAGTCTCACAGAACGACTGATCGAGTCCCCCGTTCGTTTCCTCTCTCAGCCCACTTACTTTGTCGTTCCCGTCGCTTCTCGCTCGGTGTCAGTCGTCGCCGCCACCGTCGCCGCCGCCGCCTCTCCCTCCTTCTGCCAGCGAGATGGAGAGAAGAGACGAGGAGAGGAGAGGAGGAGAGAGGAAGAGGAGGAATCGGAATCGCGGATGAAGACGGGAGGCAGGAGGGCAAACCGGGAGCTCGGAGCGGAGGAACGGGCTGCGGCACACGGAGCTCCGATCACCGGGGCGCAGGCATCGCCATTATGTGGGTCAGAGATGAAGAATTCATCTCATCTCATCCAAGTTCACATTCATCCTTTAAATGGTACAATCCAGAGCGGGAGACTGTTTGTTCTGCCGATAACCTATATTTGGCTGAGCGGCGCTGAGTGACATTCATATCTGGCATGAAAGTGATATTTATTTTTAACTGAACGTCTTTTTGTGTTTCTCCCAGTTGGTAGAAATTCAAGGAAATATGAATTAATCGACGTTTCTCTATCTAGGTGACAATCACATCTTATTCTCATTATTTAATCATTGTTTGTCACAACAGGAAAGAGCCAAAAATGCAGAATGAAGACGTTCAGACTGTTATCAGGGTGATAGAGCAACATTAGAGTTGGATTTCTGCTTGGAAACATCAACAGATCAGTGATTTAATAAATGAATATATGTGGTAAATAAACGCATTCATGCTCTTTAAAAACCTCAGCCTAAACTTAATTTCCCTAATTTGAATTTGACTGAGGGACAAGTAGGATAAATAATAAATGAAGTCATTAAAACACTTTGAAGCAGCAACATGTCAGACTTTTAACTGGTCAGATAAGGAGGATTTAAAGTTAAGTTAACTCTACACTTACAGAACATACTTTGTTTAAAGAACTTTAAAGGTCAAATCCAGGTGCTGGACAGACAAATATGACCGTAGGTTGGTTGGGGGTTCACTGCCTTCACGGCTGCAGTACCGCTACTGGCCACTGGGCAACACCTGTGTAGATGGGGCTTATGGTGCCACTACGACTGTGGGGAGCGTTCCATTACCTGTAGCTGGAGAGAAATCCAACGATGCAAAAAGACAAAAACAGAAAATAAAAATGTATCATAAACTGTTTTTGAATGGGAAATGTTTTCTAGTAATGAAATAATTATCTGAAATATTGATGAGATGATTTCCTTTCCATTTTTGTGTTGAATATTCCAGTTACACTTCTCAGAGGGTATGCAGCCCTCAGAGGTATTTTCTTTCCTTGTACATATTGTTTAATAATTCACAGTCCTGGCTGGGGAAAAAGGTGTGTGAACCCTATTATTTCTAGAGCCTTATTTTAACACCATATCACATCCCATAGCTGCTGATCAAGGAGGAATTTTAAAACATTCACACATGCAGTGAGAGGAGCCGCATCCCAGCCAAGTCACCCGTCCATAAGCACAGTGTGTTCAGGCTAATCCCTGTTGCATCATGCAGAAAAGGAAGCTGCTCTTTCTATTTTGTTTTCACTCGCCGGGTCATTTTTATGGCTCTTGTGTCTCCCATCTCGGTTTCTTATTTTCTTAAGCAAGACAGAGGGGCACTGGCCCAGAAATCCTGCTCTGAAAATGAATACTAACTCTCTGTCAGCAATGCTGTCTGCCTCAGGGGACATAGCCTGATTATAACACCATCATTCTCTCCCTCTCTCCCTCTCTCTCTCTCTCTCTCTCTCTCTCTCTCTCTCTCTCTCTCTCTCTCTCTCACTCTGTTCTGGACACATAAACACACACTTGCTCTCCGTCTATGCACTGATGCAGTTTGCAGCTCATTGAATATGCCTTTTCAACTGCGCTATTATTTTCTGTGAGCCTTGAATCTATGTGGTGTCCTGTCACTGTGTGGTTCTCTGTAGTTGCGAGGCCTGAAAGGGAGACGGCTGTGGAGACTTTGTTGCAAATGACAGCTGGCCGGTCATATAATTGGCTTGTTGAGCTGTCATTTTATCACTGATGTTGCCATTGGAGCAGAACACTGATCTAGGGGAGAGGGAATCATCTATTATTCAACTTCTACAGCCATAAGTTTTTGCTGTTTTTGTACGCACAGGTACCCAATTTCTTATATTTCAACGTCAAATGGACACGAGTTGAACCTATATGTATGTACACTGAACCATCTGTCTTAAACGTATGCCATCCTTACATCTCCAACATACACCATATTTGAAACACCTTCCCACACAAATATTGAGAAAAACAACAGATTTATCCTCAAGTAGTTCCCACACAGACACACACACAGACACACACGCTAAAATCATCAGTTCACATGGAAACTAGATGTATCTGTTGAATATAAATCACGCTGTATCTTAAACAGGTTCTTCCCAGGCATGTCCTCCTCTCTATTCCTACTAAAGTTAATTAAAGTTAAAGTTAATTAATGCAATATTAAACTGCCTAGATGTCTCCCTTTCAATCTGAACTGATTTATTAGCTTGTTGGAGAAGTAATATTCACAGGAAGTGATTGGTCAGTTTTTCTGCAGACCAGATAGAAGTGATAGAAATTCTATGGGAGGAAACGAGGACAGGGCAATGGTTTTACAACTATATGATTTAATGGATATTTTACAAAAAAAAGCTCAAGGTAGCTCGAGGTAAGAACAATGGTAAGAACAATGTCATTTTCTTTCATTATCTAAGAACAAATAAATAGATAGAGAGAATTTCCTTTGTAAATAGAGAACTATAAAGGAGATATTCTGATCCCACTCCATACCAGTCGGTGGCGGTAATGCACCAAATCTTTGTTTGCCAATGGCCAATAAACATCAAGAGGAAGAGGAAGAGGAAGAAGCAGAAGCAGCATGGCTCCCAACCGTCCACCTGGATAAAGTTTCAGAACAATAAAGGCTTCTAAATGATGGTGAGTGCACATATTTGAGAGGATGTTATCGCCCCATGTCATAGTTTCAGTGCTCTGCTGGTTTGGCTTGTTGTTGTTGTGCTTGGGCAGCTTCTGTTGGATTGTTTGATGACAGGCCTGTCCCACCTGGTCGTAGTGCTGCCTTACAGTACTGAACTGCCTATACGTCTCAAATAAGATGGCAAACACCTCCAAGACACTTTTTATGCAACAGCTGGAGAGGATGAAGACTTGAAGGAAGTTAAGGTCTTTATTTGCATGGAGTGTGCAAGAGTATAGACAAAGCAGGACAGAGTGTTTGCAGGTTGGGAGCTTCCTTAGTTAGGAGACATTAAACCTACCCAGTATGTGGCTGGATCTTGCCCCCTGAGAGACTGGAGATGGTTTGCTGTGGATTTTAGTAAGAGTATGTTCCCATTAAGCACTCTGCGGTGTCTCAATGTTCTTTTCCGTGTTGGCTTTTATATCACCACTGTGAAGTTCCAAATGTGCTCCTAGTTTTTTGTGAGCTCAAAGCTAATTTGCTGGAGACATGTGTGCACACAGTTGGATCAGATTGGAAATGAATGAAAATGAAATTGGAAATTGCTGTAGAACAGAAGAAGAATAAGGCCGTGCAGGAGGTGGAGTACAATTCCAACTGTTTACAGTGTATTCAGAGCGCCTAGCAACAATACAAAATAATAGAGATTGTGTGTAATTTTACTGAGAAACAGTGAAATTACTCGATTACATAAGCAGAGATTTCATGTCACACCTTAACTTCAACTTTAGAGAGCTGTGTTAGAAACAACAACACCTCAAGGAAGCTCATACACACAAAGAGTAGCCATTGTTATAAACTTAACGTTACCATTTTAGAAAACACAGCGATTCATCTTGTGAAGCTCACGATTAGAAGCCAGTATTTGTGCTTTACAGTGTTTCCAGTATGCAAATGAGTTATCTTGAAAATGAAGAAAAGAGGGCAACAAACAGTCGCATCCCAATTTTCACAACCCAGATGGGAAAACTGTGACAACCAAGATGATCTCTTCTGATAATTACTTCAGTTCAAGCATTTATTATCAAAACCGGAGACATAATCTCAAATGTGTGACCATAAAATACTAATAGAACTGGAGCCAAAATCTTGTTGTGTGTTATCCACAAACAATAGCTATACTGTCAGAGTGTGAAGGGTACAAATCACAGCAGTCTTTCCTCATTCCCAGTACAGTGAGCCTCAGGCAGAGCATCATTTCTGAGTTCGTCTTGCTAACTGTCTGCCTTCATCCGCTTTGATCACACAGGCGAGCTGAGGAAATTCCGGAGAGCTCGACTTCAATCATCCAGCGGCGCTCCGTCTGTGAGGAGATTCAGTGTGGTGTAACGTTGTGCGCTGGGAGACTTTTGTATGGTAATTTGTTGTGGAGGCGGAGGTGAAGGAGGGTTGTTTTTCAAAGAGCACTTTGAAGTTTGTCAGAAGTGTGTATAGATGCACGGTGAGATTACAATATACAGTAGTAATTGTGTCCCAGGCAGAGATGAAAGAATGAATAAATTCCTCCGTTATGACCTTCAAGTTTGAGTCAAAAAGCTTTTGTTCCAATGTGACTTGAGAAAGTAATTTGACAGTTGAGACTTGGGAACATGGCACAGTGAGACATGATGTCCTCCACACACTACAGCTGTCTGGGTGTCTATACATTGACTGAGCGGCGCTGACAAGGCAGTGCTGACAGCGTAGGAGGCCGATACCTCATGTCTGCATAGATGATGACTTTATTCATGCTTTAATGTTCAGAAACACATTGATCAACCTCTACGCTCCCTTGCTGTAGCTCTGCACAATGAGAGAGAAGAGGAAGTTCAAAGTACCGTCTCTTTATGCCCCAAACACTGAAGAGGAGCTTGCTTTTACGGATGGATGTTGGCCAAATATTCGCCCTCTAGCAATGTACAGTTTTTTGGAAAATGCTAATATGGAACACAACAAAACCTTGAGGGTTTGCTCGTGAGTCAAGGATGTATTTTCTCTAACAATTTAGAGAGAAAAGAACAAAAAAAGGAACATCAACAACTGTTATTTCACAGCAGCGCACGCCTGTGTTGAACTAACTTTTATTTCCTTAAATTAGAACACAACTTAAGGCAACAAATAACTTACACAACAAAAGTCAGCAGAAGTCAACAAGAGGCTGTTTGCTTGTTTTCAACCAAAAACAATTGGCACGTACTGACAATCTTCCTAGTGACACGGTCCATGTTTACAGATATCTGATCAAACTTCTCAATCAGGTCCATTCCAACACTTCCCACTAAATTGTCTTTGTTTCTTCTTGTGGCGTTTGTCCTTTTAATGTCATTTGAGAGGCGATCAGTCCTCTGCCATCACCCCGAGTCGCTCATTTCACTCCCCGTCCCCTCTCTCTCTCTCTCTCCTCCAGCCCTCCAGCGTGCAGCAGCTGTTGATGCAGCTTTACGGTGACATCACTAACTTGTGATTTGCTACAACACACTATACCGTTATTAGACTTAGAGGTGCTGTTATCGTGAGCCAAGAAGAACCTTAACCTCTGCCGTTAAATCTGACTCGCCACACAAATATTCAATGTGGGACCTTGAGTTGTGCTCCTTTAGGTCAACATTCAACATCCATTCCAGGTATGAGAAAGAGGCAGAGAAAACCAAACACTACATGATCATCATTGCATCCATATATCCAGCTACTAACACGCATACTTACTGAGAAGTGTGTGAGTATATTCTCTTCCTCTCTTCGTGTATTGCTGTTGAAGAAGATGAGTATTGAATTGTATGAAACTATGGGTTAATATTTTGTTGGAACATATACGTAGATGGGAAATACCTTTTTATTGGTCCCAAAGCTGGAGGGATGAATATTTCAGTCACAGATGGATTACATTCTATGAGATGGACATTCTTCAACTGCTCTGATGAATCTTTAATGGAGACATTTGAGAGACTTGTAACTTTCTGCAGCCCGGCTGAACATTCAGCTCTGCTCTTTGGTCAACACGATTAATATTCTATTCGCCCTCGAACGCAATCTGTGTCAGACATGTAGTTTCTGTTTATAAATGCATTTATGAAACAGCTGTGGAACGAAATAAAACTTGACAAATCCCACACTTTATTTACCTACCAGCCACCATTTTAGGAGCCTGAGCAGCTGTTTCTTCTTTCAGTGTTGGCTATTTCATGAAAAATCCCTGGTGTGCTCCCACATTGTCTTTTCCTTACTTTGTCGTTCCCTTTGCCTCCTCGCCTCCTCTGGTGTCATCAGCTCCTCTCCTAACCTTCCCCTTCCCTGTGCACTTCAACCGTTCCCACTTGCTCAGCTTGTTGGGGACCAGGCTAATCACCAAAACAACTAAACAAGGAGGAAAGGTGAGGAGAGTGCAGCGCAATCAATAACGGGACTGTGTTTGATTGGTGTGCAGGGAAGGAGTGCATGTTCACGGACACGCACTCACACACACACACGCAGACATAGAGGGTCACAGAGGTCAGTCTGAACAAGATAATAAGGAGCTGGGATCACCGTTAAATGGTGCTTGCTTGACATTAACAAACGAAGGGGGATCTCACAAAGTAGGTCTGCTTTCTCTGACCTCAATCTTTCATTTCCTCAGCCAACACACACACACACACACACACACACACACACACACACACACAGATACAAGCCCGAGGTCATGTGCACATACACGGAGACAGATTTATTCGCTGTTTTCTACGCTCGTATCGCTCCATCGCGCATGCACGTCAACTTACACACAGACATTATTAACACATTATTAACAGTTTCCCTCCATTAGTGAGTGCAGCTGATGTTGTGGTGCATTTTCAGCTGCTTCACTTAATGGCGCTCATTTCCCCCCAAAAAGAGTTTCCACCTGGCCTGCACGCCACTCCATCAGACTCTGATTACAATCTGCGCTAATGCCGGCACTCTGCTGATCTGCAGTGGGGCACTCTAATGTAAAATGAAAAAGAGATAGATGGAGTCATTTCAGTGAATATTTCAAGAGAACACCTGCTGGTAATGATTGAACAGCCACCAGTGATGGGAAATGCAACTCAGAGGCTCCTTAAAAGTGGTGGAAGTATAAAAAACAGCCAGGAATGAAAAATGGAGGCGATGGCAGACAGGAGAGAGAGAGAGAGACACACTTGCATGATGCGTTTTGTGATTGATGGCTCGGAGCGGCAACTTTCTTCTTTAGGAATAACTTGAGGAGTGGGATGGACAGCGTCGCCTCTCCAGCGTCACACCTGGAGATCAGGCTCGACTGGCTGTAGTTTTTCGCTTCAAGGTCAGCCCGCAACAATTGAGAGCATCTTCATTACTTCTGTCGGCCGTCTGTCGTTCCCATAGCAACCCCCGCTGAGCTGACGGATGAGAGGCGCGGGAGTCGGCCTCCCACATTGTGAGAAAAACACAGGCTCGCATGCACACGTTAAAACAAAAGCACACAACTGCACGCACACACACGCGCACACACACGCGCATGCATAATTACGCACACGTCTAGGGAGCCGTACACAGCATTGTTTAAAATAAACCAGGCATCAGAGGCGAGGTCTTGGTGCGAGGTTGTTGTAAACAAATAGGCCATTATGGCAAAAGTGGAACACAAGGAGTCTCCAATGAAAACAGAATCTCTGCTGCCCGACCCTCTCCCCCTTTCTCTCGTTCTCCATGTCTCTGTCGCCCTCTCTGCGGGCTGGATGTGTGTGTGATGTGTGTGCCTCGGTGCTCGTTATCAGAACAAACAGAGATGAGGGTGGAGGAACGGGTTACTCGCAGAGTACCAGAAAGAGGTGGATGAAAGAGGGAAAAACAAGGGAAAATCAAACCTTGTGCACGGGGGCGACGCCGGGGGATTGTTCATATCTCTGCCGTGTACGTACATGCAAGCTTCCATAGGGAGTGTTAGCATTTTAGAGCATAACAGGCCTGCCACACTACGCCAAGACGTGGAAAATACAGTGACTGAAAAACTTTTACAAATGTAATTCCCAATTCCAGTCCACAGTTTGCTCGTGTTTCCCAGGAGGTCCTGAAATAAGTGAGAATCCCAGAGAATCTCTGAAGGCTGCAGTGGGTCTGGAATGAATAAGACATTGCATCAGAATGGGAAAGACGGTGAAATCTCCTTCCTCCTCTCCGTGCTTAGAGACAGGGGAGCCGTCGTTACCGACTCTTTCATGTTTCCTGTCCTTGGAAGCGTATCGAGCAGTGAAACGTTCCAAAAAAAACATTTACCCACTCGCCCTTCTGGGGAAATAGCACGATAATAACAATGATGATACTGATTTCTGCCACATCTTTGCTTTGGTCTGGTGATTACATGAGGATAATCAGTGACACATTTTCAGAAATATTGACAGTGTGACAGTCTAATGTTCCACCTATTAGTGGTGGGTTCATGTGACTCCATGGAAACAGTGCTGTAGCCCCCAACAACAAACAGATCACGCTGTATGCTGCATTACTGTTAATTGCTTGTGTATTGCTGCTCATATTCTCACATTTAAGGGATGTGGTTTGTAATCAGCAAGTCGTCTGAGTAAGCTGACAAAAGGCGTCTTTGTTAGAGAAACAAAGCAAAAGCCGAATGTGTGTCAGTGGCATTGTGATTAAATGTGATCCTGCGGGTCAAGTTTACTTTAGTTTCTGACCTTTAACATTTGTCGTATGGCTTTTCCGCAGCTGGAAACTGGACCGTGCTGTGATGCAGTCACCCGGCGAGCGGCCTTATCTCCAGAGAGACGCACCATCCATCCCCATGTCTGGCTATCTAACAAAACAGTCGGTCCAAAATCCCAGGCGGCTGACACAGACTGTGGAGAACAGAGACAAGCTGAAAACAGACTTCTGATAACACTGAATGAGGCTCAGGGTATGTAACACACTCGCACACACACACACACACACACACACACTCCCAGGCCTGCCTGATCAGGAAGTTTGATACAAACGGGTCGATTGCATCAAGTCAGGGTGTAGGTCTAGTTTTTCGGATCTATTCACCCGACTTCAATCCTGCTGGATTTTAATCGGCACGACAGCATCAGTGTCGATGTCATTGTGCAGTTGCAGTACTGGGAGCTGCCATCAGGTGTCCCTGCTCCACCAGCAACATCCACAGCTCTTGTGTATGGGTGATGGAGTTTTCTCAGCCCCACTCATGGGGAACAGGTGGGTAGACTGGGAATCTTAATGAAATCCAGCAGCTCCATCTCTTTTTGATTTATTTCCCTATTTGCTGTGACCGTATGTGAGTCTGTTCGTCTCTCCTTCTGTCCTTATGATGGCCGAATGGCTTCACAAATACAACACCAGGTGGAAATATGTTGTAATCAGGGTTGGGGATGATGTATTTGTATTTTGTGTGAAGGCTTAAATAACATGATTAAAGTTAAAGTCTTAATTTCACTCCAAACACCAGTAAAGCTGTGCCACTGAGGGAAAGAATGAGTGTAAATATCCAGCAGCAAAAGGATCGCACCCCAAACTCCAATCATTTATAAATGATTTTGTACTTTGTCTTCATTCTTAAAGCTCAGCTCATCCCTCAGTGACCTGCTAGAAGAATCCTGCTGTCCTAAGATGCCTCGTATGTTTCCAAATCCTAAATACGGCTCGGCTTATTCACATATATTTAGTAATTCAGTAAATAGTAAACACCAACGTGGGCCATTAAATAAATAGCTGTCTCGGTAACTACTGCAGAATGTGGCACAGAGATACTTCATGTTGCCAAAGTAGAAGGAACGCTTCCCTTGTATATTATGTAAAATATCTTACGTAAGGCGTGATATATACAGAATGTGTGTGTGTGAGCCTAAATCTTAAATAATGAGTGTGAATGTCACCTCTTTGCGTGTGCAGAGTGGAGGAGGAGTAAGTCGGCTGTTCCATTTGCAGTTGTAACTCGAGCCAGATAACCTCAAAGTATCAATCTGATGGAATAGCAGTTTGCCCAAAATCCCGTTTCATATTGGACGAGTCTGCAGTCCCTGATTCATGTCCGGTGGCGATGCGGCAGTGTGACATTCATGAAAAATTAAGTGAGTGAGGTGGTTGGGGAAAGTGAGTGGATGTGTAATAAAATCAATAGAAAAATGTGCTTTATATCAGAAGGTAATCCAATTTTGCAGAATCATCCAATATCACAAATGTGTTCGGCAAGTAGGATGGTAGAAAAACATCTACCCATTACAATAAATATATATATATATATATATATATGACATGATGCAATGTTCTGAGTGAATGTTTGAAGCAGTGGTTTGCATTTTCCATAAAAATGGTTTCCTGTTGCCCTGTAACGTCTGTAAGAAGACCAACATGAGCTCCAATTTCATCACAATGCTGCTTTGCTTACAGTATAATTGGATTAGGAGGGCGCATGTAAACAAAGTCAATGTATTATGTCTCATATCCCATTTGTTTTTGAACAGTCGACGTCGTCTTTTGTCGGGCCCAGAGTGAACCCAGTGTTTACGCCGTTTACACTCCAATCGACCCGCAAACACAATCAAGGGTTTTAGTCTGTGGGACTGACATGAGGAAAATGAAAACCCAAAATGCCACGATGGACAGAAATAGCTTCTTTAAAGGTTGGCAAAAACTTAATTACGCTTTAGATTCGCCCGCGTGTTTGGGCTGGATTTGTTTGCCGTCTGCAGCTTTTACATTCACGTGCAGAACAAGGAGATGCTGCATTTTCTAATACGAGAGTACGAGCGAGAGTGATGTGTATTGTTCTCCCTGTGTGAAGTCATACACAATTCATGAGCAAGAAATGAAAAAAAGAAAAAAAAGAGAATCAGAATTGGGTCACTTGTGCCTGGCAGTGTAAATTTAGCATAAAGCCAATGAAGAAGTGCCAAACACAAACCTGAACATGTAAGGAAACTAATGGAATCAACCTCTGGAGTGGCACAGAGAGAGAGAGAGAGACAGAGAGAGGCAGAGAGAGAGAGAGACAGCAGACAGACAGACGCATGTTTCTAAGTCTTTATGCTAAACTCTCCTAATATCTCAAACTAAATGTGGCAATGATGTGTTGCTGTTGACGATTGCACCTTTCAGGATGGAATAAAAGGCCTCGGCAAATTCATAATTGACAGCCGGTGACTGCGGTTGTCGCCGCGCAGGCAGTGTTGAGACAATTTGAGAGGGAGACAGACAGGTGGACCCGCTGAGAGGGAGGCAGACTGACGGAGACGGAGGGAATAAATTCCCCCGCAGCTCTTGTAGCTCGCTTTCAACTCTGACGTTTGCTCTGTTGAAGTGAGTGAGATCCTCTTCCTCATCCTGGGCTTTTTTTTGTTTTTTTAAACCTTTTTTTCCCCCTGAAATGTCAAAGACGTCGCTGGTGCTGCTGCTGAATCTCCACCAGCAGAGGAATAGTGGGAGTGTCACTGTAATTGTACTATGAAGTATACCTTCCCTCCCACCCTCTCTTTCTCTCTCTCTCTCTACCTCTCTCTCTCTCCCCCTCTTTTTTTCCCTATCCGAGCTCACGAAGACTTCAGGCATGCCGAGGAGAGAATTTTCCTCCTCATTAAAAACCCTGTAAGAAGAGCCGAGTCTGGCAGGTGTACACAAGCACACACAAGCACACACAGGCGCACACACACATGAATACACAACCATAAACACACCCAGCTACACTGATGTTCACTCAAGCTAACAGAAGCTGACAGAGCAATCACAGTCATATAAATGCTCCCCCCCCCCCCTCTCTCTCTCTCTCTCTCTCTCTCTCTCTCTCTCTCTCTCTCTCCCACCTTATCCCCCTCCACATCTCTGTTACCTTTCTCAGCCCTTTGTTTGCATTTTTGTTGATCCCAAATATCCTCCCCTGCCTCTCATCCTTACGCCCTCCTCACTCCTCCGCTTCTATTCTTCCGTCGGGGCAAAAAGGACATTAAGTGCCTCCATTACAGTAAAAGAAGGATTGGCCCGTTGTTGATAAGAAGATGACCTTGGTGGTGTGTTGGGTCGACGGACAGGCAGCTGTGACACAAAGCTTTGTCACTATGATGCTCTGAATAATGAGCAGCTGTAATTGTGAACTAGAAACATTGGAGCTCGTGACTATACAGTTCATCTTCTCCTGTTTTTGTTCTGTATTTTAGCTCATAACAAATCTCTCTTTGCTACTTTTTCGAAACTTTTCTTATTTCAACCCCACATCAGTTTGATTGATGTTTCCCTGGGGACTGTAAACAAACATAAAAACCCAGAAAATCTCCTCAAACTATTTTCGAGTTTATGTTCTACAGTACGTCTGTTTCTTTCCAAATGGACTCTTCAAACACGTACACACACACAAACAGCATGTAGCTACAGAGAGCATGTAATGGCTCCTGATGGTTGGGTTGAGGTTGTTGAGCAAGACACTGAACCCTTAACTGCTCCTTAAACCTGCCGTGTGTGTATAAATGGGTGAATGTGTAAAGTGCTTTCCTCCAAACTACTTCTGTATATGTTGGCATCCATTTGTATTTCGATCCACATCCACAGTATCAAACTAACGGGTTCACAAGTGTCCCAAGTTTCGTAAAAACCAAGCAGATCTGAGAGACTCACTATGTTCCCAAAGGAACTACGGTGCCATTCAAAGTATAACTAGACGTTCTGCTGACACACCGCATTATAAATCGACACAGTGCACTAAAGTGAAGCACCTCAACCAAGCGACACACGGGAGAATTCTTTTTGAAGTTGTGCAATTGCCCCATCTCCCAAAGGTTCCGCTATCTACTATTGTCCTTTATTTGAACACAAAGGCCACATGCAAGTGATTCAAGTTGCTCCAGCCGTCCCATTGGCTCCCTTTGATGTGTTTCTTTTCTCCCTTTCTGTCCGCGGCGCTGGCCGGGCGGAGGTGGAGAGGTAATGCGATGCAGAGGGGCGACTAGAGCGAGACGGAGCTCTGAGAGAAAACCCAGGTTCACACCAGGGTGGCTTACACTGCCGCCTTGCTCTCTGTTCACACACACACACACACACACACACACACACACACACACACACACACACACACACACACACACACACACACACACACACACACACACACACACACACATATGCATATTCACACCGTGCACACACATAGAAACACAGGAGCTTTCACACACACGCTCATGCACACACAGGCGCATACATTCACACACGCACAGCGGCTTATGAGTTTGTGCGCCTCAATACCAGCCTCAGTATAGCTCGTCTGTGAAAAGGTAAATTGAATTTTACAGGCACAAAGCCGACTCCCCTGCGGTCTTTAGAAAAAAAAGCCCCACTTTGTGAGGCTAAAGCTTTCGTCTCTTCATCGCTTTTTCCCTATCCCTTTCTCCTCGCTCCCTCGCTCTCCCGCTCTCTCCCTCCCTCTCTCTCTCTCTTCTCTGTGTGGGGGAAATGAAGGTGTGAGAAACGCTGATCGATATGCTCATTAAAGAGTTGTGTCTTTGGGAGGCCTGCCGAGCTTCTGCACAACGCCGCCGCACAAAGAGCGGCCAGGCAAGAAAGCCGCGATGAAAAACAAGCTGCTGTATCGCCACAACACTGGGCAGGAGTGAACAAAACCACTTTTCAAAATCACAAAGAGCTAAAAGAGAGTTAAGAATAAACCAATTTTTTTCTCTTCCTCTCCCCTTCTCCCCCCACCCTCTACCTTCCTCTCTCTCGCTGCCTCCTTGCACGCCCGGCGACGGAGTTAAAGCACTTTTGTTTTGCTTTTGCAGAGGATTTTCCAATCTGTCTGTGTCTCTATTATTAGAAGCTCCCATACATTGGCAGTGTAAGCAAACAGCCATGCAGTGTGTAACTCTGCCCACACAATTAACCCCCCCCCCCCCACACACACACACACTCACAATGAGGTGTTGAGAAAATGCAGTTTGATATGTTAGATTCTAATTAACAGCAGCACTCCTACATTCATTGCTCTGGTGTGTGTGTGTGTGTGGCCGCCTGACAGGTACGATAGACGCTGACAAGAAATCTGCGAGTGCCAGCGCGAGGTATCCATCTGTGCCGGCTCCA
>NW_027466831.1:7225000-7232500 GCF_046128005.1 Genypterus blacodes
AAAGATGTTGGTTTAAGTCACATAATTTACAGGTCAGTCAAACTATAATAAATAATCACTAGAGTATGAAATACCAAGGCTGGAGCAGCACAAAGGACCAAATCCCGGATAGACTTATTTATTGACTTACATGGCAGCTCAAATTCTTCTATTTCTATACTTCTGCCTCTGTAAAGTGTCGAGCCGCACCAGACAGGACTGGATGATAAGCGTAAACAGTATCGATGTTCAGGGACTCAGCCAGACGACGGCCACGGCTCTTAATCACCTCTCCAGACGCAAAACACAACATTTACTGATGCAATCCGACAATCCTAAAATTCCAATCAGCTAGAACTTGCTGTCGGCGTGTTGCGTTGCCAGGTGCTGCTGGTGTAAAACAGCTCCGGGTAAATGAATATCGCTCGGCCAAATCTGATCCCAAGCTCCTCGGGCATCGACCCAAAGTCTCCGGGGGGGTTCCGTCACAAATGATTGTGTGGGGTTTGAAGGCCTATATGAAATGATTGGTTGGGGCAGAGGAGTGTGTGAGGGGGGGGGGTGGACATGTTGCAGACCCGAGCAGGGAACAAGCACGCAGCCTAGATGGAGGGATTGATTAGATATCAGTTCTGCACCTTATTTAGCTGTAGAAGTGGTGAAGGATTAGAGGTATAATGGCAGCAGGTTTATCTTCCAATCACAAGGCAGCGTGGACACCTTGTTAGGTGGCTAGACGAGTCCAATCAGGGTGTGTGGGAGGGTTGTCAGCATGTATTTGTGTGTGTGTGTGTGTGTGATTGAATCTGTCTTTTAGGCGGTTAGTGCTCACTCCAATCAGCGGCGTATCTGTGCTCTGCTCATATTTCCATCTGATGTCGATGGACTGCCACAAATTGGCAATCAGGTGAGATGGGCGTGCTCGCAGCCCCTCGCTCCATGGGATCCCGACACCAATTGGCCTTTCCTCTGTTCGCCCAATCCTCTCATCTCTCTCTTCCTCTCTCGCGGTAGACGTTTTAACTTAACCCTGACAGGTGATCCTGATAAAATCCATTACAGCCTCACTTAAGCTGTATCTCTCCTCCTCCTCTTCCTCCTCCTCCTCCTCTTCCACCTCCTCTCTTTTTTAATCTCCTCTCTTTCAGCCGTCTCTCTCCAGGACTGATAGGAACTCTCAGTGACCTGACTCTGTGCCTCCCTCCTCTCTAAGTCGACTCTTTCCGGCTCCGACTCTTTTGCGGCGCCACTAATTAGCCTTGGTGGGACCAATCATTTCTGCCCGTCCTTAGGAAAAGGGAGCAGATGTGTTGAGGGAAAGAGACGCTGAGAGGAAGAAGGCATCAGGTTTGAGGGTTCCATTCCCTAGAGTGAGACAATAACACTGCCATGTTTCAGGATCTAATTACCTGCGTAGTTTCGGTGTGTAGAGTAACGGAACCGCGGTGGTTCAATTAAAGGGAAACATTAGTGGCTCAATTCCTCATTGGGCTCATCCCTGGACCTGCGTAGTCAAGGTTAGATTTATACACTGTTTAATTCAACGGCACAAGCCAAGGAGCAAGGCACTAGCATTTTGGTTTCTTTCCCTCTTGGGGTTATCCACGACATAAATGTATTCATGCGCTCATTATACAGCAAAAGGCGTCGCATACATTAATATTACTCTATTATCTAACCTACACTGGCTCCATCTCTCTCTCTCTCTCTCTCTCTCTCTCTCTCTCTCTCTCTCTCTCTCTCTCTCTCTCTCTCTCTCTCTCTCTCATTACACATTCACTCCATCCTCCTTTTCTGCCCTGTTGCCTCGCTTTTGTCTTTTCTGGCACTTTTCTGTCTTTTCTCACAAAACGTTTTATTTCCGTCCTCCTTCCCGTCACTCTCTCTCTCTCGCCCTCTCTCTCTCTCTCTCTCTCTCTCTCTCTCTCTCTCTCTCTCTCTCTCTCTCTCTCTCTCTCTCTCTCTCTCTCTCTCTCTCTCTCTCTCTCTCTCTCTCTCTCTCTCTCTCTCTTCTCTCTCTCTCTCTCTCTCTCTCTCTCTCTCTCTCTCTCTGTCCTGCAGGTGTGTGTGTGTGTGTTGGTGGGCTGGGTGGGGGATGGTGGTGTTGGTATATAAAGGAGCGATGGATGAATTTCCCTGCCGTCTGTAACACTCTCCGCTCCGTCGACTCTTCCCTCGTTTCTGACCCAAATCTAATGCGACAGGACTCGTTTTCTCCGTCTCCACCCACACACACACACACACACACACACACACGGACCCCCTCCTCCACACCACACCACACCTCCTCCTCCCACCTCCCACCTCCCTCCCTGCTATCAGAGTTGTGCACCACCCCTCTATTTTTAGCTGTTTGTCCTTGAGTTACAATCCCTGAAAATTGCCATGATCCATAAAGGACTGGGTGGTGGCGCCCGGAGGAAAAACTCATTCCTCTCTCTCCTCCCCCCCCCCCCGCCACCGCTGCCGCCGTCACTGCCAACCTCCATCCTCACATCAAACCTGTATGTGTGTGTGTTTGGATGTATATACCCTTGCATGAATTCTTGTGCATACGTGCCTGTGTGTGTGCTTGTGTGTGCGTGTGTGTGTGTGAACGAGCAACAAATCGTTCAACCAATTTCAACTCTTTCGCCATTACTGGAGCGAATATTCCTCTCATTAAAGAGGTGAAATGGAGGGAGCGTTAAATGAGTGTAAGGCAGACAGATCAGGCTGTTCTTTTCTCTGCCTCAGAAAGTTATCCACTGTAGCCAATTAGCATGACTGCTCCGTCTAGCATTAACCCCCCCTCCCCCCTCCCTCTCTTCCTTATCCAACTCTCTCTCTCTCTCATTATCGTCTTTCTCCTCTCTTCTCTTCTCCTCTCCATCCTCCGGTCCAGCCACCCCTCCGCTCATTCTCTCCCTTTCTCATTAGGGCTGCTTCGTAACACAGTGAATCATAATAGGTGCTCTACACTGTGAAATGGCTTTAGCTTTGTCTCATTTCGCCGCTTGTAGTGGTAGAACGAGTAAACAGACAATCTATTCTGCGCAGACACACACCAGCAGACACAATCAGGGCCGCCCATTAATCTGTCGCAAAGCAGCTTCTTTTTTTTTCGGCGGCGCGGAGAAAATTCCCGATATTCACGGCCAGAAAGAGAGAAAGAGAGAGAGGGAGGGAGGGAGAGAGAGCTAATCTATGGATGATGCCATGCAAGGCCGTGTACTATCTGCTGATAATAAACGAATGAGCCCAAGCTTGCGTGGAGCGGAAGGAGAGCAGATAAGTGGAGAGGAGAGCGATTTGGCGGGGGGAGGAAAGAGTTTAATGCGAGATGAGGAGGCAAGGAAGGGAGGAAGAGGTGAGGTGGCAGGCCAAAAAACATGGGAGGAAGGGGGAGAGATGGGAGGAGGGGAGGGGAGGGGAGGGAGGGAGGGAGACGGGCCGGGGGGAGAGATGGCAGCACTGAGGCAGATTCTAAGCCCTGAATGTAAATATGCGTGAGGGGATTATCACAGAGTGCCAGGCGACGCTTTTGGGGCTTTGTTTCCGTGACACTGTGACGTTGGCTTTGTTTCCCTGACAGCCGACGTGTGTGTGTGTGTGTGTGCGTTTATGTGTATGTGTGCATGTGTGTGTGTGTGTGAGAGGGAAAGCGAGTGTGTGACATCCAGGCATCTGTTTCCTGCTGGAAAAGGTTAATTACATCTCCACTGCCTGACTGGACGTGCAATGCATAATCACATTCGCTAATGAGACCCGTGCCCGTGTGTATGTGTGTGTGTCTGCGTGTGTGTGCCTTTGTCTCTGTGTCTTAATGTGCATTCTGAAAGACAGTGCTCGAAAAGCTGAATAGATATCTTAACCACTTGTTTCACTTTTCAAAGTCTATTGTTTCAGCCGAGACAAACACGAGCGCAGACACACACACACACACACACACACACACACTTGCAGAGTCATACACTCCAACAGGTGACAGCTGTACGCACGCCGCGCTGGCATTTACGGACAGACACTCCACTCCCTCCGGGCGACATTAATTGATGGGTCTGCATTGGTGTGTATGTGTCGGTAATTACTTATCCGACTATTAATGAGAAAAGAGCCGCGGTGGCGTCGGGGGCGGGGCTGTTTCTCACTCTGACCTATGACTCCTGTCTTCACACTCCAGCTAAGCCGCTGATTGGACAGCTGCTCGACTTTAGATCGGGCGCAGCTCAGCGTGAAAACCGAGATGGGCTCTCGGCCCTCCGTGGGTGACTTTGGAAATTACTGTACACTTTCTCACTTGGCTGAAGCCTCGGCTAAGTTAAACTGACATAAGCGGCGGGGTGAAAGGTGCGGAATGCAATGGAGCTTTGGTTCCAATCCAGGCCCCCGTGGAGCCGCAAGCATGGAGGCGAGCCAGCGTCGGCGTTTCACTGAGAGGTGTGACTGAGAGAAGTAATGGATTTCTAGAGCCGCTGCCCCTTTATGCAGTGCAGCAAGTAGAGTAATAAGTAAATCAAACACAGACCATTTTCTTTGCAATCACATCTGAAGAGGTACATTTTTCTGAGCTTCCCGAGTGAAAATGGGCGGCTGAAGGGACGTTAGTGAGGATAAACTAAGAGTACACAGGGTTTTATTAATTATAACATCGCACCTGAGTCATTTATCTGGAGTAATGCAGCTCGAGAGAGAGAAATGTGGATGTTGATGCAGGTGCATTGAATAGAAAATAGGCCGGAGCATAAGTCTCTGTCAGGGAAATGAGTGGAAATAAATACTGTTTGAGGTTTGAAAGGATTAAAGACTATGTTGGAAAAACTTCATAGCAAAATCAATCCCACCCAAGTGAAAAGCTTTTGAGTATTAAATTGATTTATCAGTAAAATGCCCAATTAATTCCCCTCTTGAATAAAAACCCGTACATGCAGAAACCTATTTACCCTGTTAGAGCGTCTGTCTGCACTGAGCAGAAGCAGCCACGGCCATGATTCAACCTTCATCACAGTCCATTAAAGGATAAAGCCTCGCCGAGGGGAGGAGAAGGCAGCCGACAAAGACGCCGTCACACCTCTGTCTCCTGATCGATGCGCCGTTCTACCTCCTCCTCCTCTTCCACCTCCTCCGTTTGCTCCTTTTTCTTCTTCTTCCGTCTGCGGCGGAAACCGTTCAGGCCACAGAAGCAGGCACAGGTGAAAGGCATGGCTTAATCTGACCCCGCCCCCGCCAGGTGATCCTGCCAAGGAAACAGGAGGGAAGGAAGGAAGGAAGGAAGGAAGGGAGGGAGGGAGGGAGGAGAGAGGAGTGAACAGAAAGTAGAGAAGGAAGGAAGAAACTTTACAACACAGGAATCATTTCATGTGGTGTATATCTGCCAGGAAACATCACACTGTGAGGAGATTTCTCCAACAAGTCACGCCCGTCTGCAATCAAAGAGGCAGACGGGAGCTTTTGTTCTTAAATGCAAATTCAGGCAAGAGAAGTTCCCTTAATTTGTTTACTTTTACTGGTTAGATTTTAAATGCCCAATAAGAGCTGCTGAGTTGCCATATAGTGCCATCTGATCTCAGTACTACAGGTGTGTGTATAGCGACCTTATAGGCGTCGTGTTGAACAGTCAAAGTGGGAAACATCACAAGGAAAACTCAGATTTGAATAGAAATACTTGCTTTTTATAATATGACCGCCATATGAAACTTGAAACTTGAAACTTCTGATTACCTAGAGGGTTTTCACAATGACCTCTAACCTACAAACTAACTGCAGACAAAGCAGGGCAGCACCATCAACCACCACCAACCTCAGGACAGGAAACAGGACTTTACTCGGCCGTCTCAGTTATTATTCTATATCAGGACACATTTTAGCGTATGCTGTTGTAAGTATATGGTGGCAGAATGTTTCAGTGTGGCATAAATTCAAAGAGCTGCAGGGGAAGAAGGTCTACAGGAGGCCTCACAGGAATCAAACCCTGACCCTGACAGTCTATGCGTGTGGCAGTCACTGAGGTTTTGTTATCGACGCTGGCGTGGCTTCCAATCTCACACTCCTTAATGATTCACCACCTGTCACGTCAGCTGAACGCGCCGGGAAATTGATGTAATACTCAAGTAAATATGTAGCGGACAGATGTCGATATAATCCTCCAGGCGAGCCGCTCTCAGCAGAAACTCCATGCAGAGAAAGTTACTTAGGTGCAGTCAATAGGTCACTCAACACACACACACACACACACACACACACACACACACACACACACACACACACACACACTTGCACTGCAGTAAAATTGACAAGGCAGTCTATTGAGTGCTGACACTCAAGGAGGAGAAAAACTAATAGACATCACATTTCCTGGCACATTTGGCTTCACACAAACATCTTAAGGGAAGAATTTGCACTTCAATTCACCTCTTCATCTCTCCCCCTCTCTCTCTCTCCCTCTCTCTCTCTCTTTCTGTATCTGTCCTTCTCTCACTCTCTCTCGCTCGCACGCAGCCAAAAGCGGTCTTATGGCTCACTAAAGAAATTCCCAACGTTAACATTTTTTGGCTGGTGTGCCGCGGCGGCCAATCAGGAGCCAGTGCTGAGATTAGGAGACGTGAGGTGAAACTGAGAGCTTCATTAGATGCCAACCTGAGTCAGCAAGCGGCAAGGCCCCGACTGGGGAATGTGTAACTACTCTGGTGTGTGTGGGTGACAAAAAGTACATGTACAAAACATAAAGTGTGTGTGTGTGTGTGTGTGTTTGCTTGCTTGCTACGAGGCTTTAGGGATTGATACGGCGTCGGACCTGTCTCATACGGGGGCAATTAGCTGAGCTGCCTGCAAGCGGGAGACAAAAAACGCCTGGAGCCATGCAGCCTATGGCCCCGTGTGTGTGTGTGTGTGTGTGTGTGTGTGTGTGTGTGTGTGTGTGTGTGTGTGTGTGTGTGTGTGTGTGTGTGCGCGCGCGCGCGTGTGTGTGCTCGCGCCCCCTCCCTCTCCTTTTATCCCTCCACATAGATCCATCTAATCCTGGTCTGCAGATCTCTCACTCTGTACCCCAATGGCTTTAGACCCTATGTGACACGGCAGAGAAAATCACATAGGAATAGAAAGCCATAAAACACAGCAGCGAGCCAAGTCGCCATGTCGGAGGAGGAAACTTTTCTTTCGCTTTCTGTCCACCCATCCATCCACCCAACCCCCCACACCCACCTCATCCCCTAAGCATCGATTGGCGTGTGTGCACGTGTGTGTAGTACCCCGGCCTCCCGCCTTTAACACCCTCAGCTTGTCTGACAGCTTACAAGGCCCTGCAGAGGATTTACAACAGCGCTGAGACGCCTTTCTCCTCCTGCGTATCCTCTTCCAATCCCTCTCCTCTTGTGTTTCTATCTCCCCACACACACACCCTTGCTCGCTCCGTTTCTGGAGTTATCCCCCTCACCGCTCCACATTCCCAGCCGTGCCGCCCGCCGGCCATCGCGAGCTGGTGGTGGTGCTGCCGTCTTGTTTTTGTGGTGTGTAATTACGAGGGGGTACGTTCACAGTCGAGCG
>NW_027466832.1:1260000-1340000 GCF_046128005.1 Genypterus blacodes
CGATCTGTTCTTCTTGCTCTCTGTCCGTGTCTGATGTCCACAGGGTCTGTTCTCCCATCACATCGTCTCCCTCAGGTGCTGGTGTTGCAGCCCGTGGCTGAAACTCTGTAGCCTCTGGTCTGAGGTTCCTTCTGGTTTGTGCTGCGGAGTCTCCTTGGGGCCATCTGGACATGCATCGCCAGTCATCCTCTTCAGAGTCAGATGAACACTCGGGTTCTGCATTCTGTTTTGTCGGTGTCTTTTTCTCTTTGTGTGGTCTCTCACCTCTTTTCTTTTCAGGCTTGTGTGACTCAACTGGCAGGAAGTCACAGGGGAGCAGCAGATTTCGATGAAGCACTCTGGTGCGGCCCTGGCCATCCTCTGGTTGTACTTCATAAACTGGACTTTCTGGGTGTTTTCTCTTGACCACTACATGGACTTTGTCTTCCCAGAATGACCTGAGTTTTCCGGGTCCACCTCTTTCAGTCAAGTTCCTAATGAGAACTCTGCAGCCAGGATACAGCTCTGCACCTTGAACCTTCCGGTCATACAGGTTTTTCCCCCTCTCTCCGCTTGCCTTCGCAGCCTTGGAGGCTAACTGGTACGCCTCCTCCATCCTCTGTTTCCATTTCTTGGCATAGTCATCATGAGATGCACTGCCATCACTGTGGGGGATACTGAACATGATGTCAATAGGCAATCTGGGGTTACGACCAAAGAGCAGGTAATATGGTGCCTATCCAGTGGACTCATTGCGCGTGCAATTGTAGGCGTGTATTACTTTGGCAAGAGAATTCTTCCAATCTGCTTTAGCTTGGTCATCTAGGTTACGCAACATGGCCAGCAGGGTGCGGTTGAAGCGTTCCACTTGACCGTTCCCCTGGGGGTGGTACGGGGTGGTGCGAGAACCTTGGATGCCAGAGTATTTTTGGAGCTCTGCAAACAACTTATTCTCTAATTCTCTACCCTGATCATGGTGTAATTTCGTGGGGAAGCCGAATTTGAGGACAAAGTCACCGAATATCTTCTCAGCTGCAGTTCGAGCACTGTTGTTAGTACATGCATACGCCTGAGCGAATCGTGTAAAATGGTCCATGACCACCAGAATGTACTCATATCCTCCTTTACACTTCTCTAGGTGCATGAAGTCAATTGAGACCAGCTCAAAGGGGTATGTTGTCACAATACTGGTAAGTGGTGCTCTTACTGCTTTCTGTGGTCTTTTCCGTTTCACACAGCTACAGACCTTGTTGATGTGATGCTCAACGTCTCTCTGCATATGAGGCCAAAAGAAACGCTCACGGATCAGATGGAGTGTCCGTTCAACGCCCAAGTGTCCCATCTCTTCATGCAGCTCTCTCAGGATGAGGGGACGGAACTTTGGAGGCACAACCAGTTGTGTGCGTGTTGCTGTCTGTCGCCGGAGAACATCCTCAGCATCAATCACCAACTTCGCTTTCTCCCTTGCAAACACTGCCAACTCACTGTGAGTGTCTTTCACCCTCGGCCACTGCTGTTGTGCGACCTGCTGTTTCACCTGCTTCAGCAGTAGATCCTCGTCTTGAGCGGCTCTCAGTGCTTGAGGGGCGATCTGCTTTGCTGCGTTCATCCGCGGCTCACTGCTCAGCTCTGCGATGGCTGTGGTGATGGTCACTGGACACAGCAACGGCTCTCTCTCCACCTGGTGAACTGACAACCCTTTGGAGACACTGGCCAAGATCTCAGACTGTATCTTTTGTGAACAGGTTAGCATATACTTCTCTATGTCAAGGGGCATTCTCGATAGCCCGTCTGCGTCAGAGTTAGACTTCCCTGGCCTGTACTTAATTGAAGTCTGCCAATTCAGCCACCCATCTCAGCAACGTGGCATTCAATTTAGCTGTTGTCAGCACATATGTCAGAGGGTTATTATCTGTATATACTACAAACGATGGAGTGTAATACAAATAATCCCTAAACCTCTCGCATATAGCCCATTTCATTGCTAAAAACTCTAGCTTACCAGAATGTAGATGGTAATTCTTCTCTGGAGCAGAGAGTGTGCGGGAGCCATACGCAATGACCTTTAACCTTCCCTCCTGTTTTTGATAGAGCACCGCTCCAAGTCCATCCTGGGACGCATCACAATGCATAATGAACGGTTCTTCAAAGTTTGGGTAGCCCAGCACAGGAGGACTGGAGAGGTAATCTATCAGCTGACTGAGAACTGTACTGTGTTCTTCTGTCCACCTGATACGTTGATGTGAGGGTACCTGGCTTTGCTTTGTCTTTCTCACCCCAGCCTTCTGCTTCTTTGTGCCTTTAGGGGTCTCACTGCCTGGTATCTCAGCGCACAGCAGTGCATAGAGAGGCTTAGCTATGCGAGAGAAGTTTGGGATATAGGCTCGGTAGTATGAGATGAATCCTAGCACTTTCCGCACCTCACCCACTGTCGCTGGCTTCCTCTGCTTCATCTCTTGCACTGGGGCTACTTCTGCAGGATCCATTGTGTAGCCTTCCTTCGATACGATCTTTCCCAGAAATCTGACCTGGTTCTTAAAGAGCTCACATTTCTTTGCAGTCAATTTCACCCCGTGCTGTTGGTAGCGCTGAAGCACTTTTCTCACATCTTTCAGGTGATTATCAAATGTTTGGCTATGAACCAGATTATCGTCTAGATATGGCTCGCAAATTTCATCTCTGAGTCCAGATAGACACTCCTCCATGCTGCGCTGGAATTCGGAGGGTGCTGTAGACAAGCCAAAAGGGATTCGGATCCACTCATATAGGCCCCAGGGTGTTATAAAAGCTGTGAGTGGTCTACTACTTTCTTCCACGAACCCCTGATGGTAGGCCTTGCCTTGATCTAACACTGAAAACCATGCACTCCCATGTAAACTATCTAGCATATCTTGAATGCGGGGAATAGGGTGGCGATCTGGCAGAGACTTACGGTTGAGTTCTCTGTAGTCACAGCACAGACGGAGGTTCCCATCTTTTTTCCGCACACAGACAATGGGAGATGAGTAATGTGACCTAGATTTTTGGATCCAGCCCCTATTTAACAAGTCTTCTAAGTACTGTTTTACTTCTTTGTGAAGTGGCTTAGGCACAGACACATAGGTACGTCTTACCGGTGTTGTATCTGTGAGTCTGATTTTCAGTTGTAGGGAAGGGATGTATCCCACATCATCATCGTCTCTGGCGAACGCTCTGCATTCCTCCCTCAACATCTGCTTCACTTGTCGCTGCTGAGCAAGGGGGAGGTGAATCAGTGTGATTGGTGGGTCCCACCTTTCCTCGTCCACCGCTGTCCTTCCATCAGGCTCAGGCTCATCCTCCCTGCTGACCTCTGGACGTTCGACTGGAGAAGCTGGTCGAGGAGTGACTGGCTTGGCGTCCACTGGATAGACAGCTTTGACCAGTTGAACCTGCCCCAACACTGTGCGTGGGCTCAGGGTGACATCATGACAGGTGTTATTGGTGATGGGCAGTGCTATGCGAGAATATGTCCCTTCGCTAAGAGTCATCATGCTCTCTGACATTCTCAGGCCATCTGGCCAGGGGGCATGTTCATCAGGCAGAAAAAGGGCTTCTTGACTGGACAGTAGAGGACCTGTTCTCACAGCACATTTTATAGTTCTCACCTGACCTGCTGGGATCACTTCCTTCTGCCTGCCCACTCTCACTAGGCCGTCACTGCACTCAGGGTCACTGTTTTGAATAATTTTCACTAACATTTCAGTCTTTTTACAGCTAAAAGAGAAAGCTGTGCTCACAGCCTGTGTTATTACTTCATGTGGACCCTCCACACCATTCTTTAACAACAGTTCAATTACATTGTAACCAATGATTGGCTCTTCTGCTGCTCCTTTCTCACCTGTCACGAGCATGGGCACCTGAAGCGTGAACTCTGGAGCATGTGATGGGTCTAGGTGGAACGTGACCTCCACCCAGCCTAGGAAAGGGATGTCGGTCTGGTTGACAGCTTTCCCCACAAAAGGACCAGGGCCGAGGAGTTCTTCAGTGCTCCGTACCTTCACCTCTGGGATGCAGTTCTTCCTCCAGGTCTCATTGATAAGGCAGACTTGCGATCCAGTGTCCCATAAGGCTTGAGTCTTCACCCCATCTAGGTAGCAACTCACCATGCACTTCTTTCCAATAAGTCTCAGCAGCTGTGAATGGTGACGAGGGGAGATGTGGCTAATATAAGCAGAACCTGCCAATCTTCCACCTGGGGAACACCTTTCTGCTCGCAGTCTCTCTTCTAATTGTACAATGCTTTCTCTAAGAATAGTAGGGGTGTTGAGTGACCTGCTATGCTGTTCTTGAGTGTCAGGGGAGGTACATTCTACAGTCTGTCCTTTGATATTAGCTGAATCAGTGTTGCCTCTTGAGTTCCTTTGGCCTCTGCATCCTCTTGAGAGGTGTCCACTCAGGCCACATTTGAAGCAGTGGTCACACTGTTCCTCTTCACCCCGGTCTTGACATCCTCTGCATGCCCTCTTCCCTCTGTTTTGGAACTGGTGAGATGGTCGTGCTGAGTACTGAACATTCTTCCTCAGCTCAGCCACTTCCTCTCTCAGCTGTTTCACTGCATCCATCAGTTCAGTTTCTGAAGAGCTTTTTGGAGTTTTTATCTTCTGACTTTTAACACTGGCCTTGACTGAAGTGCTGTGTTCAGATGGCTGGTCATTGTCTGTTTCCCTGTCACTATACAGCTGGTAAGTAGTTGTTTCTGTTTTTAGCTCATTTATTCTGGCTGGCTTATTTGGGATACTTTTCTTCAATTTCTGCTGTGTCTCCCAATCAACAGCAGCAGCATCATTCATTTTCTCTATCAATATCTCGTCAGTCACTCCTAGATCATCTAGGTGAGGTTTCAGCTGCATTTTAACATTATCACTCAGTAGTCCTGTACTGACTGACCTAAGAAACTTCTTCTGAATGAGGTCTGGGCTATACTGTACATCTGAGCTGGCATCTTCTGCAGCCGCCAGTAGCCTCTCTTTGAGTTCAACTGCACGAAAAAGAAAATTCTGAGGGGATTCTTTTGCATCTTGAGTTATGTTAATGAGTCTGTGGAACATATCTGTAGTGTTGTTTTCTTTGAAATGGGCTTTAAGAATCGTCTTCAACTGCACGAGTGTCAAATTATTTTTGGCTTCCAGCATATCACGTAAACTGAGCCCTGGTGTAGCAGCTTTTACTACGGCTTCAACAATTTCTACATCACTGTGGCCTTTACGTTTTTCAGAGTCTATTTGGTACATGAGGTTAGTGTATGATAACTTGTCTTTCTGCCCCAATTCACCTATCTGGCCATTAATCCGAAACTCGCGTCTGATAACCACTTCAGGGGCTCTGGAGAATGGGAGTTCTGGCGGGCTAGCCGTCCTGTTCATTTTTTCCCGAAGCCGACTCATTTCCTCCTCGAGCATTTTGGTCGACGTCTGGAATGTCAACTGCATTTCAGCATACTGTTTTTGTAGCTTTTGTAGCTCCTCTTCATTTTTATCATACCTCTCTGGTTTGGGCGCGTTTTCTCTCAATCGCTTAGCTGTAGCTAACAACTCTTGCCCAAATGTCTCTGCTACATCTTGTTCCTCCACTTCAAAAGCATTCTCTACTGACTCATTAATTGCTCGGATCAACGTGTGTTTCTTCTCCTTGTCTGATGAAACTTTGCTCGGATACACACTTCTTTTAGCTGTTCCACGTTTAGCCGACACAGTAGCTCCGTTAGCTGATCCTGTAACTGCTCCAGCTCCATTTTGCGTGTTCCAACATTCGTTCTTTTTTTTTTTCTTCAGACTTCTTTTTTGTATCACGTTGAGTCCCTGTTCGGGCGCCAATTTTGTTGCACACTTGAAGAAAGTAATACTCTCAACGGCGTGCTGGGAAAAGTTTTTTGTTTAATCCAAAGTTTCCACAATACAGCTCACTTCACCATTTACATCTCCCGCCTTCCGTTCTCAGTGGCTACTTCTTCTCTCTCTCACCGTTATGCAACTGCATTATATCCCAGTACTACAGCGCCACTTCTGGCCAAAACATGCAACAACATCGTAACAAAAGAAAATAAAAGGCCACAACTTAATGGAAAAGGGACCAAAGAAAAGACTAAATGGGGGGTATGTCACAAAGGCATCATGTAAATTGTGATATACATGAACTTGAGTGTAGTCATGTGTACACGGTGACTTGAACTGGGTCTGTCTCACCTATAAAGAGCCTCTGTGTGGCTGCTCTCCTCGTTTACGGCCATACCACTCTGAACACGCCCGGTCTCGTCTGATCTCGGAAGCTAAGCAGCGTCGGGCCAGGTTAGTACTTGGATGGGAGACCGCCTGGGAATACCCGGTGCCGTAAGCATTTTGGCCCTCTGAACAGCAGGCCTCACCTGGTCCTCCTCCCTCATGTTTCACTCCCTCTGTCAACACGCAATTTCCCTCGGGAGAATAAAGTTGTATCTTATCTTATCTGAAATGTTAGTGTTCTTCTGATGAAGGCATCATGTAAATTGTGATATACATGAACTTGAGTGTAGTCATGCGTACACGGTGACTTGAACTGGGTCTGTCTCACCTATAAAGAGCCTCTGTGTGGCTGCTCTCCTCGTTTACGGCCATACCACTCTGAACACACCTGATCTCGTCTGATCTCGGAAGCAAAGCAGCGTCGGGCCAGGTTAGTACTTGGATGGGAGACTGCCTGGGAATACCCGCTGCCGTAAGCATTTTGGCCCTCTGAGCAGCAGGCCTCACCTGGTCCTCCTCCCTCATGTTTCACTCCCTTTGTCAACAACCAATGTCCCTCGGGAGAATAAAGTTGTATCTTATCTTATCATATATGAAAGCATACATTCAGAAAATGAGTATTGCACATGGGCATAATATGAGATGATTGAATGCACATGAGGAGTGAAGTACAGGAGCCACTGTGTGACGATGATGATGATGATGATGATGATGATGATGAGGATGAAAGTGAGCGTCAGAGATGTAAGTGGTCCCTCTGTATGTTCTATGTGATGATTATCAGTTTCATTAGGTAAGACTTCATTATCCAGAAATGTGTGTTTCTGATGAAGGCATCATGTAAATTGTGATATACATGAACTTGAGTGTAGTCATGTGTACACGGTGACTTGAACTGGGTCTGTCTCACCTATAAAGAGCCTCTGTGTGGCTGCTCTCCTCGTTTACGGCCATACCACTCTGAACACGCCCGATCTCGTCTGATCTCGGAAGCTAATCAGCGTCGGGCCAGGTTAGTACTTGGATGGCAGACCGCCTGGGAATACCCACTGCCGTAAGCATTTTGGCCCTCTGAGCAGCAGGCCTCACCTGGTCCTCCTCCCTCATGTTTCACTCCCTCTGTGAACACGCAATTTTCCTCGGGAGAATAAAGTTGTATCTTATCTTATCTGAAATGTTAGTGTTCTTCTGATGAAGGCATCATGTAAATTGTGATATACATGAACTTGAGTGTAGTCATGTGTACACGGTGACTTGAACTGGGTCTGTCTCACCTATAAAGAGCCTCTGTGTGGCTGCTCTCCTCGTTTACGGCCATACCACTCTGAACACGCCTGATCTCGTCTGATCTCGGAAGCTAAGCAGCGTCGGGCCAGGTTAGTACTTGGATGGGAGACCGCCTGGGAATACCCGGTGCCGTAAGCATTTTGGCCCTCTGAGCAGCAGGCCTCACCTGGTCCTCCTCCCTCATGTTTCACTCCCTCTGTCAACACCCAATGTCCCTCGGGAGAATAAAGTTGTATCTTATCTTATCTTATATGAAAGCATACATTCAGAAAATGAGTATTGCACATGGTCATAATATGAGATGATTGAATGCACATGAGGAGTGAAGTACACGAGCCACTGTGTGACGATGATGATGATGATGATGATGATGATGATGATGAAAGTGAGCGTCAGAGATGTTAGTGGTCCCTCTTTATGTTCTATGTGATGATTATCAGTTTCATTAGGTAAGACTTCATCATCCAGAAATGTGTGTTTCTGATGAAGGCATCATGTAAATTGTGATATACATGAACTTGAGTGTAGTCATGTGTACACGGTGACTTGAACTGGGTCTGTCTCACCTATAAAGAGCCTCTGTGTGGCTGCTCTCCTCGTTTACGACCATACCACTCTGAACACGCCCGATCTCTTCTGATCTCAGCAGCTAAGCAGCGTCGGGCCAGGTTAATACTTGGATGGGAGTTCGCCTGGGAATACCTGGTGCCGTTAGCATTTTGGCCCTCTGAGCAGCAGGCCTCACCTGGTCCTCCTTCCTCATGTTTAACTCACTCTGTGAACACGCAAGTTCCCTCGGGAGAATAAAGTTGTGTCTTATCTTATCTTATATGAAAGCATACATTCAGAAAATGAGTATTGCACATGGGCATAATATGAGAAGATTGAATGCACATGAGAAGTGAAGTACACGAGCCACTTTGTGACGATGATGATGATGATGATGAAAGTGAGCGTCAGAGATGTAAGTGGTCCCTCTGTATCTTCTATGTGATGATTATCAGTTTCATTAGGTAAGACTTCATTATCCAGAAATGTGTGTTTCTGATGAAGGCATCATGTAAATTGTGATATACATGAACTTGAGTGTAGTCATGGGTACACGGTGACTTGAACTGGGTCCGTCTCACCTATAACGAGCCTCTGTGTGGCTGCTCTCCTCGTTTACGGCCATACCACTCTGAACACGCCCGATCTCGTCTGATCTCGGAAGCTAATCAGCGTCGGGCCAGGTTAGTACTTGGATGGGAGACCGCCTGGGAATACCTGGTGCCGTAAGCATTTTGGCCCTCTGAGCAGCAGGCCTCACCTGGTCCTCCTCCCTCATGTTTCACCCCCCATGTCAACACGCAATTTCCCTCGGGAGAATAAAGTTGTGTCTTATCTTATCTGAAATGTTAGTGTTCTTCTGATGAAGGCATCATGTAAATTGTGATATACATGAACTTGAGTGTAGTCATGTGTACACGGTGACTTGAACTGGGTCTGTCTCACCTATAAAGATCCTCTGTGTGGCTGCTCTCCTTGTTTACGGCCATACCACTCTGAACACGCCCGATCTCGTCTGATCTCGGAAGCTAATCAGCGTCGGTCCAGGTTAGTACTTGGATGGGAGACCGCTTGGGAATACCCGGTGCCGTAAGCATTTTGGCCCTCTGAGCAGCAGGCCTCACCTGGTCCTCCTCCCTCATGTTTCACTCACTCTGTGAAAACGCAAGTTCCCTCGGGAGAATAAAGTTGTATCTTATCTTATCTTATATGAAAGCATACATTCAGAAAATGAGTATTGCACATGGGCATAATATGAGATGATTGAATGCACATGAGAAGTGTAGTACACGAGCCACTGTGTGACGATGATGATGATGATGATGATGATGATGATGATGAAAGTGAGCATCAGAGATGTTAGTGGTCCCTCGTTATGTTCTATGTGATGATTATCAGTTTCATTTGGTTAGACCTCATTATCCAGAAATGTGTTCTTCTGATGAAGGCATCATGTAAATTGTGATTTACATGAACTTGAGTGTAGTCATGTGTACACGGTGACTTGAACTGGGTCTGTCTCACCTATAAAGAGCCTCTGTGTGGCTGCTCTCCTTGTTTACGGCCATACCACTATGAACACGCCTGATCTCGTCTGATCTCGGAAGCTAAGCAGCGTCGGGCAAGGTTAGTACTTGGATGGGAGACCGCCTAGGAATACCCATTGCCGTAAACATTTTGTCCCTCTGAGCAGCAGGCCTCACCTGGTCCTCCTCCCTCATGTTTCAATTCCTCTGTCAACACCCAATTTCCCTCGGGAGAATAAAGTTGTATCTTATCTTATCTTATATGAAAGCATACATTCAGAAAATGAGTATTGCACATGGGCATAATATGAGAAGATTGAATACACATGAGAAGTGAAGTACACGAGCCACTGTGTGACAATGATGATAATGATGATGATGAAAGTGAGCGTCAGAGATGTTAGTGGTCCCTCTGTATGTTCTATGTGATGATTATCAGTCTCATTAGGTAAGACTTCATTATCCAGAAATGTGTGTTTCTGATGAAGGCATCATGTAAATTGTGATATACATGAACTTGAGTGTAGTCATGTGTACACGGTGACTTGAAAAGGGTCTGTCTCACCTATAAAGAGCATCTGTGTGGCTGCTCTCCTCGTTTACGGCCATACCACTCTGAACACGCCCGATCTCGTCTGATCTCGGAAGCTAATCAGCGTCGGGCAAAGTTAGTACTTGGATGGGAGACCGCCTGGGAATACCGGGTTCCGTAAGCATTTTGGCCCTCTGAGCAGCAGGCCTCACCTGGTCCTCCTCCCTCATGTTTCACTCCCTTTGTCAACACGCAATTTCCCTCGGGAGAATAAAGTTCTGTCATTTCTTATCTGAAATGTTAGTGTTCTTCTGATGAAGGCATCATGTAAATTGTGATATACATGAACTTGAGTGTAGTCATGTGTACACGGTGACTTGAACTGGGTCTGTCTCACCTATAAAGAGCCTCTGTGTGGCTGCTCTCCTCGTTTACGGCCATACCACTCTGAACACGCCCGATCTCGTCTGATCTCGGAAGCTAATCAGCGTCGGGCCAGGTTAGTACTTGGATGGGAGACGGCCTGGGAATACCCGGTGCCATAAGCATTTTGGCCCTCTGAGCAGCAGGCCTCACCTGGTCCTCCTCACTCATGTTTCACTCCCTCTGTCAACACCCAATGTCCCTCGGGAGAATAAAGTTGTATCTTATCTTATCTTATATGAAAGCATACATTCAGAAAATGAGTATTGCACATGGGCATAATATGAGAAGATTGAATGCACATGAGAAGTGAAGTACACGAGCCACTGTGTGACGATGATGATGATGATGATGATGATGATGATGAAAGTGAGCGTCAGAGATGTTAGTGGTCCCTCTGTATGTTCTATGTGATGATTATCAGTTTCATTAGGTAAGACTTCATTATCCAGAAATGTGTGTTTCTGATGAAGGCATCATGTAAATTGTGATATACATGAACTTGAGTGTAGTCATGTGTACACGGTGACTTGAACTGGGTCTGTCTCACCTATAAAGAGTCTCTGTGTGGCTGCTCCCCTCGTTTACGGCCATACCACTCTGAACACGGAAGTAAGAGGAGGTGTGTGTGAGCTCCAGGCGTGCGTGTATTTTGACTGATCCTGTGCGGCAATTTTGATTTTGAGTTTGAACTGTGGCGTTTCTTTAAGCCCAGATTTTTCGTTTCTTTGATAGCTCTGTTTTTGGAGCCACCCCCAGCAGTTTTGACTGTCTGGGGGACACTTTAAGTTATTTATTTGTTTGTTTGGTTTTGGTTTTTCCTGATGGAAAATAGTTTATACTGTGCTCCAAGTATGGTGAGAACCAGAGGAAAGGGAGCCAGAGTCGCTGCACCGGGCCCGGACCGGACGGCCGAGGCAAACGAGCCGATGGTGGAAGACGATCGGGCGTACAGGACCGTGGACGGTCAGAATATGACGGGAGAAATGGAGGACACACGTGCGGTGACAGCTCCTGACGTAGCCGAAAATGCGCAAGGAGGAAGAGGGCAGGAGAGAGAAATCATCAGAGAGGAAGAGATACGGATTTTTAAGGATAAAGCTGAAGAGTTTCAGCAAAATTTAACGCTCGCCCTGGAGCTGATTGGAGAAGATAAAGTGACCGCAATGGAGCTGATCCAGGCAATACAAGACACTTGTGGGAAAATCATCGCCTGCCGGTACACGGGCAGAAATAAATATGAGATCACAATGAATCACCCGAACGGGAAAGAAAGACTATTGGACGGCAGAAAAATTGGACAGACCGCGATCATGTCCAAGGAGTTATGTAATGATGAGCTGGTGGTCTCGTTTCTGGGGCTGCCGGCGTATATCACGGACAGCGTCATTCTGGGCAAGCTGAACAGCTGGGGAGTGAGTGCAGTATCCCCGATCATCAGGAGAATGTGGCCGGGAACTAGAATTGCTGACGGAACAAGATACGTGAAAGTTAAATTCACGGAGACGGTCCAATCACTTCCATATTCGACCAAGTTTGAGACGGCTTTTGGAGCAGAGTTCTTCAGAGTTTTGCACGACAAACAGGTGAAAGTGTGCAGACAGTGCATACAGACTGGTCATATCCTGAGGGACTGTCCAGATTTCCTTTGTAGAAAATGTGGAGAGCAGGGGCACTATGCAAGGGAGTGCATGGGCAGAGGGAACAAATGCCAGAGCTGCAAAAAGGAGAGCAGCAGATGTGTTTGTGAGGACGTTGATCATGCTCCAGGGACGGGAGGAAAGCAACGTGAGGAGCAGGAAGAATCGAGAGAGAATATCTCTGAGAGGGAGGAGACCGAGAAGGATCGTGCGGAGGGGGAAGCGGAGAAAGGAAGAGACATACTGGAGTCGGACGGAGAGCAAGGAATGGAGGTGAGAGGATCGACAGCTGAGGTGCCGGGACATGGAGACGCAGCAGAGGGGCAGAGTGTGGATACATCGGAGAGAAAGGAGAGGAAGGTGAAAATTGTTCAACTTCAGCGACCCCCAGAATCAGACTCAGAGATATGCTTGACGGGGTCTCAAGAGTCGGGGAACTCGGAGTCTGATATGGACCTCGGAAACAGCCAGGAGCTGGGGAAGAGAAGACTGCAATGGATGCTGAAGACAAGGGGATCAAAAAGAGGAAAAAGTAAGACGTGAACTGTAGCATAAAGATGATGGGCCTGATTTATCTCTATGTATTTACAATGTTAAAAATACTATCGCAAAACACAAACGGCTTAAGATGTATTAACAAGATGAGAGATGTTTTAAGGGTGGATACTTTTGACATCCTCTGTGTACAAGAGACTAAGTGGACAAGGGAGTGGAGAAGCTATCTGAGGGATACATGGGCTGGAAAAGTGTGGGCAAACAACGGTGTAAATGGACGAGCCGGAGTCGCTATTTTTGCTAAAGGAGATAAGATCCAAAATGTTAAGGAAATAGTGAAGGATGATGAGGGAAGGGTGATCGGTATTGAATTTATTTACAGGAATGTGCTTTACAAACTTTTGAATATTTATGCACCGAATGAGGACAACAAGCGTGGAATTTTCTTTGATCAACTAAAACCGCATTTGGGAGGGAACATTTGTGTAGTGGGGGATTTTAACTGTGCACTTACGAGATTGGATATATCAAGCAACAATACATACAAAAGTGATATAAGTAGGAAATCGCTAAATGAGCTTTTTGACTATTTCAACCTGGTAGATCTGTGGAGGGTGCGCAATATGGGAGAAAGGGGCTTTTCCAGACGACAGACGGTTCTGGGGAAACTTAAACAGTCCAGGATTGACTTATGTCTATTAGCATCTGGGCTGGAAAAAAAGATTTCAAAATGCTGGTATGAGTTCACAGGGTTTAGCGATCATGCAAGGTTATGGGTGGAGCTGGGGGAGAAAGAGCACAAAGGTGGAGGGTTATGGTGTTTAAATAACAGTGTTTTGCTGGATGGAAAATATAGGGAGAAAGTTGAAAATCTACTGAAAGAAAGAAAAAGAGAACTGCAGGGTGAGGGTTGTATAAATATGGGGGAGTGGTGGGAGGAGGTGAAATTGCACATCAAAAAAGTGACAATAAACTATTGTAAAAATAAAATGGAGAAGGAAAGAAGGACTGAGTATAGTTTAAGAGACCAGATTAATAAAGAGCTGGAAAGGTCGATTGCAGAGGAAAACTTCAACAATCTAAAATATCTCATGCTGAGAAAACAATTAGATGAGCTTGAGAAGAAACGGAGCAGAGGGGCAGCTATCAGATCGAGGATGAAGGATATTTTAGAAGGGGAAAAGAATACAAGTTTCTTTTTAGGGCTTGAAAAAAGACAGCAAAAGAAAGCTCATCTGCAAAACCTGAAAAATGAAGAGGGTA
Organism: Genypterus blacodes; assembly: GCF_046128005.1. Lineage (NCBI taxonomy): Eukaryota > Metazoa > Chordata > Actinopteri > Ophidiiformes > Ophidiidae > Genypterus > Genypterus blacodes. The sequence continues at coordinate 1,273,934 of NW_027466832.1, forward strand.
AGACAATGGAGAAGACAGAGGAAATGCTGGAGGTGGCTCATAAACATTTTAAAACACTTTTTTCAAAGATGGAGGTAAACTCTACAGACCACAGTGTTTTTGAAGGGATAGAAAAAAAATTAGGGGAAGATGACAGAGCAGACTGTGATAAAAACATAACAGAGGAAGAATTGGAAAGAGCAATAAATGGTTTGAATAAGAACAAAAGTCCAGGGCTGGATGGGTTATCGGGGGAATTTTACATCACCTTTAAACAGGTGATGAAGCCAATTCTCCTGAGAATCTTTCAATGCATGGAGCGGGAGGGGAAAGCATCTGGGGACTTCTTCACGGGGCTAATCCGAGTGGTGTATAAGAATAAGGGTGACAAAGGTGATTTGGGGAATTATAGGCCAATTAGTCTGCTAAATACAGATTATAAAATACTGGCTAAAATCCTGGCAAACAGATTGAAGGAGGTGATAGGCACAGTGGTGAATCCCTGTCAGTGTTATGGTGTGGTAGGGAGAGACATTAGTGACATCATCTTATCGATCCAGGACATCTTTGACAAAATGAATCAGAAGGGAGGGCTGTACATAGGGGTTGATTTAGAGAAGGCGTTTGATAGGGTGGATCATGATTTTTTGTTTAAAACACTGGAAAAGATGGGTTTCGGGGAAGGTTTCACTAAATGGATTAGGTTAATATATAGGAATGCCATCAGTAGGGTGAAAATAAACGGGAGGTTAACTGAGAGCTTCGCTCTGGAGAGGTCAATCAGGCAAGGATGCCCGCTTTCAGCTATGTTATACTCCATAGCGGCAGAACCCTTGTCTGCCCTCATTAGGAGGGACCCAGGGATTTTGGGGATTGAAATGGAAGATAAAACGGACACGAAAATCTACCAGTACGCAGATGACATAAGTATTACGGTTAGGAATGAGAGGAGTGTAGACAGGGTGCTGCAGCATGTAGAGTGCTATGAGAGGGTATCTGGGGCCAAAATCAATGCGGAAAAAACCGAGCTAATGGGCTTTGGTGATGGTTTCGATTGTGTAAATAAATGGAATTTTGTAAAGAGAAATGAAATGGTGAAGGTTTTGGGTGTATACGTAGGTAAGAATCGAGATGCAGCAACAAAACAAACGTGGGGTGAAATAGAGGGAAAAATCAAAATGCGATTGGATTTCTGGTCCGGGAGGAAATTGAATCTAAGGGGTAAAGTGATAGTAACTAACGCCCTCCTCCTGTCCAAGTGTCAGTATGCGCTAAGAGTCTGTGAAATGCCGGACAGGGTAATAGGAAAGCTGAATGACATGATGAGTGCTTTCATCTGGAATAAAAAACAGCATTTGATAGCCAGGAAGGTGCTCATCAATGGGCAGAAGGAGGGCGGTTTGAAATTGGTGGACCTGAAAAGTAAAAAGCTTAGTGCACGGATTCGACTGTTAGGGAAATTTATGGGAAACGCAAAGATTTACGCGTGGCAGAAGTGCCTCGACTCTTGCCTACAGGGGTGGGATAATAGAGGAGTGTTTAATCTATGTAGGGAAACGGAGCAAAGGGAAAGAGCACAGGTTAATGCATTTACAGGGGAAATACTTGAAGCGTGGAATATTTTACTGGGGGATTTAAAGTTTAGATGTGAGACTGCGGAGCAGGTGTTACACCAACCAGTTTTCAGAAATCCGGCAATAAGGTGTCAGGGGAAGGTATTTTCAGGGAGGTACTTGGAGGAACTAGGTTTAAATCAGGTGAAGCACTTTATCCAAAGAGGTGGTGGATTTCTGCAGGAGGAAGTAATCCAGGAGGTCAGGGGAAGATTAGGGAAAGTGAGACCAATAGAGATCAAAAGACTATGCCAGAGAATTTCAGAGGGGTTACCTCGTAGCTGGGTGGCGCTGGTGAAGGGGAGGAGGGCAGAGAAGGCTCTGGAGTTGGTCAGTTTCTCCCTCATCCAAGGAGGGAAAGAGCATGACATACGATCAGTTAACTCCAAGATACTATATAGAGTGTTTTTGGGAAAGGAAAAGAAGAAAGCGGCAGCTGAGGAAGTATGGCTAAGGCAGTTCCATGGGCTTAAGAGGGAGCACATTTGGTCAGATCTAAATGTGAAGTTCATTTCATCAGAGTGCTTTGATACAAATTTCAGGCTCAGACACAATAGAATATTTGTCAATTTGGTGCTAAACCAGATAAATAGACTCAACAGCAAGGTTTGTGATATATGTGAGGTGGAAGTGGAGACATTTAGGCACTTTATTTTTGAATGTAAGGAGTTAAAAGTGTTTTTTGAGAAACTGGACCAATGCTTTCAAAAATGTAGAGTCACAATCACGGAAAAGGAAAAATGGGAGAGGTTTTTTCTATTTGGGTATAAGGAAAGGAAAGCAGGGGTGAACAAATGGCTTATCAATTACATTCTGAGTTATGCCAAACATGTCATCAGACTTCGGAGAAACTATTCACATTTCGAGGACAAAAAAGTGAACATCTGGAGTTTTTTCTGTAACTTTATGAAAAGGAATGTGAGTCTGCTGTGGGATGGTGGGGACAAGAATTTCAAACAAAAGGTGCTGGAAGATAACTGTCTATTTGTGTGTGGAAATCAGGGTGGGGTGCAAATGTCAATAGGTCAAGGGTGAGGGGTGATGGGTGAAGGAAAAAAAAAAAAAAAAAAAGATGTGATGAATGGTGTTATGGATTGTTGGAAATAATTTGATTTGATTTGAAATGACTTGTATTTACTTGTGTAAAATGTATTTGTTAAAAATATTTATTTTTTGATAATAAAAGAAAAAAAAAAAAAACATGCCCGATCTCGTCTGATCTCGGAAGCTAAGCAGCGTCGGGCCAGGTTAGTACTTGGATGAGAGACCGCCTGGGAATACCCGGTGCCGTAAGCACTTTGGCCCTCTGAGCAGCAGGCCTCACCTGGTCCTCCTCCCTCATGTTTCACTCCCTCTGTCAACACCCAATGTCCCTCGGGAGAATAATGTTGTATCTTATCTTATCTTATATGAAAGCATACATTCAGAAAATGAGTATTGCACATGGGCATAATATGAGAAGATTGAATGCACATGAGAAGTGAAGTACACGAGCCACTGTGTGACGATGATGATGATGACGATGATGATGATGATGAAACTGAGCGTCAGAGATGTTAGTGGTCCCTCTTTATGTTCTATATGATGATTATCAGTTTCATTAGGTAAGACTTCATTATCCAGAAATGTGTGTTTCTGATGAAGGCATCATGTAAATTGTGATATACATGAACTTGAGTGTAGTCATGTGTACACGGTGACTTGAACTGGGTCTGTCTCACCTATGAAGAGCCTCTGTGTGGCTGCTCTCCTCGTTTACGGCCATACCACTCTGAACACGCCCGATCTCGTCTGATCTCAGAAGCTAAGCAGCGTCAGGCCAGGTTAGTACTTGGATGGGAGACCGCCTGGGAATACCCGGTGCCGTAAGCATTTTGGCCCTCTGAGCAGCAGGCCTCACCTGGTCTTCCTCCCTCATGTTTCACTCCCTCTGTCAACACGCAATTTCACTCGGGAGAATAAAGTTGTATCTTATCTTATCATATATGAAAGCATACATTCAGAAAATGAGTATTGCACATGGTCATAATATGAGATGATTGAATGCACATTAGAATTGAAGTACACGAGCCACTGTGTGACGATGATGATTATGATGATGATGATGATGATGACAGTGAGCGTCAGAGATGTTAGTGGTCCCTCTTTATCTTCTATGTGATGATTATCAGTTTCATTAGGCAAGACTTCATTATCCAGAAATGTGTGTTTCTGATGAAGGCATCATGTAAATTGTGATATACATGAACTTGAGTGTAGTCATGTGTACACGGTGACTTGAACTGGGTCTGTCTCACCTATAAAGAGCCTTTGTGTGGCTGCTCTCCTTGTTTACAGCCATACCACTCTGAACACGCCTGATCTCGTCTGATCTCGGAAGCTAAGCAGCGTCGGGCCAGGTTAGTACTTGGATGGGAGACTGCCTGGGAACACCCGGTGCCGTAAGCATTTTGGCCCTCTGAGCAGCAGGCCTCACCTGGTCCTCCTCCCTCATGTTTCACTTCCTCTGTCAACACGCAATTTCCCTCGGGAGAATAAAGTTGTATCTTATCTTATCTGAAATGTTAGTGTTCTTCTGATGAAGATATCATGTAAATTGTGATATACATGAACTTGAGTGTAGTCATGTGTACACGGTCACTTGAACTTGGTCTGTCTCACCTATAAAGAGCCTCTGTGTGGCTGCTCTCCTGTTTTACGGCCATACCACTCTGAACACGCCCGATCTCGTCTGATCTCAGAAGCTAAGCAGCGTTGGGCCATGTTTGTACTTGGATGGGAGACCGCCTGGGAATACCCAGTGCCGTTAGCTTTTTGGCCCTCTGAGCAGCAGGCCTCACCTGGTCTTCCTCCCTCATGTTTCACTCCCTCTGTCAACACGCAATTTCACTCGGGAGAATAAAGTTGTATCTTATCTTATCATATATGAAAGCATACATTCAGAAAATGAGTATTGCACATGGTCATAATATGAGATGATTGAATGCACATGAGAATTGAAGTACACGAGCCACTGTGTGACGATGATGATTATGATGATGATGATGATGATGACAGTGAGCGTCAGAGATGTTAGTGGTCCCTCTTTATCTTCTATGTGATGATTATCAGTTTCATTAGGCAAGAATTCATTATCCAGAAATGTGTGTTTCTGATGAAGGCATCATGTAAATTGTGATATACATGAACTTGAGTGTAGTCATGTGTACACGGTGACTTGAACTGGGTCTGTCTCACCTATAAAGAGCCTTTGTGTGGCTGCTCTCCTTGTTTACAGCCATACCACTCTGAACACGCCTGATCTCGTCTGATCTCGGAAGCTAAGCAGCGTCGGGCCAGGTTAGTACTTGGATGGGAGACCGCCTGGGAATACCCGGTGCCGTAAGCATTTTGGCCCTCTGAGCAGCAGGCCTCACCTGGTCCTCCTCCCTCATGATTCACTTCCTCTGTCAACACGCAATTTCCCTCGGGAGAATGAAGTTGTATCTTATCTTATCATATATGAAAGCATACATTCAGAAAATGAGTATTGCACATGGTCATAATATGAGAAGATTGAATGCACATGAGAAGTGAAGTACACGAGCCACTGTGTGACGATGATGATGATGAAAGTGAGCGTCAGAGATGTTAGTGGTCCCTCTGTATGTTCTATGTGATGATTATCAGTTTCATTAGGTAAGACTTCATTATCCAGAAATGTGTGTTTCTGATGAAGGCATCATGTAAATTGTGATATACATGAACTTGAGTGTAGTCATGTGTACACGGTGACTTGAACTGGGTCTGTCTCACCTATAAAGAGTCTCTGTGTGGCTGCTCCCCTCGTTTACGGCCATACCACTCTGAACACGCCCGATCTCGTCTGATCTCAGAAGCTAAGCAGCGTTGGGCCAGGTTAGTACTTGGATGGGAGACCGCCTGGGAATACCCGGTGCCGTAAGCATTTTGGCCCTTTGAGCAGCAGGCCTCACCTGGTCCTCCTCCCTCATGTTTCACTCCCTCTGTCAACACCCAATGTCCCTCGGGAGAATAAAGTTGTATCTTATCTTATCTTATATGAAAGCATACATTCAGAAAATGAGTATTGCACATGGGCATAATATGAGATGATTGAATGCACATGAGAATTGAAGTACACGAGCCACTGTGTGACGATGATGATTATGATGATGATGATGATGATGACAGTGAGCGTCAGAGATGTTAGTGGTCCCTCTTTATCTTCTATGTGATGATTATCAGTTTCATTAGGCAAGACTTCATGATCCAGAAATGTGTGTTTCTGATGAAGGCATCATGTAAATTGTGATATACATGAACTTGAGTGTAGTCATGTGTACACGGTGACTTGAACTGGGTCTGTCTCACCTATAAAGAGCCTTTGTGTGGCTGCTCTCCTCGTTTACGGCCATACCACTCTGAACATGCCCGATCTCGTCTGATCTCGGAAGCTAAGCAGCGTCGGGCCAGGTTAGTACTTGGATGGGAGACCGCCTGGGAACACCCGGTGCCGTAAGCATTTTGGCCCTCTGAGCAGCAGGCCTCACCTGGTCTTCCTCCCTCATGTTTCACTTCCTCTGTCAACACCCAATTTCCCTCGGGAGAATAAAGTTGTATCTTATCTTATCTTATATGAAAGCATACATTCAGAAAATGAGTATTGCACATGGTCATAATATGAGAAGATTGAATGCACATGAGAAGTGAAGTACACGAGCCACTGTGTGACGATGATGATGATGAAAGTGAGCGTCAGAGATGTTAGTGGTCCCTCTGTATGTTCTATGTGATGATTATCAGTTTCATTAGGTAAGACTTCATTATCCAGAAATGTGTGTTTCTGATGAAGGCATCATGTAAATTGTGATATTGTGGTGATTATACATAATTCCCCCTCGGACTATGGTGTGGGTAGGTGTGTTCCCCACGGTGGTTAAAAGGGCGAGGACTTCCGGTCCGTAGGTGTTGTTGTTCTGCTGTATTGATTGTACGAGACGAGTGAATCCGCATGTCTATAAAGTGGACGTTAAAACTCAATACGCCGCCTCCGACTCCCGTCCTTCGGCACTACACTGGTGACCCTGACGCGAGTCTCGACGAAGTATCCGAGACTGGACTGAACATGGCCGTTTTTCTCAAATTGCCGGAGTTTTGGGAGACGTCCGCGGCGGCATGGTTCGCACAGACGGAAGCTCAATTCGCCCTCCGCGGGATAACGGATGACGACACACGCTATTTCCATGTCGTCTCCGCACTGGGGAGCTCTACAGCGGCCCGGACAGTGGGGTGTATTACTTCTCTTCCTGCCCTGGAGAAATATGCAGCATTCAAGACTCTCCTGCTCAAAACCTTCGAGCTGTCACGGCCGGAACGAGCCCGACGCCTGTTCGCTATTCACGGCCTCGGAGACAGTAAGCCCTCAGAGCACATGGAGATGATGCTGAACCTGCTAGGTAAAGAAGAGCCAAATTTCCTGTTCATGGAACTGTTCCTTCGGCACATGCCGCCACACGTGCAAACAGCCTTAACTAATACAACTATCACGGAGCCACGAGCTTTCGCCGAGGAGGCTGATCGCTTTTTCCTGGCTACCCAGCGTTTCGCCCCTGAGGTGCTAGCCCCGACGCGCAGCTACATGCCCCCCAGCAGAGGAATGCTAACTACAGGAGACCCTGTGACTGCTGACGGCCGCACAAATTCAGGCATGTGCTACTTCCATGCGCGTTTCGGCGCTAAAGCTAAGAGATGCCGGCCCCCTTGCAACTATGGACCGGCGGGAAACGACAGGGCCCACGTTCAGTTGTAGCCGTGAGCGTGGGTGCAACAAGCAGACTACTATTCATTAAGGACACCCTCTCCAGGCGTAACTTCCTCTGCGACACCGGAGCTAACAGGAGCATTTTGCCGGCCACGAGGAGTGACACCGCCAGCGGAGGCTACGGCCCCCCATTGACGTCTGCTAACGACACCCCTATCCGCACCTATGGCACAAAGACTGTGAACCTGTGTCTCGAGGGCCGGCAGTTTACGTGGGATTTTGTTACGGCCGACATTTCCTTCCCCATCCTCGGTGCGGATTTCCTGTGCGCTCACGGACTACTAGTGGACGTCAAGAACAGCCGCTTGGTAGACGCATTGACATTCTCCTCGCTTGCTTGTGTCCGCGGTGAGGCAACATACGGCGGACTCTCCAGCTCTCTTGCTGAGGGGGACAGATATCAACGCCTACTTGGTGAGTTTCCCAGCCTGACGAAGCCCACCTTTTCCGCCACTACCATCAAGCACGGGGTTGAACACCACATTGACACTAAGGGCCCCCCGGTCTACGCTAGGGCCCGGCGGCTCAATCCTGTCAGGCTGGCAGTCGCCAGGTCAGAGTTTGCCAACATGGAGTGCCTGGGCATTATCCACCGCTCTGACAGCCCATGGGCCTCACCCCTCCACATCGTCCCTAAACCAGATGGTGGTTGTCGTCCGTGCGGAGACTACCGCCGCCTTAACGACGCTACCACACCGGACCGCTACCCGGTCCCCCACATCCAGGATTTCTCCGCACATCTGGCTGGCAAACTGGTTTTCTCCAAAGTGGATCTGGTGCGGGGCTACCACCAAGTCCCGGTGCACCCTGCAGACATCCCCAAAACGGCGGTGGTCACGCCGTTCGGACTGTTTGAGTTCCTGCGGATGCCGTTTGGACTTAAGAACGCTGCACAGTCTTTCCAGCGGTTGATGGATTCGGCGCTAAGAGACATGCCGTTCATTTTCGTTTACCTAGACGATATTCTCGTTGCCAGCTCCTCGGAGGGAGAGCACCAAGTACACCTCCGGGATCTCTTCAAAAGGCTCGACCAGCACGGCTTGATTATCAACCCTGCGAAGTGCGTGTTCGGGTTGCCCTCCATCCAATTCCTCGGACATCTGGTGAGCAAAGAGGGGGCTGCCACCCTCCCGGCAAAGGTGGAGGCCGTGTCCGCCTTTCCAAGACCGCACACAGCTCGTGCACTCCGGGAGTTTCTGGGGATGGTGACCTTTTATCACCGGTTCATCCGCCGGGCCGCCCACACTATGCGCCCGCTATACGAGGCTCTTAAGGGTAAGTCCCCCGGTCAGGCCGTCGACTGGACGGCTGAGAGGGATGCCGCGTTCGATGCCACCAAAGCCGCCCTGAGCCAAGCCACCATGCTGGCCCACCCGTCGCACAAGGCCCCCATCGCTATCACCACGGACGCGTCTGATTATGCTGTGGGAGCGGTGCACGAGCAATGGGTCGACGGCGCCTGGCAGCCACTCGCCTTTTTCAGCCGCCAGTTGACCCCCAGGGAGCGCAAGTACAGTGCGTTTGACAGAGAGCTCCTCGGCCTCTGGTTGGCAGTCCGCCATTTCAGGTTCCTGCTGGAAGGTCGAGAGTTTACGGCATTCGTGGACCATAAGCCGCTCACGTTCTGCATGTCCAAGGTGGCCGAGCCGTGGTCGGCCCGCCAGCAGCGTCAGCTCTACTTCATATCGGAATACACCACGGACATCTGACACGTCGCCGGAAAGGACAACGTGGTGCTCTGTGTGGCTGCTCTCCTCGTTTACGGCCATACCACTCTGAACACGCCCGATCTCGTCTGATCTCGGAAGCTAAGTAGCGGCGGGCCAGGTTAGTACTTGGATGGGAGACCGCCTGGGAATACCCGGTGCCGTAAGCATTTTGGCCCTCTGAGCAGCAGGCCTCACCGGGTCCTCCTCCCTCATGTTTCACTCCCTCTGTAAACACGCAATTTCCCTCGGGAGAATAAAGTTGTATCTTATCTTATCTTATATGAAAGCATACATTCAGAAAATGAGTATTGCACATGGGCATAATATGAGAAGATTGAATGCACATGAGAAGTGAAGTACACGAGCCACTGTGTGACGATGATGATGATGACGATGATGATGATGATGATGATGAAAGTGAGCGTCAGAGATGTTAGTGGTCCCTCTTTATGTTCTATGTGATGATTATCAGTTTCATTAGGTATACTTTATTATCCAGAAATGTGTGTTTCTGATGAAGGCATCATGTAAATTGTGATATACATGAACTTGAGTGTAGTCATGTGTACACGGTGACATGAACTGGGTCTGTCTCACCTATAAAGAGCCTCTGTGTGGCTGCTCTCCTCGTTTATGGCCATACCACTCTGAACACGCCCGATCTCGTCTGATCTCGGAAGCTAAGCAGCGTCCGGCCAGGTTAGTACTTGGATGGGAGACCGCCTGGGAATACCCGGTGCCATAAGCATTTTGGCCTCTCTGAGCAGCAGGCCTCACCTGGTCCTCCTCCCTCATGTTTCACTCCCTCTGTCAACACGCAATTTCCCTCGGGAGAATAAAGTTGTATCTTATCTTATCTTATATGAAAGCATACATTCAGAAAATGAGTATTGCACATGGTCATAATATGAGAAGATTGAATGCACATGAGAAGTGAAGAACACGAGCCACTGTGTGACAATGATGATGATGAGGATGAAAGTGAGCGTCAGAGATGTAAGTGGTCCCTCTGTATGTTCTATGTGATGATTATCAGTTTCATTAGGTAAGACTTCATAATCCAGAAATGTGTGTTTCTGATGAAGGCATCATGTAAATTGTGATATACATGAACGTAAGTGTAGTCATGTGTACACGGTGACTTGAACTGGGTCTGTCTCACCTATAAAGAGCCTCTGTGTGGCTGCTCTCCTCGTTTACGGCCATACCACTCTGAACACGCCCGATCTCGTCTGATCTCAGAAGCTAAGCAGCGTCGGGCCAGGTAAGTACTTGGATGGGAGGCCGCCTGGGAATACCCGGTGCAGTAAACATTTTGGCCATCTGAGCAGCAGGCCTCACCTGGTCCTCCTCCCTCATGTTTCACTCCCTCTGTGAACACGCAATTTCCCTCGGGAGAATAAAGTTGTATCTTATCTTATCTGAAATGTTAGTGTTCTTCTGATGAAGGCATCATGTAAATTGTGATATACATGAACTTGAGTGTAGTCATGCGTACACAGTGACTTGAACTGGGTCTGTCTCACCTATAAAGAGCCTCTGTGTGGCTGCTCTCCTTTTTTACGGCCATACCACTCTGAACACGCCTGATCTCGTCTGATCTCGGAAGCTAAGCAGCGTCGGGCCAGGTTAGTACTTGGATGGGAGACCGCCTGGGAATACCCGGTGCCGTGAGCATTTTGGCCCTCTGAGCAGCAGGCCTCACCTGGTCCTCCTCCCTCATGTTTCACTCCCTCTGTCAACACCCAATGTCCCTCGGGAGAATAAAGTTGTATCTTATCTTATCTTACATGAAAGCATACATTCAGAAAATGAGTATTGCACATGGGCACAATATGAGATGATTGAATGCACATGAGAAGTGAAGAACACGAGCCACTGTGTGACGATGATGATGATGACGATGATGATGATGATGAAAGTGAGCGTCAGAGATGTTAGTGGTCCCTCTTTATGTTCTATATGATGATTATCAGTTTCATTAGGTAAGACTTCATTATCCAGAAATGTGTGTTTCTGATGAGGGCATCATGTAAATTGTGATATACATGAACTTGAGTGTAGTCATGTGTACACGGTGACTTGAACTGGGTCTGTCTCACCTATGAAGAGCCTCTGTGTGGCTGCTCTCCTCGTTTACGGCCATACCACTCTGAACACGCCCGATCTCGTCTGATCTCAGAAGCTAAGCAGCGTCAGGCCAGGTTAGTACTTGAATGGGAGACTGCCTGGGAATACCCGGTGCCGTAAGCATTTTGGCCCAATGAGCAGCAGGCCTCACCTGGTCTTCCTCCCTCATGTTTCACTCCCTCTGTGAACACGCAAGTTCCCTCGGGAGAATAAAGTTGCATCTTATCTTATCTTATATGAAAGCATACATTCAGAAAATGAGTATTGCACATGGGCATAATATGAGATGATTGAATGCACATGAGAAGTGAAGTACACGAGCCACTGTGTGACGATGATGATGATGATGATGATGATGATGATGATGATGATGAAAGTGAGCGTCAGAGATGTTAGTGGTCCCTCTGTATGTTCTATGTGATGATTATCAGTTTCATTAGGTAAGACTTCATTATCCAGAAATGTGTGTTTCTGATGAAGGCATCATGTAAATTGTGATATACATGAACTTGAGTGTAGTCATGTGTACACGGTGACTTGAACTGGGTCTGTCTCACCTATAAAGAGCCTCTGTGTGGCTGCTCTCCTCGTTTACGGCCATACCACTCTGAACACGCCCGATCTCGTCTGATCTCGGAAGCTAATCAGCGTCGGGCCAGGTTAGTACTTGGATGGGAGACCGCCTGGGAACACCCGGTGCCGTAAGCATTTTGGCCCTCTGAGCAGCAGGCCTCACCTGGTCCTCCTCCCTCATGTTTCACTCCCTCTGTCAACACGCAATTTCCCTCGGGAGAATAAAGTTGTGTCTTATCTTATCTGAAATGTTAGTGTTCTTCTGATGAAGGCATCATGTAAATTGTGATATACATGAACTTGAGTGTAGTCATGTGTACACGGTGACTTGAACTGGGTCTGTCTCACCTATAAAGAGCCTCTGTGTGGCTGCTCTCCTCGTTTATGGCCATACCACTCTGAACACGCCCGATCTCTTCTGATCTCGGAAGCTTATCAGCGTCGGGCCAGGTTAGTACTTAGATGGGAGACCGCTTGGGAATACCCGGTGCCGTAAGCATTTTGGCCCTCTGAGCAGCAGGCCTCACCTGGTCCTCCTCCCTCATGTTACACTCCTTCTGTCAACACGCAATTTCCCTCGGGAGAATAAAGTTGTATCTTATCTTATCTTATATGAAAGCATACATTCAGAAAATGAGTATTGCACATGGGCATAATATGAGAAGATTGAATGCACATGAGAAGTGAAGTACACGAGCCACTGTGTGACGATGATGATGATGATGATGATGATGATGATGAAAGTGCGCAGCATCCAGGCAGAAATGCCATTAATGTGTGTAAATTTGGGGCAAATTGGGGAATATTGAAAATTTTCTAAAAATGTTGACCCTGGTCATCAATTTTTGAAACTGGAGAAAACTTGAAAAGCCCATATCTGTGACAAGGAAGGAGATAGAGAGCTAAAATTTCAGACGCAGCATCCAGGCAGAAATGCCATCAATGTGTGTAAATTTGGGGCAAATTGGGGAATATTGAAAATTTTCTAAAAATGTTGACCCGGGTCATCAATTTTTGAAACTGGAGAAAACTTGAAAAGCCCATATCTGTGACAAGGAAGGAGATAGAGAGCCAAAATTTCAGACGCAGCATCCAGACAGAATTTGTGTAAATTTGGGACAAATTGGGGAATATTGAAAATTTTCTATCTGTGACAAGGAAGGAGATAGAGAGCTAAAATTTCAGGCGCAGCATCCAGGCAGAAATGCCATCAATGTGTGTAAATTTGGGACAAATTGGGGAATATTGAAAATTTTCTAAAAATGTTGACCCACGGGTCATCGATTCTTGTAACTAGAGAAAACTTGAAAAGCCCATGTCTGTGACAAGGAAGGAGATAGAGAGCTACAATTTCAGACGCAGCATCCAGGCAGAAATGCCATCAATGTGTGTAAATTTCGGGCAAATTGGGGAATATTGAAAATTTTGGAAAAAGGTTGACCCCCGGGTCAGCGATTTTTGAAACTGGAGAAAACTTGAAAAGCCCATATCTGTGACAAGGAAGGAGATAGAGAGCTAAAATTTCAGACGCAGCATGCAGGCAGAAATGCCATCAATGTGTGTAAATTTGGGGCAAATTGGGGAATATTGAACATTTTCTAAAAATGTTGACCCGGGTCATCGATTTTTGAAACTGGAGAAAACTTGAAAAGCCCATATCTGTGACAAGGAAGGAGATAGAGAGCTAAAATTTCAGATGCAGCATCCAGGCAGAAATGCCATCAATGTGTGTGAATTTGGGGCAAATTGGGGAATATTGAAAATTTTCTAAAAATGTTGACCCGGGTCATCAATTTTTGAAACTGGAGAAAACTTGAAAAGCCCATATCTGTGACAAGGAAGGAGATAGAGAGCTAAAATTTCAGACGCAGCATCCAGACAGAAATGCCATCAATTTGTGTAAATTTGAGACAAATTGGGGAATATTGAAAATTTTCTAAAAATGTTGACCCGCGGGTCATCGATTCTTGAAACTAGAGAAAACTTGAAAAGCCCATATCTGTGACAAGGAAGGAGATAGAGAGCTAAAATTTCAGACGCAGCATCCAGGCAGAAATGCCATCAATGTGTGTACATTTGGGGCAAATTGGGGAATATTGAAAATTTTCTAAAAATGTTGACCCGGGTCATCGATTTTTGAAACTGGAGAACACTTGAAAAGCCCATATCTGTGACAAGGAAGGAGATAGAGAGCTAAAATTTCAGACGCAGCATCCAGACAGAAATGCCATCAATGTGTGTAAATTTGGGGCAAATTGGGGAATATTGAAAATTTGGGAAGAAAGTTGACCCCCGGGTCATCAATTTTTGAAACTGGAGAAAACTTGAAAAGCCCATATCTGTGACAAGGAAGGAGATAGAGAGCTAAAATTTCAGACGCAGCATCCAGGCAGAAATGCCATCAATTTGTGTAAATTTGGGACAAATTGGGGAATATTGAAAATTTTCTAAAAATGTTGACCCGCGGGTCATCGATTCTTGTAACTAGAGAAAACTTGAAAAGCCCATGTCTGTGACAAGGAAGGAGATAGAGAGCTACAATTTCAGACGCAGCATCCAGGCAGAAATGCCATCAATGTGTGTAAATTTGGGGCAAATTGGGGAATATTGAAAATTTTCTTAAAATGTTGACCCGGGTCATCAATTTTTGAAACTGGAGAAAACTTTAAAAGCCCATATCTGTGACAAGGGAGGAGATAGAGAGCTAAAATTTCAGACGCAGCATCCAGACAGAGATGCCATCAATTTGTGTAAATTTGGGACAAATTGGGGAATATTGAAAATTTTCTAAAAATGTTGACCCCCGGGTCATCGATTCTTGTAACTAGAGAAAACTTGAAAAGCCCATGTCTGTGACAAGGAAGGAGATAGAGAGCTACAATTTCAGACACAGCATCCAGGCAGAAATGCCATCAATGTGTGTAAATTTGGGGCAAATTGGGGAATATTGAAAATTTTCTAAAAATGTTGACCCGGGTCATCAATTTTTGAAACTGGAGAAAACTTGAAAAGCCCATATCTGTGACAAGGAAGGAGATAGAGAGCTAAAATTTCAGACGCAGCATCCAGGCAGAAATGCCATCAATGTGTGTAAATTTGGGGCAAATTGGGGAATATTGAAAATTTTAGGAAAAAGTTGACCCCCGGGTCATCGATTTTTGAAACTGGAGAAAACTTGAAAAGCCCATATCTGTGACAAGGAAGGAGATAGAGAGCTAAAATTTCAGACGCAGCATCCAGCCACAAATGCCATCAATTTGTGTAAATTTGGGACAAATTGGGGAATATTGAAAATTTTCTAAAAATGTTGACCCGCGGGTCATCGATTCTTGAAACTAGAGAAAACTTGAAAAGCCCATGTCTGTGACAAGGAAGGAGATAGAGAGCTACAATTTCAGACGCAGCATCCAGGCCTAAATGCCATCAATGTTTGTAAATTTGGGGCAAATTGGGGAATATTGAAAATTTTCTTAAAATGTTGACCCGGGTCATCAATTTTTGAAACTGGAGAAAACTTTAAAAGCCCATATCTGTGACAAGGGAGGAGATAGAGAGCTAAAATTTCAGACGCAGCATCCAGACAGAGATGCCATCAATTTGTGTAAATTTGGGACAAATTGGGGAATATTGAAAATTTTCTTAAAATGTTGACCCGGGTCATCAATTTTTGAAACTGGAGAAAACTTGAAAAGCCCATGTCTGTGACAAGGAAGGAGATAGAGAGCTACAATTTCAGACACAGCATCCAGGCAGAAATGCCATCAATGTGTGTAAATTTGGGGCAAATTGGGGAATATTGAAAATTTTCTAAAAATGTTGACCCGGGTCATCAATTTTTGAAACTGGAGAAAACTTGAAAAGCCCATATCTGTGACAAGGAAGGAGATAGAGAGCTAAAATTTCAGACGCAGCATCCAGGCAGAAATGCCATCAATGTGTGTAAATTTGGGGCAAATTGGGAAATATTGAAAATTTTGAGAAAAAGTTGACCCCCGGGTCATCGATTTTTGAAACTGGAGAAATCTTGAAAAGCCCATGTCTGTGACAAGGAAGGAGATAGAGAGCTAAAATTTCAGACGCAGCATCCAGGCAGAAATGCCATCAATGTGTGTAAATTTGGGGCAAATTGGGGAATATAGAAAATTTTGGAAAAAAGCTGACCCCCGGGTCATCGATTCTTGTAACTAGAGAAATCTTGAAAAGCCCATGTCTGTGACAAGGAAGGAGATAGAGAGCTAAAATTTCAGACGCAGCATCCAGGCAGAAATGCCATCAATGTGTGTAAATTTGGGGCAAATTGGGGAATATTGAAAATTTTCTAAAAATGTTGACGCGGGTAATAAATTTTTGAAACTGGAGAAAACTTGAAAAGCCCATATCTGTGACAAGGAAGGAGATAGAGAGCTAAAATTTCAGACGCAGCATCCAGACAGAGATGCCATCAATTTGTGTAAATTTGGGGCAAATTGGGGAATATTGAAAATTTTGGAAAAAAGTTGAACCGCGGGTCATCGATTCTTGTAACTAGAGAAAACTTGAAAAGCCCATATCTGTGACAAGGAAGGAGATAGAGGGCTACAATTTCAGACGCAGCATCCAGGCAGAAATGCCATCAATGTGTGTAAATTTGGGGCAAATTGGGGAATATTGAAAATTTTCTAAAAATGTTGACGCGGGTCATCAATTTTTGAAACTGGAGAAAACTTGAAAAGCCCATATCTGTGACAAGGAAGGAGATAGAGAGCTGCAATTTCAGACGCAGCATCCAGGCAGAAATGCCATCAATGTGTGTAAATTTGGGGCAAATTGGGGAATATTGAAAATTTTGGAAAAAAGTTGACCCCCGGGTCATCGATTTTTAAAACTGGAGAAAACTTTAAAAGCCCATATCTGTGACAAGGAAGGAGATAGAGAGCTAAAATTTCAGACGCAGCATCCAGACAGAAATGCCATCAATTTGTGTAAATTTGAGACAATATGGGGAATATTGAACATTTTCTAAAAATGTTGACCCGCGGGTCATCGATTCTTGAAACTAGAGAAAACTTGAAAAGCCCATATCTGTGACAAGGAAGGAGATAGAGAGCTACAATTTCAGACGCAGCATCCAGGCAGAAATGCCATCAATGTGTGTAAATTTGGGGCAAATTGGGGAATATTGAAAATTTTGGAAAAAAGTTGACCCCCGGGTCATCGATTTTTGAAACTGGAGAAAACTTTAAAAGCCCATATCTGTGACAAGGAAGGAGATAGAGAGCTAAAATTTCAGACGCAGCATCCAGACAGAAATGCCATCAATGTGTGTAAATTTGGGACAAATTGGGGAATATTGAAAATTTTCAAAAAGTGTTGACCCGCGGAACATCGATTCTTGAAACTAGAGAAAACTTGAAAAGCACATATCTGTGACAAGGAAGGAGATAGAGAGCTACAATTTCAGACGCAGCATCCAGGCAGAAATGCCATCAATGTGTGTAAATTTGGGGCAAATTGAGGAATATTGACAATTTTCTAAAAATGCTGACCCGGGTCATCAATTTTTGAAACTGGAGAAAACTTGAAAAGCCCATATCTGTGACAAGGAAGGAGATAGAGAGCTACAATTTCAGACGCAGCATCCAGGCAGAAATGCCATCAATGTGTGTAAATTTGGGGCAAATTGGGGAATATTGAAGATTTTGGAAAAAAGTTGACCCCCGGGTCATCGATTTTTTAAACTGGAGAAAACTTTAAAAGCCCATATCTGTGACAAGGAAGGAGATAGAGAGCTAAAATTTCAGACGCAGCATCCAGGCAGAAATGCCATCAATGTGTGTAAATTTGGGGCAAATTGGGGAATATTGAAAATTTTGGAAAAAAGTTGACCCCCGGGTCATCGATGTTTGAAACTGGAGAAAACTTTAAAAGCCCATATCTGTGACAAGGAAGGAGATAGAGAGCTAAAATTTCAGACGCAGCATCCAGCCACAAATGCCATCAATTTGTGTAAATTTGGGACAAATTGGGGAATATTGAAAATTTTCTAAAAATGTTGACCCGCGGGTCATCGATTCTTGAAACTAGAGAAAACTTGAAAAGCCCATGTCTGTGACAAGGAAGGAGATAGAGAGCTACAATTTCAGACGCAGCATCCAGGCCTAAATGCCATCAATGTTTGTAAATTTGGGGCAAATTGGGGAATATTGAAAATTTTCTTAAAATGTTGCCCCGGGTCATCAATTTTTGAAACTGGAGAAAACTTTAAAAGCCCATATCTGTGACAAGGGAGGAGATAGAGAGCTAAAATTTCAGACGCAGCATCCAGACAGAGATGCCATCAATTTGTGTAAATTTGGGACAAATTGGGGAATATTGAAAATTTTCTTAAAATGTTGACCCGGGTCATCGATTTTTGAAACTGGAGAAAACTTGAAAAGCCCATGTCTGTGACAAGGAAGGAGATAGAGAGCTACAATTTCAGACACAGCATCCAGGCAGAAATGCCATCAATGTGTGTAAATTTGGGGCAAATTGGGGAATATTGAAAATTTTCTAAAAATGTTGACCCGGGTCATCAATTTTTGAAACTGGAGAAAACTTGAAAAGCCCATATCTGTGACAAGGAAGGAGATAGAGAGCTAAAATTTCAGACGCAGCATCCAGGCAGAAATGCCATCAATGTGTGTAAATTTCGGGCAAATTGGGGAATATTGAAAATTTTGAGAAAAAGTTGACCCCCGGGTCATCGATTTTTGAAACTGGAGAAATCTTGAAAAGCCCATGTCTGTGACAAGGAAGGAGATAGAGAGCTAAAATTTCAGACGCAGCATCCAGGCAGAAATGCCATCAATGTGTGTAAATTTGGGGCAAATTGGGGAATATAGAAAATTTTGGAAAAAAGCTGACCCCCGGGTCATCGATTCTTGTAACTAGAGAAATCTTGAAAAGCCCATGTCTGTGACAAGGAAGGAGATAGAGAGCTAAAATTTCAGACGCAGCATCCAGGCAGAAATGCCATCAATGTGTGTAAATTTGGGGCAAATTGGGGAATATTGAAAATTTTCTAAAAATGTTGACGCGGGTCATAAATTTTTGAAACTGGAGAAAACTTGAAAAGCCCATATCTGTGACAAGGAAGGAGATAGAGAGCTAAAATTTCAGACGCAGCATCCAGACAGAGATGCCATCAATTTGTGTAAATTTGGGGCAAATTGGGGAATATTGAAAATTTTGGAAAAAAGTTGAACCGCGGGTCATCGATTCTTGTAACTAGAGAAAACTTGAAAAGCCCATATCTGTGACAAGGAAGGAGATAGAGGGCTACAATTTCAGACGCAGCATCCAGGCAGAAATGCCATCAATGTGTGTAAATTTGGGGCAAATTGGGGAATATTGAAAATTTTCTAAAAATGTTGACGCGGGTCATCAATTTTTGAAACTGGAGAAAACTTGAAAAGCCCATATCTGTGACAAGGAAGGAGATAGAGAGCTGCAATTTCAGACGCAGCATCCAGGCAGAAATGCCATCAATGTGTGTAAATTTGGGGCAAATTGGGGAATATTGAACATTTTCTAAAAATGTTGACCCGCGGGTCATCGATTCTTGAAACTAGAGAAAACTTGAAAAGCCCATATCTGTGACAAGGAAGGAGATAGAGAGCTACAATTTCAGACGCAGCATCCAGGCAGAAATGCCATCAATGTGTGTGAATTTGGGGCAAATTGGGGAATATTGAAAATTTTCTAAAAATGTTGACCCGGGTCATCAATTTTTGAAACTGGAGAAAACTTGAAAAGCCCATATCTGTGACAAGGAAGGAGATAGAGAGCTAAAATTTCAGACGCAGCATCCAGGCAGAAATGCCATCAATGTGTGTACATTTCGGGCAAATTGGGGAATATTGAAAATTTTCTAAAAATGTTGACCCGGGTCATCGATTTTTGAAACTGGAGAACACTTGAAAAGCCCATATCTGTGACAAGGAAGGAGATAGAGAGCTACAATTTCAGACGCAGCATCCAGACAGAAATGCCATCAATGTGTGTAAATTTGGGGCAAATTGGGGAATATTGAAAATTTGGGAAAAAAGTTGACCCCCGGGTCATCGATTTTTGAAACTGGAGAAAACTTGAAAAGCCCATATCTGTGACAAGGAAGGAGATAGAGAGCTAAAATTTCAGACGCAGCATCCAGACAGAGATGCCATCAATTTGTGTAAATTTGGGACAAATTGGGGAATATTGAAAATTTTCTAAAAATGTTGACCCGCGGGTCATCGATTCTTGTAACTAGAGAAAACTTGAAAAGCCCATGTCTGTGACAAGGAAGGAGATAGAGAGCTACAATTTCAGACGCAGCATCCAGGCAGAAATGCCATCAATGTGTGTAAATTTGGGGCAAATTGGGGAATATTGAAAATTTTGGAAAAAAGTTGACCCCCGGGTCATCGATTTTTGAAACTGGAGAAAACTTTAAAAGCCCATATCTGTGACAAGGAAGGAGATAGAGAGCTAAAATTTCAGACGCAGCATCCAGACAGAAATGCCATCAATGTGTGTAAATTTGGGACAAATTGGGGAATATTGAAAATTTTCAAAAAGTGTTGACCCGCGGAACATCGATTCTTGAAACTAGAGAAAACTTGAAAAGCACATATCTGTGACAAGGAAGGAGATAGAGAGCTACAATTTCAGACGCAGCATCCAGGCAGAAATGCCATCAATGTGTGTAAATTTGGGGCAAATTGGGGAATATTGAAAATTTTCTTAAAATGTTGACCCGGGTCATAAATTTTTGAAACTGGAGAAAACTTTAAAAGCCCATATCTGTGACAAGGGAGGAGATAGAGAGCTAAAATTTCAGACGCAGCATCCAGACAGAGATGCCATCAATTTGTGTAAATTTGGGACAAATTGGGGAATATTGAAAATTTTCTTAAAATGTTGACCCGGGTCATCAATTTTTGAAACTGGAGAAAACTTGAAAAGCCCATGTCTGTGACAAGGAAGGAGATAGAGAGCTACAATTTCAGACACAGCATCCAGGCAGAAATGCCATCAATGTGTGTAAATTTGGGGCAAATTGGGGAATATTGAAAATTTTCTAAAAATGTTGACCCGGGTCATCAATTTTTGAAACTGGAGAAAACTTGAAAAGCCCATATCTGTGACAAGGAAGGAGATAGAGAGCTAAAATTTCAGACGCAGCATCCAGGCAGAAATGCCATCAATGTGTGTAAATTTCGGGCAAATTGGGGAATATTGAAAATTTTGAGAAAAAGTTGACCCCCGGGTCATCGATTTTTGAAACTGGAGAAATCTTGAAAAGCCCATGTCTGTGACAAGGAAGGAGATAGAGAGCTAAAATTTCAGACGCAGCATCCAGGCAGAAATGCCATCAATGTGTGTAAATTTGGGGCAAATTGGGGAATATAGAAAATTTTGGAAAAAAGCTGACCCCCGGGTCATCGATTCTTGTAACTAGAGAAATCTTGAAAAGCCCATGTCTGTGACAAGGAAGGAGATAGAGAGCTAAAATTTCAGACGCAGCATCCAGGCAGAAATGCCATCAATGTGTGTAAATTTGGGGCAAATTGGGGAATATTGAAAATTTTCTAAAAATGTTGACGCGGGTCATAAATTTTTGAAACTGGAGAAAACTTGAAAAGCCCATATCTGTGACAAGGAAGGAGATAGAGAGCTAAAATTTCAGACGCAGCATCCAGACAGAGATGCCATCAATTTGTGTAAATTTGGGGCAAATTGGGGAATATTGAAAATTTTGGAAAAAAGTTGAACCGCGGGTCATCGATTCTTGTAACTAGAGAAAACTTGAAAAGCCCATATCTGTGACAAGGAAGGAGATAGAGGGCTACAATTTCAGACGCAGCATCCAGGCAGAAATGCCATCAATGTGTGTAAATTTGGGGCAAATTGGGGAATATTGAAAATTTTCTAAAAATGTTGACGCGGGTCATCAATTTTTGAAACTGGAGAAAACTTGAAAAGCCCATATCTGTGACAAGGAAGGAGATAGAGAGCTAAAATTTCAGACGCAGCATCCAGGCAGAAATGCCATCAATGTGTGTAAATTTGGGGCAAATTGGGGAATATTGAACATTTTCTAAAAATGTTGACCCGCGGGTCATCGATTCTTGAAACTAGAGAAAACTTGAAAAGCCCATATCTGTGACAAGGAAGGAGATAGAGAGCTACAATTTCAGACGCAGCATCCAGGCAGAAATGCCATCAATGTGTGTAAATTTGGGGCAAATTGGGGAATATTGAAAATTTTGGAAAAAAGTTGACCCCCGGGTCATCGATTTTTGAAACTGGAGAAAACTTTAAAAGCCCATATCTGTGACAAGGAAGGAGATAGAGAGCTAAAATTTCAGACGCAGCATCCAGACAGAAATGCCATCAATGTGTGTAAATTTGGGACAAATTAGGGAATATTGAAAATTTTCAAAAAGTGTTGACCCGCGGATCATCGATTCTTGAAACTAGAGAAAACTTGAAAAGCACATATCTGTGACAAGGAAGGAGATAGAGAGCTACAATTTCAGACGCAGCATCCAGGCAGAAATGCCATCAATGTGTGTAAATTTGGGGCAAATTGAGGAATATTGACAATTTTCTAAAAATGCTGACCCGGGTCATCAATTTTTGAAACTGGAGAAAACTTTAAAAGCCCATATCTGTGACAAGGAAGGAGATAGAGAGCTAAAATTTCAGACGCAGCATCCAGACAGAAATGCCATCAATGTGTGTAAATTTGGGACAAATTGGGGAATATTGAAAATTTTCAAAAAGTGTTGACCCGCGGAACATCGATTCTTGAAACTAGAGAAAACTTGAAAAGCACATATCTGTGACAAGGAAGGAGATAGAGAGCTACAATTTCAGACGCAGCATCCAGGCAGAAATGCCATCAATGTGTGTAAATTTGGGGCAAATTGGGGAATATTGAAAATTTTCTTAAAATGTTGACCCGGGTCATAAATTTTTGAAACTGGAGAAAACTTTAAAAGCCCATATCTGTGACAAGGGAGGAGATAGAGAGCTAAAATTTCAGACGCAGCATCCAGACAGAGATGCCATCAATTTGTGTAAATTTGGGACAAATTGGGGAATATTGAAAATTTTCTTAAAATGTTGACCCGGGTCATCAATTTTTGAAACTGGAGAAAACTTGAAAAGCCCATGTCTGTGACAAGGAAGGAGATAGAGAGCTACAATTTCAGACACAGCATCCAGGCAGAAATGCCATCAATGTGTGTAAATTTGGGGCAAATTGGGGAATATTGAAAATTTTCTAAAAATGTTGACCCGGGTCATCAATTTTTGAAACTGGAGAAAACTTGAAAAGCCCATATCTGTGACAAGGAAGGAGATAGAGAGCTAAAATTTCAGACGCAGCATCCAGGCAGAAATGCCATCAATGTGTGTAAATTTCGGGCAAATTGGGGAATATTGAAAATTTTGAGAAAAAGTTGACCCCCGGGTCATCGATTTTTGAAACTGGAGAAATCTTGAAAAGCCCATGTCTGTGACAAGGAAGGAGATAGAGAGCTAAAATTTCAGACGCAGCATCCAGGCAGAAATGCCATCAATGTGTGTAAATTTGGGGCAAATTGGGGAATATAGAAAATTTTGGAAAAAAGCTGACCCCCGGGTCATCGATTCTTGTAACTAGAGAAATCTTGAAAAGCCCATGTCTGTGACAAGGAAGGAGATAGAGAGCTAAAATTTCAGACGCAGCATCCAGGCAGAAATGCCATCAATGTGTGTAAATTTGGGGCAAATTGGGGAATATTGAAAATTTTCTAAAAATGTTGACGCGGGTCATAAATTTTTGAAACTGGAGAAAACTTGAAAAGCCCATATCTGTGACAAGGAAGGAGATAGAGAGCTAAAATTTCAGACGCAGCATCCAGACAGAGATGCCATCAATTTGTGTAAATTTGGGGCAAATTGGGGAATATTGAAAATTTTGGAAAAAAGTTGAACCGCGGGTCATCGATTCTTGTAACTAGAGAAAACTTGAAAAGCCCATATCTGTGACAAGGAAGGAGATAGAGGGCTACAATTTCAGACGCAGCATCCAGGCAGAAATGCCATCAATGTGTGTAAATTTGGGGCAAATTGGGGAATATTGAAAATTTTCTAAAAATGTTGACGCGGGTCATCAATTTTTGAAACTGGAGAAAACTTGAAAAGCCCATATCTGTGACAAGGAAGGAGATAGAGAGCTAAAATTTCAGACGCAGCATCCAGGCAGAAATGCCATCAATGTGTGTAAATTTGGGGCAAATTGGGGAATATTGAACATTTTCTAAAAATGTTGACCCGCGGGTCATCGATTCTTGAAACTAGAGAAAACTTGAAAAGCCCATATCTGTGACAAGGAAGGAGATAGAGAGCTACAATTTCAGACGCAGCATCCAGGCAGAAATGCCATCAATGTGTGTAAATTTGGGGCAAATTGGGGAATATTGAAAATTTTGGAAAAAAGTTGACCCCCGGGTCATCGATTTTTGAAACTGGAGAAAACTTTAAAAGCCCATATCTGTGACAAGGAAGGAGATAGAGAGCTAAAATTTCAGACGCAGCATCCAGACAGAAATGCCATCAATGTGTGTAAATTTGGGACAAATTAGGGAATATTGAAAATTTTCAAAAAGTGTTGACCCGCGGAACATCGATTCTTGAAACTAGAGAAAACTTGAAAAGCACATATCTGTGACAAGGAAGGAGATAGAGAGCTACAATTTCAGACGCAGCATCCAGGCAGAAATGCCATCAATGTGTGTAAATTTGGGGCAAATTGAGGAATATTGACAATTTTCTAAAAATGCTGACCCGGGTCATCAATTTTTGAAACTGGAGAAAACTTGAAAAGCCCATATCTGTGACAAGGAAGGAGATAGAGAGCTACAATTTCAGACGCAGCATCCAGGCAGAAATGCCATCAATGTGTGTAAATTTGGGGCAAATTGGGGAATATTGAAGATTTTGGAAAAACGTTGACCCCCGGGTCATCGATTTTTTAAACTGGAGAAAACTTTAAAAGCCCATATCTGTGACAAGGAAGGAGATAGAGAGCTAAAATTTCAGACGCAGCATCCAGACAGAAATGCCATCAATGTGTGTAAATTTGGGGCAAATTGGGGAATATTGAAAATTTGGGAAAAAAGTTGACCCCCGGGTCATCGATTTTTGAAACTGGAGAAAACTTGAAAAGCCCATATCTGTGACAAGGAAGGAGATAGAGAGCTAAAATTTCAGACGCAGCATCCAGACAGAGATGCCATCAATTTGTGTAAATTTGGGACAAATTGGGGAATATTGAAAATTTTCTAAAAATGTTGACCCGCGGGTCATCGATTCTTGTAACTAGAGAAAACTTGAAAAGCCCATGTCTGTGACAAGGAAGGAGATAGAGAGCTACAATTTCAGACGCAGCATCCAGGCAGAAATGCCATCAATGTGTGTAAATTTGGGGCAAATTGGGGAATATTGAAAATTTTGGAAAAAAGTTGACCCCCGGGTCATCGATTTTTGAAACTGGAGAAAACTTTAAAAGCCCATATCTGTGACAAGGAAGGAGATAGAGAGCTAAAATTTCAGACGCAGCATCCAGACAGAAATGCCATCAATGTGTGTAAATTTGGGACAAATTGGGGAATATTGAAAATTTTCAAAAAGTGTTGACCCGCGGAACATCGATTCTTGAAACTAGAGAAAACTTGAAAAGCACATATCTGTGACAAGGAAGGAGATAGAGAGCTACAATTTCAGACGCAGCATCCAGGCAGAAATGCCATCAATGTGTGTAAATTTGGGGCAAATTGAGGAATATTGACAATTTTCTAAAAATGTTGACCCGGGTCATCAATTTTTGAAACTGGAGAAAACTTGAAAAGCCCATATCTGTGACAAGGAAGGAGATAGAGAGCTAAAATTTCAGACGCAGCATCCAGACAGAAATGCCATCAATTTGTGTAAATTTGGGACAAATTGGGAAAATTGACAATTTTCTAAAAATGTTGACCCGCGGGTCATCGATTTTTGAAACTGGAGAAAACTTGAAAAGCCCATATCTGTGACTCGGAAGGAGATAGAGAGCTAAGTTTCAGACGCAGCATCCAGACAGAAATGCCATCAATTTGTGTAAATTTGGGACAAATTGGGGAATATTGAAAATTTTCTAAAAATGTTGTCCCGCGGGTCATCGATTCTTGAAACTGGAGAAAACTTGAAAAGCCCATATCTGTGACGAGGAAGGAGATAGAGAGCTAAAATTTCAAACGCAGCATCCAGACAGAAATGCCATCAATTTGTGTAAATTTGGGACAAATTGGGGAATATTGAAAATTTTCTAAAAATGTTGACCCGGGTCATCAATTTTTGAAACTGGAGAAAACTTGAAAAGCCCATATCTGTGACAAGGAAGGAGATAGAGAGCTAAAATTTCAGACGCAGCATCCAGACAGAAATGCCATCAATTTGTGTAAATTTGGGACAAATTGGGGAATATTGAACATTTTCTAAAAATGTTGACCCGCGGGTCATCGATTCTTGAAACTGGAGAAAACTTGAAAAGCCCATATCTGTGACAAGGAAGGAGATAGAGAGCTACAATTTCAGACGCAGCATCCAGGCAGAAATGCCATCAATGTGTGTACATTTGGGACAAATTGGGTTATATTGAAAATTTTCTAAAAATGTTGACCCCCGGGTCATCGATTCTTGAAACTAGAGAAAACTTGAAAAGCCCATATCTGTGACAAGGAAGGAGATAGAGAGCTAAAATTTCAGACGCAGCATCCAGACAGAAATGCCATCAATTTGTGTAAAATTGGGACAAATTGGGGAATATTGAAAATTTTCTAAAAATGTTGACCCGCGGGTCATCAATTCTTGAAACTGGAGAAAACTTGAAAAGCCCATATCTGTGACAAGGAAGGAGATAGAGAGCTACAATTTCAGACGCAGCATCCAGACAGAAATGCCATCAATTTGTGTAAATTTGGGTCAAATTGGGGAATATTGAAAATTTTCTAAAAATTTTGACCCGGGTCATCAATTTTTGAAACTGGAGAAAACTTTAAAAGCCAATATCTGTGACAAGGAAGGAGATAGAGAGCTACAATTTCAGACGTAGCATCCAGACAGAAATGCCATCAATTTGTGTAAATTTGGGACAAATTGGGGAATATTGAAAATTTTCTAAAAATGTTGACCCGGGTCATCAATTTTTGAAACTGGAGAACACTTGAAAAGCCCATATCTGTGACAAGGAAGGAGATAGAGAGCTACAATTTCAGACGCAGCATCCAGACAGAAATGCCATCAATGTGTGTAAATTTGGGGCAAATTGGGGAATATTGAAAATTTGGGAAAAAAGTTGACCCCCGGGTCATCGATTTTTGAAACTGGAGAAAACTTGAAAAGCCCATATCTGTGACAAGGAAGGAGATAGAGAGCTAAAATTTCAGACGCAGCATCCAGACAGAGATGCCATCAATTTGTGTAAATTTGGGACAAATTGGGGAATATTGAAAATTTTCTAAAAATGTTGACCCGCGGGTCATCGATTCTTGTAACTAGAGAAAACTTGAAAAGCCCATGTCTGTGACAAGGAAGGAGATAGAGAGCTACAATTTCAGACGCAGCATCCAGGCAGAAATGCCATCAATGTGTGTAAATTTGGGGCAAATTGGGGAATATTGAAAATTTTGGAAAAAAGTTGACCCCCGGGTCATCGATTTTTGAAACTGGAGAAAACTTTAAAAGCCCATATCTGTGACAAGGAAGGAGATAGAGAGCTAAAATTTCAGACGCAGCATCCAGACAGAAATGCCATCAATGTGTGTAAATTTGGGACAAATTGGGGAATATTGAAAATTTTCAAAAAGTGTTGACCCGCGGAACATCGATTCTTGAAACTAGAGAAAACTTGAAAAGCACATATCTGTGACAAGGAAGGAGATAGAGAGCTACAATTTCAGACGCAGCATCCAGGCAGAAATGCCATCAATGTGTGTAAATTTGGGGCAAATTGGGGAATATTGAAAATTTTCTTAAAATGTTGACCCGGGTCATAAATTTTTGAAACTGGAGAAAACTTTAAAAGCCCATATCTGTGACAAGGGAGGAGATAGAGAGCTAAAATTTCAGACGCAGCATCCAGACAGAGATGCCATCAATTTGTGTAAATTTGGGACAAATTGGGGAATATTGAAAATTTTCTTAAAATGTTGACCCGGGTCATAAATTTTTGAAACTGGAGAAAACTTTAAAAGCCCATATCTGTGACAAGGGAGGAGATAGAGAGCTACAATTTCAGACGCAGCATCCAGGCAGACATGCCATCAATGTGTGTAAATTTGGGGCAAATTGGGGAATATTGAAAATTTGGGAAAAAAGTTGACCCCCGGGTCATCGATTTTTGAAACTGGAGAAAACTTGAAAAGCCCATATCTGTGACAAGGAAGGAGATAGAGAGCTAAAATTTCAGACGCAGCATCCAGGCAGAAATGCCATCAATGTGTGTAAATTTGGGGCAAATTGGGGAATATTGAAAATTTTGGAAAAAAGTTGACCCCCGGGTCATCGATTTTTGAAACTGGAGAAAACTTTAAAAGCCCATATCTGTGACAAGGAAGGAGATAGAGAGCTAAAATTTCAGACGCAGCATCCAGACAGAAATGCCATCAATGTGTGTAAATTTGGGACAAATTGGGGAATATTGAAAATTTTCAAAAAGTGTTGACCCGCGGAACATCGATTCTTGAAACTAGAGAAAACTTGAAAAGCACATATCTGTGACAAGGAAGGAGATAGAGAGCTACAATTTCAGACGCAGCATCCAGGCAGAAATGCCATCAATGTGTGTAAATTTGGGGCAAATTGAGGAATATTGACAATTTTCTAAAAATGTTGACCCGGGTCATCAATTTTTGAAACTGGAGAAAACTTGAAAAGCCCATATCTGTGACAAGGAAGGAGATAGAGAGCTAAAATTTCAGACGCAGCATCCAGGCAGAAATGCCATCAATGTGTGTAAATTTGGGGCAAATTGGGGAATATTGAAGATTTTGGAAAAAAGTTGACCCCCGGGTCATCGATTTTTTAAACTGGAGAAAACTTTAAAAGCCCATATCTGTGACAAGGAAGGAGATAGAGAGCTAAAATTTCAGACGCAGCATCCAGGCAGAAATGCCATCAATGTGTGTAAATTTGGGGCAAATTGGGGAATATTGAAAATTTTGGAAAAAAGTTGACCCCCGGGTCATCGATGTTTGAAACTGGAGAAAACTTTAAAAGCCCATATCTGTGACAAGGAAGGAGATAGAGAGCTAAAATTTCAGACGCAGCATCCAGACAGAAATGCCATCAATTTGTGTAAATTTGGGACAAATTGGGGAATATTGAAAATTTTCTAAAAATGTTGACCCGGGTCATCAATTTTTGAAACTGGAGAAAACTTGAAAAGCCCATATCTGTGACAAGGAAGGAGATAGAGAGCTAAAATTTCAGACGCAGCATCCAGACAGAAATGCCATCAATGTGTGTAAATTTGGGACAAATTGGGGAATATTGAAAATTTTCAAAAAGTGTTGACCCGCGGAACATCGATTCTTGAAACTAGAGAAAACTTGAAAAGCACATATCTGTGACAAGGAAGGAGATAGAGAGCTACAATTTCAGACGCAGCATCCAGGCAGAAATGCCATCAATGTGTGTAAATTTGGGGCAAATTGAGGAATATTGACAATTTTCTAAAAATGTTGACCCGGGTCATCAATTTTTGAAACTGGAGAAAACTTGAAAAGCCCATATCTGTGACAAGGAAGGAGATAGAGAGCTACAATTTCAGACGCAGCATCCAGGCAGAAATGCCATCAATGTGTGTAAATTTGGGGCAAATTGGGGAATATTGAAGATTTTGGAAAAAAGTTGACCCCCGGGTCATCGATTTTTTAAACTGGAGAAAACTTTAAAAGCCCATATCTGTGACAAGGAAGGAGATAGAGAGCTAAAATTTCAGACGCAGCATCCAGGCAGAAATGCCATCAATGTGTGTAAATTTGGGGCAAATTGGGGAATATTGAAAATTTTGGAAAAAAGTTGACCCCCGGGTCATCGATGTTTGAAACTGGAGAAAACTTTAAAAGCCCATATCTGTGACAAGGAAGGAGATAGAGAGCTAAAATTTCAGACGCAGCATCCAGACAGAAATGCCATCAATTTGTGTAAATTTGGGACAAATTGGGGAATATTGAAAATTTTCTAAAAATGTTGACCCGGGTCATCAATTTTTGAAACTGGAGAAAACTTGAAAAGCCCATATCTGTGACAAGGAAGGAGATAGAGAGCTACAATTTCAGACGCAGCATCCAGGCAGAAATGCCATCAATGTGTGTGAATTTGGGGCAAATTGGGGAATATTGAAAATTTTCTAAAAATGTTGACCCGGGTCATCAATTTTTGAAACTGGAGAAAACTTGAAAAGCCCATATCTGTGACAAGGAAGGAGATAGAGAGCTAAAATTTCAGACGCAGCATCCAGACAGAGATGCCATCAATTTGTGTAAATTTGGGACAAATTGGGGAAAATTTTCTAAAAATGTTGACCCGCGGGTCATCGATTCTTATAACTAGAGAAAACTTGAAAAGCCCATGTCTGTGACAAGGAAGGAGATAGAGAGCTACAATTTCAGACACAGCATCCAGGCAGAAATGCCATCAATGTGTGTAAATTTGGGGCAAATTGGGGAATATTGAAAATTTTCTAAAAATGTTGACCCGGGTCATCAATTTTTGAAACTGGAGAAAACTTGAAAAGCCCATATCTGTGACAAGGAAGGAGATAGAGAGCTAAAATTTCAGACGCAGCATCCAGGCAGAAATGCCATCAATGTGTGTAAATTTGGGGCAAATTGGGGAATATTGAAAATTTTGGGAAAAAGTTGACCCCCGGGTCATCGATTTTTGAAACTGGAGAAAACTTGAAAAGCCCATATCTGTGACAAGGAAGGAGATAGAGAGCTAAAATTTCAGACGCAGCATCCAGACACAAATGCCATCAATTTGTGTAAATTTGGGACAAATTGGGGAATATTGAAAATTTTCTAAAAATGTTGACCCGCGGGTCATCGATTCTTGAAACTAGAGAAAACTTAAAAAGCCCATATCTGTGACAAGGAAGGAGATAGAGAGCTACAATTTCAGACGCAGCATCCAGGCAGAAATGCCATCAATTTGTGTAAATTTGGGACAAATTGGGGAATATTGAAAATTTTCTAACAATGTTGACCCGCGGGTCATCGATTCTTGTAACTAGAGAAAACTTGAAAAG
Source organism: Genypterus blacodes (assembly GCF_046128005.1). Lineage (NCBI taxonomy): Eukaryota > Metazoa > Chordata > Actinopteri > Ophidiiformes > Ophidiidae > Genypterus > Genypterus blacodes. The sequence goes on from NW_027466832.1 coordinate 1,305,104, forward strand.
CCCATGTCTGTGACAAGGAAGGAGATAGAGAGCTACAATTTCAGACGCAGCATCCAGGCAGAAATGCCATCAATGTGTGTAAATTTGGGGCAAATTGGGGAATATTGAAAATTTTGGAAAAAAGTTGACCCCCGGGTCATCGATTTTTGAAACTGGAGAAAACTTGAAAAGCCCATATCTGTGACAAGGAAGGAGATAGAGAGCTAAAATTTCAGACGCAGCATCCAGACACAAATGCCATCAATGTGTGTAAATTTGGGACAAATTGGGGAATATTGAAAATTTTCTAAAAATGTTGACCCGCGGGTCATCGATTCTTGTAACTAGAGAAAACTTGAAAAGCCCATGTCTGTGACAAGGAAGGAGATAGAGAGCTACAATTTCAGACGCAGCATCCAGGCAGAAATGCCATCAATGTGTGTAAATTTGGGGCAAATTGGGGAATATTGAAAATTTTGGAAAAAAGTTGACCCCCGGGTCATCGATTTTTGAAACTGGAGAAAACTTTAAAAGCCCATATCTGTGACAAGGAAGGAGATAGAGAGCTAAAATTTCAGACGCAGCATCCAGACAGAAATGCCATCAATGTGTGTAAATTTGGGACAAATTGGGGAATATTGAAAATTTTCAAAAAGTGTTGACCCGCGGAACATCGATTCTTGAAACTAGAGAAAACTTGAAAAGCACATATCTGTGACAAGGAAGGAGATAGAGAGCTACAATTTCAGACGCAGCATCCAGGCAGAAATGCCATCAATGTGTGTAAATTTGGGGCAAATTGAGGAATATTGACAATTTTCTAAAAATGTTGACCCGGGTCATCAATTTTTGAAACTGGAGAAAACTTGAAAAGCCCATATCTGTGACAAGGAAGGAGATAGAGAGCTACAATTTCAGACGCAGCATCCAGGCAGAAATGCCATCAATGTGTGTGAATTTGGGGCAAATTGGGGAATATTGAAAATTTTCTAAAAATGTTGACCCGGGTCATCAATTTTTGAAACTGGAGAAAACTTGAAAAGCCCATATCTGTGACAAGGAAGGAGATAGAGAGCTAAAATTTCAGACGCAGCATCCAGACAGAAATGCCATCAATTTGTGTAAATTTGAGACAAATTGGGGAATATTGAAAATTTTCTAAAAATGTTGACCCGCGGGTCATCGATTCTTGAAACTAGAGAAAACTTGAAAAGCCCATGTCTGTGACAAGGAAGGAGATAGAGAGCTACAATTTCAGACGCAGCATCCAGGCAGAAATGCCATCAATGTGTGTGAATTTGGGGCAAATTGGGGAATATTGAAAATTTTGGAAAAAAGTTGACCCCCGGGTCATCGATTTTTGAAACTGGAGAAAACTTTAAAAGCCCATATCTGTGACAAGGAAGGAGATAGAGAGCTAAAATTTCAGACGCAGCATCCAGACAGAAATGCCATCAATGTGTGTAAATTTGGGACAAATTGGGGAATATTGAAAATTTTCAAAAAGTGTTGACCCGCGGAACATCGATTCTTGAAACTAGAGAAAACTTGAAAAGCACATATCTGTGACAAGGAAGGAGATAGAGAGCTACAATTTCAGACGCAGCATCCAGGCAGAAATGCCATCAATGTGTGTAAATTTGGGGCAAATTGAGGAATATTGACAATTTTCTAAAAATGTTGACCCGGGTCATCAATTTTTGAAACTGGAGAAAACTTGAAAAGCCCATATCTGTGACAAGGAAGGAGATAGAGAGCTAAAATTTCAGACGCAGCATCCAGACACAAATGCCATCAATTTGTGTAAATTTGAGACAAATTGGGGAATATTGAAAATTTTCTAAAAATGTTGACCCGGGTCATCAATTTTTGAAACTGGAGAAAACTTGAAAAGCCCATATCTGTGACAAGGAAGGAGATAGAGAGCTACAATTTCAGACGCAGCATCCAGGCAGAAATGCCATCAATGTGTGTGAATTTGGGGCAAATTGGGGAATATTGAAAATTTTCTAAAAATGTTGACCCGGGTCATCAATTTTTGAAACTGGAGAAAACTTGAAAAGCCCATATCTGTGACAAGGAAGGAGATAGAGAGCTAAAATTTCAGACGCAGCATCCAGACAGAAATGCCATCAATTTGTGTAAATTTGAGACAAATTGGGGAATATTGAAAATTTTCTAAAAATGTTGACCCGCGGGTCATCGATTCTTGAAACTAGAGAAAACTTGAAAAGCCCATATCTGTGACAAGGAAGGAGATAGAGAGCTAAAATTTCAGACGCAGCATCCAGGCAGAAATGCCATCAATGTGTGTGAATTTGGGGCAAATTGGGGAATATTGAAAATTTTCTAAAAATGTTGACCCGGGTCATCAATTTTTGAAACTGGAGAAAACTTGAAAAGCCCATATCTGTGACAAGGAAGGAGATAGAGAGCTAAAATTTCAGACGCAGCATCCAGACAGAAATGCCATCAATTTGTGTAAATTTGAGACAAATTGGGGAATATTGAAAATTTTCTAAAAATGTTGACCCGCGGGTCATCGATTCTTGAAACTAGAGAAAACTTGAAAAGCCCATATCTGTGACAAGGAAGGAGATAGAGAGCTAAAATTTCAGACGCAGCATCCAGGCAGAAATGCCATCAATGTGTGTACATTTCGGGCAAATTGGGGAATATTGAAAATTTTCTAAAAATGTTGACCCGGGTCATCGATTTTTGAAACTGGAGAACACTTGAAAAGCCCATATCTGTGACAAGGAAGGAGATAGAGAGCTAAAATTTCAGACGCAGCATCCAGACAGAAATGCCATCAATGTGTGTAAATTTGGGGCAAATTGGGGAATATTGAAAATTTGGGAAAAAAGTTGACCCCCGGGTCATCGATTTTTGAAACTGGAGAAAACTTGAAAAGCCCATATCTGTGACAAGGAAGGAGATAGAGAGCTAAAATTTCAGACGCAGCATCCAGACAGAGATGCCATCAATTTGTGTAAATTTGGGACAAATTGGGGAATATTGAAAATTTTCTAAAAATGTTGACCCGCGGGTCATCGATTCTTATAACTAGAGAAAACTTGAAAAGCCCATGTCTGTGACAAGGAAGGAGATAGAGAGCTACAATTTCAGACACAGCATCCAGGCAGAAATGCCATCAATGTGTGTAAATTTGGGGCAAATTGGGGAATATTGAAAATTTTCTAAAAATGTTGACCCGGGTCATCAATTTTTGAAACTGGAGAAAACTTGAAAAGCCCATATCTGTGACAAGGAAGGAGATAGAGAGCTAAAATTTCAGACGCAGCATCCAGGCAGAAATGCCATCAATGTGTGTAAATTTGGGGCAAATTGGGGAATATTGAAAATTTTGGGAAAAAGTTGACCCCCGGGTCATCGATTTTTGAAACTGGAGAAAACTTGAAAAGCCCATATCTGTGACAAGGAAGGAGATAGAGAGCTAAAATTTCAGACGCAGCATCCAGACAGAAATGCCATCAATTTGTGTAAATTTGGGACAAATTGGGGAATATTGAAAATTTTCTAAAAATGTTGACCCGGGTCATCAATTTTTGAAACTGGAGAAAACTTGAAAAGCCCATATCTGTGACAAGGAAGGAGATAGAGAGCTACAATTTCAGACGCAGCATCCAGGCAGAAATGCCATCAATGTGTGTGAATTTGGGGCAAATTGGGGAATATTGAAAATTTTCTAAAAATGTTGACCCGGGTCATCAATTTTTGAAACTGGAGAAAACTTGAAAAGCCCATATCTGTGACAAGGAAGGAGATAGAGAGCTAAAATTTCAGACGCAGCATCCAGACAGAAATGCCATCAATTTGTGTAAATTTGAGACAAATTGGGGAATATTGAAAATTTTCTAAAAATGTTGACCCGCGGGTCATCGATTCTTGAAACTAGAGAAAACTTGAAAAGCCCATATCTGTGACAAGGAAGGAGATAGAGAGCTAAAATTTCAGACGCAGCATCCAGGCAGAAATGCCATCAATGTGTGTACATTTCGGGCAAATTGGGGAATATTGAAAATTTTCTAAAAATGTTGACCCGGGTCATCGATTTTTGAAACTGGAGAACACTTGAAAAGCCCATATCTGTGACAAGGAAGGAGATAGAGAGCTAAAATTTCAGACGCAGCATCCAGACAGAAATGCCATCAATGTGTGTAAATTTGGGGCAAATTGGGGAATATTGAAAATTTGGGAAAAAAGTTGACCCCCGGGTCATCGATTTTTGAAACTGGAGAAAACTTGAAAAGCCCATATCTGTGACAAGGAAGGAGATAGAGAGCTAAAATTTCAGACGCAGCATCCAGACAGAGATGCCATCAATTTGTGTAAATTTGGGACAAATTGGGGAATATTGAAAATTTTCTAAAAATGTTGACCCGCGGGTCATCGATTCTTATAACTAGAGAAAACTTGAAAAGCCCATGTCTGTGACAAGGAAGGAGATAGAGAGCTACAATTTCAGACACAGCATCCAGGCAGAAATGCCATCAATGTGTGTAAATTTGGGGCAAATTGGGGAATATTGAAAATTTTCTAAAAATGTTGACCCGGGTCATCAATTTTTGAAACTGGAGAAAACTTGAAAAGCCCATATCTGTGACAAGGAAGGAGATAGAGAGCTAAAATTTCAGACGCAGCATCCAGGCAGAAATGCCATCAATGTGTGTAAATTTGGGGCAAATTGGGGAATATTGAAAATTTTCTAAAAATGTTGACCCGCGGGTCATCGATTCTTGTAACTAGAGAAAACTTGAAAAGCCCATGTCTGTGACAAGGAAGGAGATAGATAGATACAATTTTAGAGGCAGCATCCAGGCAGAAATGCCATCAATGTGTGTAAATTTGGGGCAAATTGTGGAATATTGAAAATTTTCTAAAAATGTTGACCCGCGGGTCATCGATTCTTGAAACTAGAGAAAACTTGAAAAGCCCATATCTGTGACAAGGAAGGAGATAGAGAGCTAAAATTTCAGACGCAGCACCCAGACAGAAATGCCATCAATTTGTGTAAATTTGGGGCAAATTGGGGAATATTGAAAATTTTGGAAAAAAGTTGACCCCCGGGTCATCAATTTTTGAAACTGGAGAAAACTTGAAAAGCCCATATCTGTGACAAGGAAGGAGATAGAGAGCTACAATTTCAGACGCAGCATCCAGGCAGAAATGCCATCAATGTGTGTAAATTTGGGGGAAATTGGGGAATATTGAAAGTTTTCTAAAAATGTTGACCAGGGTCATCAATTTTTGAAACTGGAGAAAACTTGAAAAGCCCATGTCTGTGACAAGGAAGGAGATAGAGAGCTACAATTTCAGACGCAGCATCCAGGCAGAAATGCCATCAATGTGTGTAAATTTGGGGCAAATTGGGGAATATTGAAAATGTTCTAAAAATGTTGACCCGGGTCATCAATTTTTGAAACTGGAGAAAACTTGAAAAGCCCATATCTGTGACAAGGAAGGAGATAGAGAGCTAAAATTTCAGACGCAGCATCCAGGCAGAAATGCCATCAATGTGTGTAAATTTGGGGCAAATTGGGGAATATTGAAAATTTTGGAAAAATGTTGACCCCCGGGTCATCGATTTTTGAAACTGGAGAAAACTTTAAAAGCCCATATCTGTGACAAGGAAGGAGATAGAGAGCTAAAATTTCAGACGCAGCATCCAGACAGAAATGCCATCAATTTGTGTAAATTTGGGACAAATTGGGGAATATTGAAAATTTTCTAAAAATGTTGACCCGCGGGTCATCGATTCTTGTAACTAGAGAAAACTTGAAAAGCCCATGTCTGTGACAAGGAAGGAGATAGAGAGCTAAAATTTCAGACGCAGCATCCAGACAGAAATGCCATCAATGTGTGTAAATTTGGGGCAAATTGGGGAATATTGAACATTTTGGAAAAAAGTTGACCCGCGGGTCATCGATTCTTGTAACTAGAGAAAACTTGAAAAGCCCATGTCTGTGACAAGGAAGGAGATAGAGAGCTACAATTTTAGACGCAGCATCCAGGCAGAAATGCCATCAATGTGTGTAAATTTGGGGCAAATTGTGGAATATTGAAAATTTTCTAAATATGTTGACCCCCGGGTCATCCATTTTTGAAACTGGAGAAAACTTTAAAAGCCCATATCTGTGACAAGGAAGGAGATAGAGAGCTACAATTTCAGACGCAGCATCCAGGCAGAAATGCCATCAATGTGTGTAAATTTGGGGCAAATTGGGGAATATTGAAAATTTTGGAAAAAAGCTGACCCCCGGGTCATCGATTCTTGTAACTAGAGAAATCTTGAAAAGCCCATATCTGTGACAAGGAAGGAGATAGAGAGCTACAATTTCAGACGCAGCATCCAGGCAGAAATGCCATCAATGTGTGTAAATTTGGGGCAAATTGGGGAATATTGAAAATTTTCTAAAAATGTTGAACCGCGGGTCATCAATTTTTGAAACTGGAGAAAACTTGAAAAGCCCATATCTGTGACAAGGAAGGAGATAGAGGGCTAAAATTTCAGACGCAGCATCCAGGCAGAAATGCCATCAATGTGTGTAAATTTGGGGCAAATTGGGGAATATTGAAAATTTTCTAAAAATGTTGACCCGCGGGTCATCAATTTTTGAAACTGGAGAAAACTTGAAAAGCCCATATCTGTGACAAGGAAGGAGATAGAGAGCTAAAATTTCAGACGCAGCATCCAGGCAGAAATGCCATCAATGTGTGTAAATTTCGGGGCAAATTGGGGAATATTGAAAATTTTCTAAAAATGTTGACCCGGGTCATCGATTTTTGAAAGTGGAGAAAACTTGAAAAGCCCATATCTGTGACAAGGAAGGAGATAGAGAGCTAAAATTTGCAGATGCAGCATCCAGACAGAAATGCCATCAATGTGTGTAAATTTGGGGCAAATTGGGGAATATTGAAAATTTGGGAAAAAAGTTGACCCCCGGGTCATCGATGCTTGAAACTGGAGATAACTTGAAAAGCCCATATCTGTGACAAGGAAGGAGATAGAGAGCCAAAATTTCAGACGCAGCATCCAGGCAGAAATGCCATCAATGTGTGTAAATTTGGGGCAAATTGGGGAATATTGAAAATTTGGGCAAAAAGTTGACCCGCGGATCATCCATTTTTGAAACTGGAGAAAACTTGAAAAGCCCGTATCTGTGACAAGGAAGGAGATAGGGAGCTAAAATTTCAGACGCAGCATCCAGGCAGAAATGCCATCAATGTGTGTAAATTTGGGGCAAATTGGGGAATATTGAAAATTTTCTAAAAATGTTGACCTGCGGGTCATCGATTTTTGAAACTGGAGAAAACTTGAAGAACCATATCTGTGACAAGGAAGGAGATAGAGAGCTACAATTTCAGACGCAGCATCCAGGCAGAAATGCCATCAATTTGTGTAAATTTGGGACAAATTGGGGAATATTGAAAATTTTCTAAAAATGTTGAACCGCGGGTCATCAATTTTTGAAACTGGAGAAAACTTGAAAAGCCCATATCTGTGACAAGGAAGGAGATAGAGGGCTACAATTTCAGACGCAGCATCCAGGCAGAAATGCCATCAATGTGTGTAAATTTGGGGCAAATTGGGGAATATTGAAAATTTTCTAAAAATGTTGACCCGCGGGTCATCGATTCTTGTAACTAGAGAAAACTTGAAAAGCCCATGTCTGTGACAAGGAAGGAGATAGAGAGCTACAATTTCAGACGCAACATCCAGGCAGAAATGCCATCAATGTGTGTAAATTTGGGGCAAATTGGGGAATATTGAAAATTTTCTAAAAAAGTTGACCCCCGGGTCATCGATTTTTGAAACTGGAGAAAACTTTAAAAGCCCATATCTGTGACAAGGAAGGAGATAGAGAGCTACAATTTCAGACGCAGCATCCAGGCAGAAATGCCATCAATGTGTGTAAATTTGGGGCAAATTGGGGAATATTGAAAATTTTGGAAAAAAGTTGACACCCAGGTCATCGATTTTTGAAACTGGAGAAAACTTGAAAAGCCCATATCTGTGACAAGGAAGGAGATGGAGAGCTAAAATTTCAGACACAGCATCCAGGCTGCAATGGCTTCAATTTGTGTTATTTTGGGGCAAATTGGGGAATATTGAATTTTTGGTGAAAAAGTTGACCTCGCGGTCAATGTTTTTTTCAGCTGAGGAGATAACTTGAAACGCCCATAACTTTGGGCAAGGAAGGAGTTAGAGTGTTCAAATTTTTAGATGCAGCATCCAGGCTGCAATGGCTTCAATTTGTGTTATTTTGGGGCAAATTGGGGAATATTGAATTTTTGTGAAAATGTTGACCCCGCGGTCAATGTTTTTTTTCAACTGGAGAAAACTTGAAACGCCCATATCTTGGATAAGGAAGGAGTGAGAGAGCTTACATTTCAGACACAGCATCCAGGCTGCAATGGGATGAATTTGTGTTATTTCGGGACAAATTGGGGAATATTGAATTTTTGGTGAAAAAGTTGACCCCGCGGTAAATGTTTTTTTCAGCTGAGGAGAACTTGAAACGCCCATATCTTGGATAAGGAAGGAGTGAGAGAGCTCACATTTCAGACACAGCATCCAGGCTGCAATGGCTTCAATTTGTGTTATTTTGGGGCAAATTGGGGAATATTGAATTTTTGGTGAAAAAGTTGACCCCGCGGTCAATGTTTTTTTCAGCTGAGGAGATAACTTGAAACGCCCATATCTTGGGCATGGAAGGAGTGAGAGAGCTTAAATTTCAGACGCAGCATCCAGGCTGCAATGGCTTCAATTTGTGTTATTTCGGGGCAAATTGGGGAATATTGAATTTTTTGTAAAAATGTTGACCCCGCGGTCAATGTTTTTTTCAGCTGAGGAGAACTTGAAAAGCCCATATCTTGTTTAAGGAAGGAGTGAGAGAGCTCACATTTCAGACACAGCATCCAGGCTGCATTGGCTTCAATTTGTGTTATTTCGGGGCAAATTGGGGAATATTGAATTTTTTGTAGAAATGTTGACCCCGCGGTCAATGTTTTTTTCAGCTGAGGAGAACTTGAAAAGCCCATATCTTGTTTAAGGAAGGAGTGAGAGAGCTCACATTTCAGACACAGCATCCAGGCTGCATTGGCTTCAATTTGTGTTATTTTGGGGCAAATTGGGGAATATTGAATTTTTGGTGAAAAAGTTGACCCCGCGGTCAATGTTTTTTTCAGCTGAGGAGATAACTTGAAACGCCCATATCTTGGGCATGGAAGGAGTGAGAGAGCTTAAATTTCAGACGCAGCATCCAGGCTGCAATGGCTTCAATTTGTGTTATTTTGGGGCAAATTGGGGAATATTGAAGTTTTGGTGAAAATGTTGACCCCGCGGTCAATGTTTTTTTCAGCTGAGGAGAACTTGAAACGCCCATATCTTGTTTAAGGAAGGAGTGAGAGAGCTCACATTTCAGACACAGCATCCAGGCTGCAATGGCTTCAATTTGTGTTATTTTGGGGCAAATTGGGGGATATTGAATTTTTGGTGAAAAAGTTGACCCCGCGGTCAATGTTTTTTTCAGCTGAGGAGAACTTGAAACGCCCATATCTTGGGCATGGAAGGAGTGAGAGAGCTTAAATTTCAGACGCAGCATCCAGGCTGCAATGGCTTCAATTTCTGTTATTTTGGGGCAAATTGGGGAATATTGAATTTTTGGTGAAAATTTTGACCCCGCAGTCAATGTTTTTTTCAGCTGAGGAGATAACTTGAAACGCCCATATCTTGGGCAAGGAAGGAGTGAGAGAGCTTAAATTTCAGACGCAGCATCCAGGCAGAAATGGCATCAATGTGTGTAAATTTGGGGCAAATTGGGGAATATTGAAAATTTTGGAAAAAAGTTGACCCCCGGGTCATCGATTCTTGTAACTATAGAAAACTTGAAAAGCCCATATCTGTGACAAGGAAGGAGATAGAGAGCTAAAATTTCAGACGCAGCATCCAGACAGAGATGCCATCAATTTGTGTAAATTTGGGACAAATTGGGGAATATTGAAAATTTTCTAAAAATGTTGACCCGCGGGTCATCGATTCTTGTAACTAGAGAAAACTTGAAAAGCCCATGTCTGTGACAAGGAAGGAGATAGAGAGCTACAATTTCAGACGTTGCATCCAGGCAGAAATGCCATCAATGTGTGTAAATTTGGGGCAAATTGAGGAATATTGACAATTTTCTAAAAATGTTGACCCGGGTCATCAATTTTTGAAACTGGAGAAAACTTGAAAAGCCCATATCTGTGACAAGGAAGGAGATAGAGAGCTGCAATTTCAGACGCAGCATCCAGGCAGAAATGCCATCAATGTGTGTAAATTTGGGGCAAATTGGGGAATATTGAAAATTTTGGAAAAAAGTTGACCCCCGGGTCATCGATTTTTTAAACTGGAGAAAACTTTAAAAGCCAATATCTGTGACAAGGAAGGAGATAGAGAGCTACAATTTCAGACGCAGCATCCAGACAGAAATCCCATCAATTTGTGTAAATTTGGGACAATATGGGGAATATTGAAAATTTTCTAAAAATGTTGACCCGGGTCATCAATTTTTGAAACTGGAGAAAACTTGAAAAGCCCATATCTGTGACAAGGAAGGAGATAGAGAGCTAAAATTTCAGACGCAGCATCCAGACAGAAATGCCATCAATTTGTGTAAATTTGGGACAAATTGGGGAATATTGAAAATTTTGAAAAAGTTGACCTGGGTCATCGATTTTTGAACCTGGAGAAAACTTGTAAAGCCCATATCTGTGACAAGGAAGGAGATAGAGAGCTAAAATTTCAGACGCAGCATCCAGGCAGAAATGCCATCAATGTGTGTAAATTTGGGGCAAATTGGGGAATATTGAAAATTTTCTAAAAATGTTGACCCGGGTCATCAATTTTTGAAACTGGAGAAAACTTGAAAAGCCCATATCTGTGACAAGGAAGGAGATAGAGAGCTAAAATTTCAGACGCAGCATCCAGACAGAAATGCCATCAATTTGTGTAAATTTGGGACAAATTGGGGAATATTGAAAATTTTGGAAAAAAGTTGAACCCCGGGCTCATCAATTTTTGAAACTGGAGAAAAATTGAAAAGCCCATATCTGTGACAAGGAAGGAGATAGAGAGCTAAATTTTCAGACGCAGCATCCAGACAGAAATCCCATCAATTTGTGTAAATTTGGGACAAATTGGGGAATATTGAAAATTTGGGAAAAAAGTTGACCCCCGGGTCATCGATTTTTGAAACTGGAGAAAACTTAAAAAGCCCATATCTGTGACAAGGAAGGAGATAGAGAGCTAAAATTTCAGACGCAGCATCCAGACAGAAATGCCATCAATTTGTGTAAATTTGAGACAAATTGGGGAATATTGAACATTTTCTAAAAATGTTGACCCGCGGGTCATCGATTCTTGAAACTAGAGAAAACTTGAAAAGCCCATATCTGTGACAAGGAAGGAGATAGAGAGCTACAATTTCAGACGCAGCATCCAAGCAGAAATGCCATCAATGTGTGTAAATTTGGGGGAAATTGGGGAATATTGAAAATTTTGCAAAAAAGTTGACCCCCGGGTCATCGATTTTTGAAACTGGAGAAAAACTTGAAAAGCCCATATCTGTGACAAGGAAGGAGATAGAGAGCTAAAATTTCAGACGCAGCATCCAGACAGAAATGCCATCAATTTGTGTAAATTTGGGACAAATTGGGGAATATTGAAAATTTTCTAAAAATGTTGACCCCCGGGTCATCAATTTTTGAAACTGGAGAAAACTTGAAAGCCCATATCTGTGACAAGGAAGGAGATAGAGAGCTACAATTTCAGACGCAGCATCCAGACAGAAATGCCATCAATGTGTGTAAATTTGGGGCAAATTGGGGAATATTGAAAATTTTGGAAAAAAGTTGACCCGGGTCATCAATTTTTGAAACTGGAGAAAACTTGAAAAGCCCATATCTGTGACAAGGAAGGAGATAGAGAGCTACAATTTCAGACGCAGCATCCAGGCAGAAATGCCATCAATGTGTGTAAATTTGGGACAAATTGGGGAATATTGAAAATTTTCAAAAAGTGTTGACCCGCGGAACATCGATTCTTGAAACTAGAGAAAACTTGAAAAGCACATATCTGTGACAAGGAAGGAGATAGAGAGCTACAATTTCAGACGCAGCATCCAGGCAGAAATGCCATCAATGTGTGTAAATTTGGGGCAAATTGAGGAATATTGACAATTTTCTAAAAATGTTGACCCGGGTCATCAATTTTTGAAACTGGAGAAAACTTGAAAAGCCCATATCTGTGACAAGGAAGGAGATAGAGAGCTACAATTTCAGACGCAGCATCCAGGCAGAAATGCCATCAATGTGTGTAAATTTGGGGCAAATTGGGGAATATTGAAGATTTTGGAAAAAAGTTGACCCCCGGGTCATCGATTTTTTAAACTGGAGAAAACTTTAAAAGCCCATATCTGTGACAAGGAAGGAGATAGAGAGCTAAAATTTCAGACGCAGCATCCAGGCAGAAATGCCATCAATGTGTGTAAATTTGGGGCATATTGGGGAATATTGAAAATTTTGGAAAAAAGTTGACCCCCGGGTCATCGATGTTTGAAACTGGAGAAAACTTTAAAAGCCCATATCTGTGACAAGGAAGGAGATAGAGAGCTAAAATTTCAGACGCAGCATCCAGACAGAAATGCCATCAATGTGTGTAAATTTGGGACAAATTGGGGAATATTGAAAATTTTCTAAAAATGTTGACCCGGGTCATCAATTTTTGAAACTGGAGAAAACTTGAAAAGCCCATATCTGTGACAAGGAAGGAGATAGAGAGCTAAAATTTCAGACGCAGCATCCAGACAGAAATGCCATCAATTTGTGTAAATTTGGGACAAATTGGGGAATATTGAAAATTTTGGAAAAAAGTTGACCTGGGTCATCGATTTTTGAACCTGGAGAAAACTTGTAAAGCCCATATCTGTGACAAGGAAGGAGATAGAGAGCTAAAATTTCAGACGCAGCATCCAGGCAGAAATGCCATCAATGTGTGTAAATTTGGGGCAAATTGGGGAATATTGAAAATTTTGGAAAAAAGTTGACCCCCGGGTCATCGATTTTTTAAACTGGAGAAAACTTTAAAAGCCAATATCTGTGACAAGGAAGGAGATAGAGAGCTACAATTTCAGACGCAGCATCCAGACAGAAATGCCATCAATTTGTGTAAATTTGAGACAAATTGGGGAATATTGAAAATTTTCTAAAAATGTTGACCCGCGGGTCATCGATTCTTGAAACTAGAGAAAACTTGAAAAGCCCATATCTGTGACAAGGAAGGAGATAGAGAGCTACAATTTCAGACGCAGCATCCAAGCAGAAATGCCATCAATGTGTGTAAATTTGGGGGAAATTGGGGAATATTGAAAATTTTGCAAAAAAGTTGACCCCCGGGTCATCGATTTTTGAAACTGGAGAAAAACTTGAAAAGCCCATATCTGTGACAAGGAAGGAGATAGAGAGCTAAAATTTCAGACGCAGCATCCAGACAGAAATGCCATCAATTTGTGTAAATTTGGGACAAATTGGGGAATATTGAAAATTTTCTAAAAATGTTGACCCCCGGGTCATCAATTTTTGAAACTGGAGAAAACTTGAAAGCCCATATCTGTGACAAGGAAGGAGATAGAGAGCTACAATTTCAGACGCAGCATCCAGACAGAAATGCCATCAATGTGTGTAAATTTGGGGCAAATTGGGGAATATTGAAAATTTTGGAAAAAAGTTGACCCGGGTCATCAATTTTTGAAACTGGAGAAAACTTGAAAAGCCCATATCTGTGACAAGGAAGGAGATAGAGAGCTACAATTTCAGACGCAGCATCCAGGCAGAAATGCCATCAATGTGTGTAAATTTGGGACAAATTGGGGAATATTGAAAATTTTCAAAAAGTGTTGACCCGCGGAACATCGATTCTTGAAACTAGAGAAAACTTGAAAAGCACATATCTGTGACAAGGAAGGAGATAGAGAGCTACAATTTCAGACGCAGCATCCAGGCAGAAATGCCATCAATGTGTGTAAATTTGGGGCAAATTGAGGAATATTGACAATTTTCTAAAAATGTTGACCCGGGTCATCAATTTTTGAAACTGGAGAAAACTTGAAAAGCCCATATCTGTGACAAGGAAGGAGATAGAGAGCTACAATTTCAGACGCAGCATCCAGGCAGAAATGCCATCAATGTGTGTAAATTTGGGGCAAATTGGGGAATATTGAAGATTTTGGAAAAAAGTTGACCCCCGGGTCATCGATTTTTTAAACTGGAGAAAACTTTAAAAGCCCATATCTGTGACAAGGAAGGAGATAGAGAGCTAAAATTTCAGACGCAGCATCCAGGCAGAAATGCCATCAATGTGTGTAAATTTGGGGCATATTGGGGAATATTGAAAATTTTGGAAAAAAGTTGACCCCCGGGTCATCGATGTTTGAAACTGGAGAAAACTTTAAAAGCCCATATCTGTGACAAGGAAGGAGATAGAGAGCTAAAATTTCAGACGCAGCATCCAGACAGAAATGCCATCAATGTGTGTAAATTTGGGACAAATTGGGGAATATTGAAAATTTTCTAAAAATGTTGACCCGGGTCATCAATTTTTGAAACTGGAGAAAACTTGAAAAGCCCATATCTGTGACAAGGAAGGAGATAGAGAGCTAAAATTTCAGACGCAGCATCCAGACAGAAATGCCATCAATTTGTGTAAATTTGGGACAAATTGGGGAATATTGAAAATTTTGGAAAAAAGTTGACCTGGGTCATCGATTTTTGAACCTGGAGAAAACTTGTAAAGCCCATATCTGTGACAAGGAAGGAGATAGAGAGCTAAAATTTCAGACGCAGCATCCAGGCAGAAATGCCATCAATGTGTGTAAATTTGGGGCAAATTGGGGAATATTGAAAATTTTGGAAAAAAGTTGACCCCCGGGTCATCGATTTTTTAAACTGGAGAAAACTTTAAAAGCCAATATCTGTGACAAGGAAGGAGATAGAGAGCTACAATTTCAGACGCAGCATCCAGACAGAAATGCCATCAATTTGTGTAAATTTGAGACAAATTGGGGAATATTGAAAATTTTCTAAAAATGTTGACCCGCGGGTCATCGATTCTTGAAACTAGAGAAAACTTGAAAAGCCCATATCTGTGACAAGGAAGGAGATAGAGAGCTACAATTTCAGACGCAGCATCCAAGCAGAAATGCCATCAATGTGTGTAAATTTGGGGGAAATTGGGGAATATTGAAAATTTTGCAAAAAAGTTGACCCCCGGGTCATCGATTTTTGAAACTGGAGAAAAACTTGAAAAGCCCATATCTGTGACAAGGAAGGAGATAGAGAGCTAAAATTTCAGACGCAGCATCCAGACAGAAATGCCATCAATTTGTGTAAATTTGGGACAAATTGGGGAATATTGAAAATTTTCTAAAAATGTTGACCCCCGGGTCATCAATTTTTGAAACTGGAGAAAACTTGAAAGCCCATATCTGTGACAAGGAAGGAGATAGAGAGCTACAATTTCAGACGCAGCATCCAGACAGAAATGCCATCAATGTGTGTAAATTTGGGGCAAATTGGGGAATATTGAAAATTTTGGAAAAAAGTTGACCCGGGTCATCAATTTTTGAAACTGGAGAAAACTTGAAAAGCCCATATCTGTGACAAGGAAGGAGATAGAGAGCTACAATTTCAGACGCAGCATCCAGGCAGAAATGCCATCAATGTGTGTAAATTTGGGACAAATTGGGGAATATTGAAAATTTTCAAAAAGTGTTGACCCGCGGAACATCGATTCTTGAAACTAGAGAAAACTTGAAAAGCACATATCTGTGACAAGGAAGGAGATAGAGAGCTACAATTTCAGACGCAGCATCCAGGCAGAAATGCCATCAATGTGTGTAAATTTGGGGCAAATTGAGGAATATTGACAATTTTCTAAAAATGTTGACCCGGGTCATCAATTTTTGAAACTGGAGAAAACTTGAAAAGCCCATATCTGTGACAAGGAAGGAGATAGAGAGCTACAATTTCAGACGCAGCATCCAGGCAGAAATGCCATCAATGTGTGTAAATTTGGGGCAAATTGGGGAATATTGAAGATTTTGGAAAAAAGTTGACCCCCGGGTCATCGATTTTTTAAACTGGAGAAAACTTTAAAAGCCCATATCTGTGACAAGGAAGGAGATAGAGAGCTAAAATTTCAGACGCAGCATCCAGGCAGAAATGCCATCAATGTGTGTAAATTTGGGGCATATTGGGGAATATTGAAAATTTTGGAAAAAAGTTGACCCCCGGGTCATCGATGTTTGAAACTGGAGAAAACTTTAAAAGCCCATATCTGTGACAAGGAAGGAGATAGAGAGCTAAAATTTCAGACGCAGCATCCAGACAGAAATGCCATCAATGTGTGTAAATTTGGGACAAATTGGGGAATATTGAAAATTTTCTAAAAATGTTGACCCGGGTCATCAATTTTTGAAACTGGAGAAAACTTGAAAAGCCCATATCTGTGACAAGGAAGGAGATAGAGAGCTAAAATTTCAGACGCAGCATCCAGACAGAAATGCCATCAATTTGTGTAAATTTGGGACAAATTGGGGAATATTGAAAATTTTGGAAAAAAGTTGACCTGGGTCATCGATTTTTGAACCTGGAGAAAACTTGTAAAGCCCATATCTGTGACAAGGAAGGAGATAGAGAGCTAAAATTTCAGACGCAGCATCCAGGCAGAAATGCCATCAATGTGTGTAAATTTGGGGCAAATTGGGGAATATTGAAAATTTTGGAAAAAAGTTGACCCCCGGGTCATCGATTTTTTAAACTGGAGAAAACTTTAAAAGCCAATATCTGTGACAAGGAAGGAGATAGAGAGCTACAATTTCAGACGCAGCATCCAGACAGAAATGCCATCAATTTGTGTAAATTTGAGACAAATTGGGGAATATTGAAAATTTTCTAAAAATGTTGACCCGCGGGTCATCGATTCTTGAAACTAGAGAAAACTTGAAAAGCCCATATCTGTGACAAGGAAGGAGATAGAGAGCTACAATTTCAGACGCAGCATCCAAGCAGAAATGCCATCAATGTGTGTAAATTTGGGGGAAATTGGGGAATATTGAAAATTTTGCAAAAAAGTTGACCCCCGGGTCATCAATTTTTGAAACTGGAGAAAACTTGAAAAGCCCATATCTGTGACAAGGAAGGAGATAGAGAGCTACAATTTCAGACGCAGCATCCAGGCAGAAATACCATCAATGTGTGTAAATTTGGGGCAAATTGGGGAATATTGAAAATTTTGGAAAAAAGTTGACCCCCGGGTCATCGATTTTTGAAACTGGAGAAAACTTTAAAAGCCCATATCTGTGACAAGGAAGGAGATAGAGAGCTAAAATTTCAGACGCAGCATCCAGACAGAAATGCCATCAATTTGTGTAAATTTGGGACAAATTGGGGAATATTGAAAATTTTCAAAAAGTGTTGACCCGCGGAACATCGATTCTTGAAACTAGAGAAAACTTGAAAAGCACATATCTGTGACAAGGAAGGAGATAGAGAGCTACAATTTCAGACGCAGCATCCAGGCAGAAATGCCATCAATGTGTGTAAATTTGGGGCAAATTGAGGAATATTGACAATTTTCTAAAAATGTTGACCCGGGTCATCAATTTTTGAAACTGGAGAAAACTTGAAAAGCCCATATCTGTGACAAGGAAGGAGATAGAGAGCTACAATTTCAGACGCAGCATCCAGGCAGAAATGCCATCAATGTGTGTAAATTTGGGGCAAATTGGGGAATATTGAAGATTTTGGAAAAAAGTTGACCCCCGGGTCATCGATTTTTGAAACTGGAGAAAACTTTAAAAGCCCATATCTGTGACAAGGAAGGAGATAGAGAGCTAAAATTTCAGACGCAGCATCCAGACAGAAATGCCATCAATGTGTGTAAATTTGGGACAAATTGGGGTATATTGAAAATTTTCTAAAAATGTTGACCCGGGTCATCAATTTTTGAAACTGGAGAAAACTTGAAAAGCCCATATCTGTGACAAGGAAGGAGATAGAGAGCTAAAATTTCAGACGCAGCATCCAGACAGAAATGCCATCAATTTGTGTAAATTTGGGACAAATTGGGGAATATTGAAAATTTTGGAAAAAAGTTGACCTGGGTCATCGATTTTTGAACCTGGAGAAAACTTGTAAAGCCCATATCTGTGACAAGGAAGGAGATAGAGAGCTAAAATTTCAGACGCAGCATCCAGGCAGAAATGCCATCAATGTGTGTAAATTTGGGGCAAATTGAGGAATATTGACAATTTTCTAAAAATGTTGACCCGGGTCATCAATTTTTGAAACTGGAGAAAACTTGAAAAGCCCATATCTGTGACAAGGAAGGAGATAGAGAGCTGCAATTTCAGACGCAGCATCCAGGCAGAAATGCCATCAATGTGTGTAAATTTGGGGCAAATTGGGGAATATTGAAAATTTTGGAAAAAAGTTGACCCCCGGGTCATCGATTTTTTAAACTGGAGAAAACTTTAAAAGCCAATATCTGTGACAAGGAAGGAGATAGAGAGCTACAATTTCAGACGCAGCATCCAGACAGAAATCCCATCAATTTGTGTAAATTTGGGACAATATGGGGAATATTGAAAATTTTCCAAAAATGTTGACCCGGGTCATCAATTTTTGAAACTGGAGAAAACTTGAAAAGCCCATATCTGTGACAAGGAAGGAGATAGAGAGCTAAAATTTCAGACGCAGCATCCAGACAGAAATGCCATCAATTTGTGTAAATTTGGGACAAATTGGGAAATATTGAAAATTTTGAAAAAGTTGACCTGGGTCATCGATTTTTGAACCTGGAGAAAACTTGTAAAGCCCATATCTGTGACAAGGAAGGAGATAGAGAGCTAAAATTTCAGACGCAGCATCCAGGCAGAAATGCCATCAATGTGTGTAAATTTGGGGCAAATTGGGGAATATTGAAAATTTTCTAAAAATGTTGACCCGGGTCATCAATTTTTGAAACTGGAGAAAACTTTAAAAGCCAATATCTGTGACAAGGAAGGAGATAGAGAGCTACAATTTCAGACGCAGCATCCAGACAGAAATGCCATCAATTTGTGTAAATTTGAGACAAATTGGGGAATATTGAACATTTTCTAAAAATGTTGACCCGCGGGTCATCGATTCTTGAAACTGGAGAAAACTTTAAAAGCCAATATCTGTGACAAGGAAGGAGATAGAGAGCTACAATTTCAGACGCAGCATCCAGACAGAAATGCCATCAATGTGTGTAAATTTGGGGCAAATTGGGGAATATTGAAAATTTTGGAAAAAAGTTGACCCCCGGGTCATCGATTTTTGAAACTGGAGAAAACTTTAAAAGCCCATATCTGTGACAAGGAAGGAGATAGAGAGCTAACATTTCAGACGCAGCATCCAGACAGAAATGCCATCAATGTGTGTAAATTTGGGGCCAATTGTGGAATATTGAAAAATTTCCAAAAATGTAGAACCGTGGGTCATCGATTCTTGAAACTAGAGAAAACTTGAAAAGCCCATATCTGTGACAAGGAAGGAGATAGAGAGCTAAAATTTCAGACGCAGCATCCAGACAGAAATGCAATCAATTTGTGTAAATTTGGGACAAATTGGGGAATATTGAAAATTTTGGAAAAAAGTTGACCTGGGTCATCAATTTTTGAACCTGGAGAAAACTTGTAAAGCCCATATCTGTGACAAGGAAGGAGATAGAGAGCTAAAATTTCAGACACAGCATCCAGGCAGAAATGCCATCAATGTGTGTAAATTTGGGGCAAATTGGGGAATATTGAAAATTTGGGAAAAAAGTTGACCCCCGGGTCATCAATTTTTGAAACTGGAGAAAACTTGAAAAGCCCATATCTGTGACAAGGAAGGAGATAGAGAGCTAAAATTTCAGACGCAGCATCCAGACAGAAATGCCATCAATTTGTGTAAATTTTAGACAAATTGGGGAATATTGAACATTTTCTAAAAATGTTGACCCGCGGGTCATCGATTCTTGAAACTAGAGAAAACTTGAAAAGCCCATATCTGTGACAAGGAAGGAGATAGAGAGCTACAATTTCAGACGCAGCATCCAGGCAGAAATGCCATCAATGTGTGTGAATTTGGGGCAAATTGGGGAATATTGAAAATTTTCTAAAAATGTTGACCCGGGTCATCAATTTTTGAAACTGGAGAAAACTTGAAAAGCCCATATCTGTGACAAGGAAGGAGATAGAGAGCTAAAATTTCAGACACAGCATCCAGACAGAAATGCCATCAATTTGTGTAAATTTGAGACAAATTGGGGAATATTGAAAATTTTCTAAAAATGTTGACCCGCGGGTCATCGATTCTTGAAACTAGAGAAAACTTGAAAAGCCCATATCTGTGACAAGGAAGGAGATAGAGAGCTACAATTTCAGACGCAGCATCCAGGCAGAAATGCCATCAATGTGTGTGAATTTGGGGCAAATTGGGGAATATTGAAAATTTTCTAAAAATGTTGACCCGGGTCATCAATTTTTGAAACTGGAGAAAACTTGAAAAGCCCATATCTGTGACAAGGAAGGAGATAGAGAGCTAAAATTTCAGACGCAGCATCCAGACAGAAATGCCATCAATTTGTGTAAATTTGAGACAAATTGGGGAATATTGAAAATTTTCTAAAAATGTTGACCCGCGGGTCATCGATTCTTGAAACTAGAGAAAACTTGAAAAGCCCATATCTGTGACAAGGAAGGAGATAGAGAGCTAAAATTTCAGACGCAGCATCCAGGCAGAAATGCCATCAATGTGTGTACATTTGGGGCAAATTGGGGAATATTGAAAATTTTCTAAAAATGTTGACCCGCGGGTCATCGATTCTTGTAACTAGAGAAAACTTGAAAAGCCCATGTCTGTGACAAGGAAGGAGATAGAGAGCTACAATTTCAGACACAGCATCCAGGCAGAAATGCCATCAATGTGTGTGAATTTGGGGCAAATTGGGGAATATGGAAAATTTTCTAAAAATGTTGACCCGCGGGTCATCAATTTTTGAAACTGGAGAAAACTTGAAAAGCCCATATCTGTGACAAGGAAGGAGATAGAGAGCTAAAATTTCAGACGCAGCATCCAGACAGAAATGCCATCAATTTGTGTAAATTTGGGACAAATTGGGGAATATTGAAAATTTTGGAAAAAAGTTGACCTGGGTCATCAATTTTTGAACCTGGAGAAAACTTGTAAAGCCCATATCTGTGACAAGGAAGGAGATAGAGAGCTAAAATTTCAGACGCAGCATCCAGGCAGAAATGCCATCAATGTGTGTAAATTTGGGGCAAATTGGGGAATATTGAAAATTTGGGAAAAAAGTTGACCCCCGGGTCATCAATTTTTGAATCTGGAGAAAACTTGAAAAGCCCATATCTGTGACAAGGAAGGAGATAGAGAGCTAAAATTTCAGACGCAGCATCCAGACAGAAATGCCATCAATTTGTGTAAATTTGAGACAAATTGGGGAATATTGAACATTTTCTAAAAATGTTGACCCGCGGGTCATCGATTCTTGAAACTAGAGAAAACTTGAAAAGCCCATATCTGTGACAAGGAAGGAGATAGAGAGCTACAATTTCAGACGCAGCATCCAGGCAGAAATGCCATCAATGTGTGTGAATTTGGGGCAAATTGGGGAATATTGAAAATTTTCTAAAAATGTTGACCCGGGTCATCAATTTTTGAAACTGGAGAAAACTTGAAAAGCCCATATCTGTGACAAGGAAGGAGATAGAGAGCTACAATTTCAGACGCAGCATCCAGACAGAAATGCCATCAATTTGTGTAAATTTGAGACAAATTGGGGAATATTGAAAATTTTCTAAAAATGTTGACCCGCGGGTCATCGATTCTTGAAACTAGAGAAAACTTGAAAAGCCCATATCTGTGACAAGGAAGGAGATAGAGAGCTAAAATTTCAGACGCAGTATCCAGGCAGAAATGCCATCAATGTGTGTACATTTGGGGCAAATTGGGGAATATTGAAAATTTTCTAAAAATGTTGACCCGCGGGTCATCGATTCTTGTAACTAGAGAAAACTTGAAAAGCCCATGTCTGTGACAAGGAAGGAGATAGAGAGCTACAATTTCAGACACAGCATCCAGGCAGAAATGCCATCAATGTGTGTGAATTTGGGGCAAATTGGGGAATATTGAAAATTTTCTAAAAATGTTGACCCGCGGGTCATCAATTTTTGAAACTGGAGAAAACTTGAAAAGCCCATATCTGTGACAAGGAAGGAGATAGAGAGCTAAAATTTCAGACGCAGCATCCAGACAGAAATGCCATCAATTTGTGTAAATTTGAGACAAATTGGGGTATATTGAAAATTTTCTAAAAATGTTGACCCGCGGGTCATCGATTCTTGAAACTAGAGAAAACTTGAAAAGCCCATATCTGTGACAAGGAAGGAGATAGAGAGCTAAAATTTCAGACGCAGCATCCAGGCAGAAATGCCATCAATGTGTGTACATTCGGGGCAAATTGGGGAATATTGAAAATTTTCTAAAAATGTTGACCCGGGTCATCGATTTTTGAAACTGGAGAACACTTGAAAAGCCCATATCTGTGACAAGGAAGGAGATAGAGAGCTAAAATTTCAGACGCAGCATCCAGACAGAAATGCCATCAATGTGTGTAAATTTGGGGCAAATTGGGGAATATTGAAAATTTGGGAAAAAAGTTGACCCCCGGGTCATCGATTTTTGAAACTGGAGAAAACTTGAAAAGCCCATGTCTGTGACAAGGAAGGAGATAGAGAGCTACAATTTCAGACGCAGCATCCAGGCAGAAATGCCATCAATGTGTGTAAATTTGGGGCAAATTGGGGAATATTGAAAATTTTCTTAAAATGTTGACCCGGGTCATCAATTTTTGAAACTGGAGAAAACTTTAAAAGCCCATATCTGTGACAAGGAAGGAGATAGAGAGCTAAAATTTCAGACGCAGCATCCAGACAGAAATGCCATCAATTTGTGTAAATTTGGGACAAATTGGGGAATATTGAAAATTTTCAAAAAGTGTTGACCCGCGGAATATCGATTCTTGAAACTAGAGAAAACTTGAAAAGCACATATCTGTGACAAGGAAGGAGATAGAGAGCTACAATTTCAGACGCAGCATCCAGGCAGAAATGCCATCAATGTGTGTAAATTTGGGGCAAATTGAGGAATATTGACAATTTTCTAAAAATGTTGACCCGGGTCATCAATTTTTGAAACTGGAGAAAACTTGAAAAGCCCATATCTGTGACAAGGAAGGAGATAGAGAGCTACAATTTCAGACGCAGCATCCAGGCAGAAATGCCATCAATGTGTGTAAATTTGGGGCAAATTGGGGAATATTGAAAATTTTGGAAAAAAGTTGACCCCCGGGTCATCGATGTTTGAAACTGGAGAAAACTTTAAAAGCCCATATCTGTGACAAGGAAGGAGATAGAGAGCTAAAATTTCAGACGCAGCATCCAGACAGAAATGCCATCAATGTGTGTAAATTTGGGACAAATTGGGGAATATTGAAAATTTTCTAAAAATGTTGACCCGGGTCATCAATTTTTGAAACTGGAGAAAACTTGAAAAGCCCATATCTGTGACAAGGAAGGAGATAGAGAGCTAAAATTTCAGACGCAGCATCCAGACAGAAATGCCATCAATTTGTGTAAATTTGGGACAAATTGGGGAATATTGAAAATTTTGGAAAAAAGTTGACCTGGGTCATCAATTTTTGAACCTGGAGAAAACTTGTAAAGCCCATATCTGTGACAAGGAAGGAGATAAGGAGCTAAAATTTCAGACGCAGCATCCAGGCAGAAATGCCATCAATGTGTGTGAATTTGGGGCAAATTGGGGAATATTGAAAATTTTCTAAAAATGTTGACCCGGGTCATCAATTTTTGAAACTGGAGAAAACTTGAAAAGCCCATATCTGTGACAAGGAAGGAGATAGAGAGCTAAAATTTCAGACGCAGCATCCAGACAGAAATGCCATCAATTTGTGTAAATTTGAGACAAATTGGGGAATATTGAAAATTTTCTAAAAATGTTGACCCGCGGGTCATCGATTCTTGAAACTAGAGAAAACTTGAAAAGCCCATATCTGTGACAAGGAAGGAGATAGAGAGCTACAATTTCAGACGCAGCATCCAGGCAGAAATGCCATCAATGTGTGTGAATTTGGGGCAAATTGGGGAATATTGAAAATTTTCTAAAAATGTTGACCCGGGTCATCAATTTTTGAAACTGGAGAAAACTTGAAAAGCCCTTATCTGTGACAAGGAAGGAGATAGAGAGCTAAAATTTCAGACGCAGCATCCAGACAGAAATGCCATCAATTTGTGTAAATTTGAGACAAATTGGGGAATATTGAAAATTTTCTAAAAATGTTGACCCGCGGGTCATCGATTCTTGAAACTAGAGAAAACTTGAAAAGCCCATATCTGTGACAAGGAAGGAGATAGAGAGCTAAAATTTCAGACGCAGCATCCAGGCAGAAATGCCATCAATGTGTGTACATTTGGGGCAAATTGGGGAATATTGAAAATTTTCTAAAAATGTTGACCCGCGGGTCATCGATTCTTGTAACTAGAGAAAACTTGAAAAGCCCATGTCTGTGACAAGGAAGGAGATAGAGAGCTACAATTTCAGACACAGCATCCAGGCAGAAATGCCATCAATGTGTGTGAATTTGGGGCAAATTGGGGAATATTGAAAATTTTCTAAAAATGTTGACCCGCGGGTCATCAATTTTTGAAACTGGAGAAAACTTGAAAAGCCCATATCTGTGACAAGGAAGGAGATAGAGAGCTAAAATTTCAGACGCAGCATCCAGACAGAAATGCCATCAATTTGTGTAAATTTGAGACAAATTGGGGAATATTGAAAATTTTCTAAAAATGCTGACCCGCGGGTCATCGATTCTTGAAACTAGAGAAAACTTGAAAAGCCCATATCTGTGACAAGGAAGGAGATAGAGAGCTAAAATTTCAGACGCAGCATCCAGGCAGAAATGCCATCAATGTGTGTACATTCGGGGCAAATTGGGGAATATTGAAAATTTTCTAAAAATGTTGACCCGGGTCATCGATTTTTGAAACTGGAGAACACTTGAAAAGCCCATATCTGTGACAAGGAAGGAGATAGAGAGCTAAAATTTCAGACGCAGCATCCAGACAGAAATGCCATCAATGTGTGTAAATTTGGGGCAAATTGGGGAATATTGAAAATTTGGGAAAAAAGTTGACCCCCGGGTCATCGATTTTTGAAACTGGAGAAAACTTGAAAAGCCCATGTCTGTGACAAGGAAGGAGATAGAGAGCTACAATTTCAGACGCAGCATCCAGGCAGAAATGCCATCAATGTGTGTAAATTTGGGGCAAATTGGGGAATATTGAAAATTTTCTTAAAATGTTGACCCGGGTCATCAATTTTTGAAACTGGAGAAAACTTTAAAAGCCCATATCTGTGACAAGGGAGGAGATAGAGAGCTAAAATTGCAGACGCAGCATCCAGACAGAGATGCCATCAATTTGTGTAAATTTGGGACAAATTGGGGAATATTGAAAATTTTCTAAAAATGTTGACCCGCGGGTCATCGATTCTTGTAACTAGAGAAAAATTGAAAAGCCCATGTCTGTGACAAGGAAGGAGAAAGAGAGCTACAATTTCAGACGCAGCATCCAGGCAGAAATGCCATCAATGTGTGTAAATTTGGGGCAAATTGGGGAATATTGAAAATTTTGGAAAAAAGTTGACCCCCGGGTCATCGATTTTTGAAACTGGAGAAAACTTTAAAAGCCCATATCTGTGACAAGGAAGGAGATAGAGAGCTAAAATTTCAGACGCAGCATCCAGACAGAAATGCCATCAATTTGTGTAAATTTGGGGCAAATTGGGGAATATTGAAAATTTTCTAAAAATGTTGACCCCCGGGTCATCGATTCTTGAAACTAGAGAAAACTTGAAAAGCCCATATCTGTGAAAAGGAAGGAGATAGAGGCTTCTGTGTTCTTCTGATGAAGGCATCATGTAAATTGTGATATACATGAACTTGAGTGTAGTCATGTGTACACGGTGACTTGAACTGGGTCTGTCTCACCTATAAAGAGCCTCTGTGTGGCTGCGCTCCTCGTTTACGGCAATACCACTCTGAACACGGAAGTAAGAGGAGGTGTGTGTGAGCTCCAGGCGTGCGTGTATTTTGACTGATCCTGTGCGGCAACTTTGATTTTGAGTTTGAACTGTGGCGTTTCTTTAAGCCCAGATTTTTCGTTTCTTTGATAGCTCGGTTTTTGGAGCCACCCCCAGCAGTTTTGACTGTCTGGGGGACACTTTAAGTTATTTGTTTGTTTGGTTTGTGTTTTCCTGATGGAAAATAGTTTATACTGTGCTCCAAGTATGGTGAGAACCAGAGGAAAGGGAGCCAGAGTCGCTGCACCGGGCCCGGACCGGACGGCCGAGGCAATCGAGCCGATGGTGAAAGACGATCGGGCGTACAGGACCGTGGACGGTCAGAATATGACGGGAGAAATGGAGGACACACGTGCGGTGACAGCTCCTGACGTAGCCGAAAATGCGGAAGGAGGAAGAGGGCAGGAGAGAGAAATCATCAGAGAGGAAGAGATACGGATTATTAAGGATAAAGCTGAAGAGTTTCAGCAAAATTTAACGCTCGCCCTGGAGCTGATTGGAGAAGATAAAGTGACCGCAATGGAGCTGATCCAGGCAATACAAGACACTTGTGGGAAAATCATGGCCTGCCGGTACACGGGCAGAAATAAATATGAGATCACAATGAATCACCTGAAGGGGAAAGAAAGACTATTGGACGGCATAAAAATTGGACAGACCGCGATCATGTCCAAGGAGTTATGTAATGATGAGCTGGTGGTCTCGTTTCTGGGGCTGCCGGCGTATATCACGGACAGCGTCATTCTGGGCAAGCTGAACAGCTGGGGAGTGAGTGCAGTATCCCCGATCATCAGGAGAATGTGGCCGGGAACTAGAATTGCTGACGGAACAAGATACGTGAAAGTTAAATTCACGGAGACGGTCCAATCACTTCCATATTCGACCAAGTTTGAGACGGCTTTTGGAGCAGAGTTCTTCAGAGTTTTGCACGACAAACAGGTGAAAGTGTGCAGACAGTGCATACAGACTGGTCATATCCTGAGGGACTGTCCAGATTTCCTTTGTAGAAAATGTGGAGAGCAGGGGCACTATGCAAGGGAGTGCATGGGCAGAGGGAACAAATGCCAGAGCTGCAAAAAGGAGAGCAGCAGATGTGTTTGTGAGGACGTTGATCATGCTCCAGGGACGGGAGGAAAGCAACGTGAGGAGCAGGAAGAATCGAGAGAGAATATCTCTGAGAGGGAGGAGACCGAGAAGGATCGTGCGGAGGGGGAAGCGGAGAAAGGAAGAGACATACTGGAGTCGGACGGAGAGCAAGGAATGGAGGTGAGAGGATCGACAGCTGAGGTGCCGGGACATGGAGACGCAGCAGAGGGGCAGAGTGTGGATACATCGGAGAGAAAGGAGAGGAAGGTGAAAATTGTTCAACTTCAGCGGCCCCCAGAATCAGACTCAGAGATATGCTTGACGGGGTCTCAAGAGTCGGGGAACTCGGAGTCTGATATGGACCTCGGAAACAGCCAGGAGCTGGGGAAGAGAAGACTGCAATGGATGCTGAAGACAAGGGGATCAAAAAGAGGAAAAAGTAAGACGTGAACTGTAGCATAAAGATGATGGGCCTGATTTATCTCTATGTATTTACAATGTTAAAAATACTATCGCAAAACACAAACGGCTTAAGATGTATTAACAAGATGCGAGATGTTTTAAGGGTGGATACTTTTGACATCCTCTGTGTACAAGAGACTAAGTGGACAAGGGAGTGGAGAAGCTATCTGAGGGATACATGGGCTGGGAAAGTGTGGGCAAACAACGGTGTAAATGGACGAGCCGGAGTCGCTATTTTTGCTAAAGGAGATAAGATCCAAAATGTTAAGGAAATAGTGAAGGATGATGAGGGAAGGGTGATCGGTATTGAATTTATTTACAGGAATGTGCTTTACAAACTTTTGAATATTTATGCACCGAATGAGGACAACAAGCGTGGAATTTTCTTTGATCAACTAAAACCGCATTTGGGAGGGAACATTTGTGTAGTGGGGGATTTTAACTGTGCACTTACGAGATTGGATATATCAAGCAACAATACATACAAAAGTGATATAAGTAGGAAATCGCTAAATGAGCTTTTTGACTATTTCAACCTGGTAGATCTGTGGAGGGTGCGCAATATGGGAGAAAGGGGCTTTTCCAGACGACAGACGGTTCTGGGGAAACTTAAACAGTCCAGGATTGACTTATGTCTATTAGCATCTGGGCTGGAAAAAAAGATTTCAAAATGCTGGTATGAGTTCACAGGGTTTAGCGATCATGCAAGGTTATGGGTGGAGCTGGGGGAGAAAGAGCACAAAGGTGGAGGGTTATGGTGTTTAAATAACAGTGTTTTGCTGGATGGAAAATATAGGGAGAAAGTTGAAAATCTACTGAAAGAAAGAAAAAGAGAACTGCAGGGTGAGGGTTGTATAAATATGGGGGAGTGGTGGGAGGAGGTGAAATTGCACATCAAAAAAGTGACAATAAACTATTGTAAAAATAAAATGGAGAAGGAAAGAAGGACTGAGTATAGTTTAAGAGACCAGATTAATAAAGAGCTGGAAAGGTCGATTGCAGAGGAAAACTTCAACAATCTAAAATATCTCATGCTGAGAAAACAATTAGATGAGCTTGAGAAGAAACGGAGCAGAGGGGCAGCTATCAGATCAAGGATGAAGGATATTTTAGAAGGGGAAAAGAATACAAGTTTCTTTTTAGGGCTTGAAAAAAGACAGCAAAAGAAAGCTCATCTGCAAAACCTGAAAAATGAAGAGGGTAAGACAATGGAGAAGACAGGGGAAATGCTGGAGGTGGCTCATAAACATTTTAAAAAACTTTTTTCAAAGATGGAGGTAAACTCTACAGACCACAGTGTTTTTGAAGGGATAGAAAAAAAATTAGGGGAAGAGGACAGAGCAGACTGTGATAAAAACATAACAGAGGAAGAATTGGAAAGAGCAATAAATGGTTTGAATAAGAACAAAAGTCCAGGGCTGGATGGGTTATCGGGGGAATTTTACATCACCTTTAAACAGGTGATAAAGCCAATTCTCCTGAGAATCTTTCAATGCATGGAGCGGGAGGGGAAAGCATCTGGGGACTTCTTCACGGGGCTAATCCGAGTGGTGTATAAGAATAAGGGTGACAAAGGTGATTTGGGGAATTATAGGCCAATTAGTCTGCTAAATACAGATTATAAAATACTGGCTAAAATCCTGGCAAACAGATTGAAGGAGGTGATAGGCACAGTGGTGAATCCCTGTCAGTGTTATGGTGTGGTAGGGAGAGACATTAGTGACATCATCTTATCGATCCAGGACATCTTTGACAAAATGAATCAGAAGGGAGGGCTGTACATAGGGGTTGATTTAGAGAAGGCGTTTGATAGGGTGGATCATGATTTTTTGTTTAAAACACTGGGAAAGATGGGTTTCGGGGAAGGTTTCACTAAATGGATTAGGTTAATATATAGGAATGCCATCAGTAGGGTGAAAATAAACGGGAGGTTAACTGAGAGCTTCGCTCTGGAGAGGTCAATCAGGCAAGGATGCCCGCTTTCAGCTATGTTATACTCCATAGCGGCAGAACCCTTGTCTGCCCTCATTAGGAGGGACCCAGGGATTTTGGGGATTGAAATGGAAGATAAAACGGACACGAAAATCTACCAGTACGCAGATGACATAAGTATTACGGTTAGGGATGAGAGGAGTGTAGACAGGGTGCTGCAGCATGTAGAGTGCTATGAGAGGGCATCTGGGGCCAAAATCAATGGGGAAAAAACCGAGCTAATGGGCTTTGGTGATGGTTTCGATTGTGTAAATAAATGGAATTTTGTAAAGAGAAATGAAATGGTGAAGGTTTTGGGTGTATACGTAGGTAAGAATCGAGATGCAGCAACAAAACGTGGGGTGAAATAGAGGGAAAAATCAAAATGCGATTGGATTTCTGGTCCGGGAGGAAATTGAATCTAAGGGGTAAAGTGATAGTAACTAACGCCCTCCTCCTGTCCAAGTGTCAGTATGCGCTAAGAGTCTGTGAAATGCCGGACAGGGTAATAGGAAAGCTGAATGACATGATGAGTGCTTTCATCTGGAATAAAAAACAGCATTTGATAGCCAGGAAGGTGCTCATCAATGGGCAGAAGGAGGGCGGTTTGAAATTGGTGGACCTGAAAAGTAAAAAGCTTAGTGCACGGATTCGACTGTTAGGGAAATTTATGGGAAACGCAAAGATTTACGCGTGGCAGAAGTGCCTCGACTCTTGCCTACAGGGGTGGGATAATAGAGGAGTGTTTAATCTATGTAGGGAAACGGAGCAAAGGGAAAGAGCACAGGTTAATGCATTTACAGGGGAAATACTTGAAGCGTGGAATATTTTACTGGGGGATTTAAAGTTTAGATGTGAGACTGCGGAGCAGGTGTTACACCAACCAGTTTTCAGAAATCCGGCAATAAGGTGTCAGGGGAAGGTATTTTCAGGGAGGTACTTGGAGGAACTAGGTTTAAATCAGGTGAAGCACTTTATCCAAAGAGGTGGTGGATTTCTGCAGGAGGAAGTAATCCAGGAGGTCAGGGGAAGATTAGGGAAAGTGAGACCAATAGAGATCAAAAGACTATGCCAGAGAATTTTAGAGGGGTTACCTCGTAGCTGGGTGGCGCTGGTGAAGGGGAGGAGGGCAGAGAAGGCTCTGGAGTTGGTCAGTTTCTCCCTCATCCAAGGAGGGAAAGAGCATGACATACGATCAGTTAACTCCAAGATACTATATAGAGTGTTTTTGGGAAAGGAAAAGAAGAAAGCGGCAGCTGAGGAAGTATGGCTAAGGCAGTTCCATGGGCTTCAGAGGGAGCACATTTGGTCAGATCTAAATGTGAAGTTCATTTCATCAGAGTGCTTTGATACAAATTTCAGGCTCAGACACAATAGAATATTTGTCAGTTTGGTGCTAAACCAGATAAATAGACTCAACAGCAAGGTTTGTGATATATGTGAGGTGGAAGTGGAGACATTTAGGCACTTTATTTTTGAATGTAAGGAGTTAAAAGTGTTTTTTGAGAAACTGGACCAATGCTTTCAAAAATGTAGAGTCGCAATCACGGAAAAGGAAAAATGGGAGAGGTTTTTTCTATTTGGGTATAAGGAAAGGAAAGCAGGGGTGAACAAATGGCTTATCAATTACATTCTGAGTTATGCCAAACATGTCATCAGACTTCGGAGAAACTATTCACATTTCGAGGACAAAAAAGTGAACATCTGGAGATTTTTCTGTAACTTTATGAAAAGGAATGTGAGTCTGCTGTGGGATGGTGGGGACAAGAATTTCAAACAAAAGGTGCTGGAAGATAACTGTCTATTTGTGTGTGGAAATCAGGGTGGGGTGCAAATGTCAATAGGTCAAGGGTGAGGGGTGATGGGTGAAGGAAAAAAAAAAAAAAGATGTGATGAATGGTGTTATGGATTGTTGGAAATAATTTGATTTGATTTGAAATGACTTGTATTTACTTGTGTAAAATGTATTTGTAAAAATATTTATTTTTTGATAATAAAAGAAAAAAAAAAAAAACATGCCTGATCTCGTCTGATCTAGGAAACTAAGCAGCGTCGGGCCAGGTTAGTACTTGGATGGGAGACCGCCTGGGAATACCCGGTGCCGTAAGCATTTTGGCCCTCTGAGCAGCAGGCCTCACCTGGTCCTCCTCCCTCATGTTTCACTCCCTCTGTGAACATGCAATTTCCCTCGGGAGAATAAAGTTGTATCTTAATTTATCTGAAATGTTAGTGTTCTTCTGATGAAGGCATCATGTAAATTGTGATCTACATGAACTTGAGTGTAGTCATGTGTACACGGTGACTTGAACCTGGTCCGTCTCACCTATAAAGAGCCTTTGTGTGGCTGCTCTCCTCGTTTACGGCCATACCACTCTGAACACGCCTGATCTCGTCTGATCTCGGAAGCTAAGCAGCGTCGGGCCAGGTTAGTACTTGGATGGGAGACCGCCTGGGAATACCCGGTGCCGTAAACATTTTGTCCCTCTGAGCAGCAGGCCTCACCTGGTCCTCCTCCCTCATGTTTCACTTCCTCTGTCAACACCCAATTTCCCTCAGGAGAATAAAGTTGTATCTTATCTTATCTTATATGAAAGCATACATTCAGAAAATGAGTATTGCACATGGGCATAATATGAGAAGATTGAATGCACATGAGAAGTGAAGTACACGAGCCACTGTGTGACAATGATGATGATGATGAGGATGAAAGTGAGCGTCAGAGATGTTAGTGGTCCCTCTGTATGTTCTATGTGATGATTATCAGTTTCATTAGGTAAGACTTCATTGTCCAGAAATGTGTGTTTCTGATGAAGGCATCATGTAAATTGTGATATACATGAACTTGAGTGTAGTCATGTGTACACGGTGACTTGAACTGGGTCTGTCTCACCTATAAAGAGCCTCTGTGTGGCTGCTCTCCTCGTTTATGGCCATACCACTCTGAACACGCCCGATCTCGTCTGATCTCGGAAGCTAAGCAGCGTCGGGCCAGGTTAGTACTTGGATGGGAGACCGCCTGGGAATACCCGGTGCAGTAAGCATTTTGGCCCTCTGAGCAGCAGGCCTCACCTGGTCCTCCTCCCTCATGTTTCACCCCCTCTGTCAACACGCAATTTCCCTTGGGAGAATAAAGTTGTATCTTATCTTATCTTATATGAAAGCATACATTCAGAAAATGAGTATTGCACATGGTCATAATATGAGAAGATTGAATGCACATGAGAAGTGAAGTACACGAGCCACTGTGTGACAATGATGATGATGATGATGAAAGTGAGCGTCAGAGATGTAAGTGGTCCCTCTGTATGTTCTATGTGATGATTATCAGTTTCATTAGGTAAGATTTCATTATCCAGAAATGTGTGTTTCTGATGAAGGCATCATGTAAATTGTGATATACATTACATTACATTACATTACGATCATTTGGCAGACGCTTTTATCCAAAGCGACTTACATTACATTACATTACCACCCTTCGCAGAGGGGGGAGCAATTGAGGGTTCGGTGCCTTGCTCAGGGGCACCTCGGCAGGGGCTCGAACCGGCGACCCTCCTCTATACATGAACTTGAGTGTAGTCATGTGTACACGGTGACTTGAACCTGGTCCGTCTCACCTATAAAGAGCCTCTGTGTGGCTGCTCTCCTCGTTTATGGCCATACCACTCTGAACACGCCCGATCTCGTCTGATCTCGGAAGCTAAGCAGCGTCGGGCCAGGTTAGTACTTGGATGGGAGACCGCCTGGGAATACCCGGTGCCGCAAGCATTTTGGCCCTCTGAGCAGCAGGCCTCACCTGGTCCTCCTCCCTCATGTTTCACTCCTTCTGTCAACACGCAATTTCCTTCTGGAGAATAAAGTTGTATCTTATCTTATCTGAAATGTTAGTGTTCTTCTTATGAAGGCATCATGTAAATTGTGATATACATGAACTTGAGTGTAGTCATGTGTACACGGTGACTTGAACTGGGTCTGTCTCACCTATAAAGAGCCTCTGTGTGGCTGCTCTCCTATTTTACAGCCATACCACTCTGAACACGCCCGATCTCGTCTGATCTCAGAAGCTAAGCAGCGTTGGGCCAGGTTTGTACTTGGATGGGAGACCGCCTGGGAATACCCGGTGCTGTTAGCATTTTGGCCCTCTGAGCAGCAGGCCTCACCTGGTCCTCCTCCCTCATGTTTCACTCCCTCTGTAAACACGCAATTTCCCTCGGGAGAATAAAGTTGTATCTTATCTTATCTTATATGAAAGCATACATTCAGAAAATGAGTATTGCACATGGTCATAATATGAGAAGATTGAATGCACATGAGAAGTGAAGTACACGAGCCACTGTGTGACAATGATGATGATGATGAGGATGAAAGTGAGCGTCAGAGATGTTAGTGGTCCCTCTGTATGTTCTATGTGATGATTATCAGTTTCATTAGGTAAGACTTCATTATCCAGAAATGTGTGTTTCTGATGAAGGCATCATGTAAATTGTGATATACATGAACTTGAGTGTAGTCATGTGTACACGGTGACTTGAACTGGGTCTGTCTCACCTATAAAGAGCCTCTGTGTGGCTGCTCTCCTCGTTTACGGCCATACCACTCTGAACACGCCCGATCTCGTCTGATCTTGGAAGCTAAGCAGTGTCAGGCCAGGTTAGTACTTGGATGGGAGACTGCCTGGGAATACCCGGTGCCGTAAGCATTTTGGCCCTCTGAGCAGCAGGCCTCACCTGGTCCTCCTCCCTCATGTTTCACTCCCTCTGTCAACACCCAATGTCCCTCGGGAGAATAAAGTTGTTTCTTATCTTATCTTATATGAAAGCATACATTCAGAAAATGAGTATTGCACATGGTCATAATATGAGGAGATTGAATGCACATGAGAAGTGAAGTACACGAGCCTCTGTGTGACGATGATGATGATGAAAGTGAGCGTCAGAGATGTTAGTGGTCCCTCTGTATGTTCTATGTGATGATTATCAGTTTCATTGGGTTATACTTCATTATCCAGAAATGTGTGTTTCTGATGAAGGCATCATGTAACTTGTGATATACATGAACTTGAGTGTGTTCATGCGTACACAGCGTCTGA